>NC_061512.1:116679183-116824790 GCF_022539505.1 Lolium rigidum
GACCTAACTATATTTACCTGGACTCGTGAAGTGGTCGTTTAGAAGATCTTGGGAGTTCTCTTGTGCTCCTCCAGTCATAAGGAAATGCAAGCATTAACGCTTGGGCAAAATTGTGGATGGTGGGCCAGTGTACTAATAAGTTGCTCTTGCATGAGTAGCTTGAAATTTGTAGCTGGAGCAAAGTTATTGATGGAAACGGACGAGGTGGCAACACTCAAAATAAGAATAGAGAGATGTATTGTAACAACTCGGATAGTGATTCCAATTTTGTTTCTCTCCCAGATATTTTGAGTTTATACTTTGTAGGTTAAGATGATGTTGCTCTGGTCCTAACCTTTCTTTGGCTGACCAACTTAGTAAATCTTTAATACATACCGGGCACTTCAAGAATAACAACAGGGTAATACAAGAGAAAGATCACATAGGCTGAGATTTTAGCCTTGAGGACTTCCATTAAGGAAAAGAAACGGCTTAAAGGACGACAAGTCATTGCATATGCATCAAAATCTTCAACACAATCCGGTTTGCATCTCTTCCCCAACAAGCTCGAATATTTTTTCAATTCTGAAATAAATCAAGCCATCAATACTAACACCAAAGTTATATGATACATGATTAATTTTCGAAATTCAGGCTGCAAATTCTGATATTCTTAGTCTATAATAGCCAAAATCTATCAATAAAGCAATTACCTACTCATCTTGATATTCACATTAGCAAGCCAAGAGGTTAAATAAACTCCGTAAAACAAGCAATTAACAAGAAAGAACCCTTGTTAGATAGCATGCCGACATAGGATAACACGTTTGACCTAATCCAAAGATGGCCTTTCATCCTTTACATGAGCCAAGTTAGTGCTTAAAAGTCTATCAAATAACAGTACAATTAAAGACATAAGCACCGGGACGTAGACAAGTAGAGTTCTAATGTATGGAATCAATGCAACAATTTGGCCAAATTAGACCCATACCCGCAAAACCTCATGCGCTGGAGTATGGTCGGTAGCCGTGCCTCGCAAGACATCAGCCCTCCGAGCTTTCGTGCAATGGGCAACCGTCTCCCGACCGAAGCTCGCTTATTAGAAATTTGTGCAATTCCCCGTCATATAGATCATCCGACCATTGTAGTGAAGGATCCGGACCTTCCTTTAGGTTGATCGATAGGAATTCCAAGACAATCAGTCTCTACATTGAAAGTGATTTCCACTCGTAAGGAATTCCCCAAAGAACGGAGAAAGCGGGCACGTAAAAAGAAGCAATTCCTAACCGCACAAGCGGAAAACATAGCAGGATCGAATGCACTAATCTGTTTCGAGATCAACAAGCATCACCATCTCATAAAATAATATGATGATAGTACCTTCAACTCGTAACTCCGAAGCAAACATCCGAACAAGCTCTTGAGCAAGATCCTCCGACATAAATTCATAAATAAAAATAAATTAGTACAAACAAAACCGTATCTTGTCTGGATTAGGAACAGCCGAGCAGCATAGGTTCATGTGCAGATCTGAATCTTGAGTAGCTATTTCAAAAAGGAAATTCGACATCAGAAACTAGATACTAGTATTTACTAATTTAACTTGATCTGATGTGACAGCTCTACACCGAAACTATATGATAACTTACAGTTTATTTTCTAACTATATAACACTCACTCGACTTTCCAAATAAGTTTCAGCGATTACGCGAACCGTACATAATTCCTTGAATTCCCGAATCATATATCAAGAATGCATTTCGCCATGCCTAACGTAAAGGAAAGAAAGAACGTAGTCTTTCCGAATCCAAGTATTTCAGAACACAACTCTCTCAATCTCTTTAAAAGTAATCACTATCATGTCTAATCGACAGGAAATCAAAGTTTTTCGAGAAAGGAAACGAGGTTACGAATCCTGTTTTGCATAAGTAAAATGAGCAACCCACCGAATTCTGAGATGGAGATCCATTTGAATACTGGAGCTCCTCCACCATCCCCTGAATCATTCAAATCATCTTGGGAGTCGGTAAACCGAACTAGTGGGCTGCTGGAAGATAATTTTGAAAAACACCGCATGGCTCGAGAAGCTTTAACCAAGTTGGACATGTCAAGGACCTAGTTTCGGGGGGGGGGAATGGAGAACACGAATCAAACAACCAGTCATGCTCTATGGGGTCCCGAGTCCCGACTAAAATAAAAGGACCTGACCAAACATGGTCTTTGTATGGGCAATTGGGCATTACCATCTCCTTGTAAGTTGATAGAAGCATCTCGCAAGCATTGCACCCGAACCAGCCAATAGACATGAAAATGAGGATACCAACACGAAATTAAACCCGGGACTATGCTTGCTAAAGAGAGGATCGGCTGAGTTCCAACCGAAAGTGTTACTATACCTCCTTGTGTGCCAACTTGGCGCTCGCCTCGTCACGGATCCCCGGCATGTCCTTGAGCACCCCCAAATCCATCCCAGGCATGTAACTGACAAACCCAAGGCGGCATCAACAACTGGTCACTGAACCTCGGAAAACCCAAGCGCCGCCGAGACGCAGAGCGAGAGAGCGGGGGACTACCTGCGGGAGAGGTGGGCGTTGACGAGCGCGGAGGCGTGCGAGCGTCCGTCGGCGGCGGCGGCCAGCCACCGGGCCTTGGCGGCGAGCATGCGCGACCACCGGCTGCGCAGGTTGCGCTGCGCCGCCGGCCTCCACCGGCGCAGCCGATGACGGCGACGGGGTTGGGAAGGACGGGGACGGGTCGGCAGGGCGGCGAACCGGAGTGGCTACGCACGCCTCCATTGCTTCGTCCGCGTGCGGCGTGCCGCCGGCGCTTCGCAGCCTAGCCCGACCGAGCCCGGCGCCGTTGCAAGCACCGCCGGCGGGGAGAGGACCGAGTCGGCGAGCTAAGGTCGACCAGCTCGGCGGCGGCCGGGCGCGGAAGCGGTGGACCGGCAGCAGAGCCGGGGTACGAGGCGGACGAGCGGTATCGGACCTTCTCGTTCGAAGGCTCTGCCCTGGATCGCTGTAGGCCTTTCTCTTGCTGGGCCTGGGCCGAAATTACTTGCTACTGAAACCTTGATGCTAGACAAATAAGTCTGGCTTTTCTTAAGTTCTAGAAATCATGATACCATCCAATTTCCCCAATTTTCATGGACAGTTACTTAGCTAGCTTGCCATAATATAATCTAAGCTTAATTTCCTCATTGCAAATTTTCAGCTATGAAGGCAACATGGACCTCCAAATAGGGAATCAAGAGAAGCAACACTTAATAATCCTTATATTTGCCCTGCCTGGAGTATCACTTTTAGTTACATTTCCCCTCCGTTACTATGTGTTAGCATGAAAAACCATCAAGAGAAACTTATCAGAAGGTCAAAGGAGGAACCCTCCTCTTATCGTGTTATATTTCCTTACGGTGTCTTTATTCTGTGGGCATGTGTTCTTAACCTTATTATGGCATTCCTTTGTTACATATGGCCTTAGAAAGTCCTGCCAAGTAACAGAAGTCAAGCGCATTGTCCTACGTAATTTTTGAATGCCATATCCATCGGTATAAGCTTCACTCCTTTGTTTGTATAACTCTATCGGGAAATTTAATGAAGATGTAAGCTATGGTTGCGGACATATATTAAAATATCATGTTGTAGAGGTAAGTTCGAATTGACATTTGCTTCGGTGAATGACCACATTTGATTTTCTAATACTTAGAGCTGCCAAGCAAAGGAAGAGAGGAGAACTGAACTTTAGGAATTTGAGAATATATGAATGCTTAGCCTATATAGCTGGTATATGAAGACTGGAAGAGCTCCATTTCGAATTCTGTATGGGATCATAACTAGCATTATTTGTTAACGAATCAAATGCTCTTGTCCATCACGGTCACTCTGCAATATAACTTGAGGTTGGATAAAAAATTCATCAGTTTCATCTGTTTGGTGAATGAGTTCTCATAGCTAAGGTAAATAGCCATCAGTATCTTATAGAGCCTCTCCAGTTATTGCTTTTTGTCAAGAACAATGATACACGTAATGCTAGTGAGGACTGGCTAGATCTAGGCCGTTTCCTGGCCCGGGTGGCGGTGAGTGATGGAGAAAAGAGAGAGACAAGCTGATGATGGATTTGTGTGTCCAACATCTTCATCTATGAGTACATGGAAGACCTCTGGACAAGAGCTATTGGCAGGACATGAATGTTTGGCGCAAATGACCGTTACGATGGGATCACACCATCAATGTGCTACAGCTTATATTTTTACATCCCAAGTCAGTAATGTGCATACCACAATAAAATTGGAGAAGTGTAAGGAAGGGGAATTTTAGTTTATATTTAGTTTACTTTTCTCAATTATACACCTGGATTATTTTCTTTAAGTTCCTTGTGGTCATAAATATGTTATCTATGTTTCCATTGAAGAATAATAAGGGACATAATTGTCATTGTACTATGTGTATCTTCATTATTTTAAATAAAAAAGAAGTAGACCATCATATCTCATCACCTTTAGAACCAGGTGAGGGTCATTTCACTGATTTGATAACCTTTTAAAAAACCAGCAAGGCCATGGTAAAGATAGATGCCACATTTTTGAAACTGCGGTAAATATCATAAATTATAACATAACAAACTTCAAAATTTGATAGATTTGTTTCTTATGAGTGTGCAACATGGAGAGGGATATTCAAAGTCTTGCCAAAAGTAAGAAATATTTTTAAAAAGAAGCTAGAGCTTTTTCATTGCTTAGGATTCGATAGAATTAAAGCTTCACTATTGCTACTTGCTACGATTCCGCTTCTATTTGCTATAAACTTGTGTTAATAATATTGCAATTTAAATAAACAACTTTTACCTTGAGTTATGAGATAAAATCGTCTTGATTGAAATCCTTTAACAACATATAAAACTTATTTTTTACAATACAGATATAGGGAGGGGCATTTGCCCCCTGGTTATATTTAAACAATCATATATGGCTATGAGTTCACCCTACCAAACTTTCGGACCGTCCCAAATCTCTTTAAGAACGGCTTGGAAGACGCGGCTGGAGATGCTCTAACGCAGAAAACTGAAGCACATAATAGGAAGAGCACCTCTTCTCTCTCTCTCTCTCTCACTCGGTCACTCTCCCCCTCTCTCGGATCTCGCTCCCTAGCTTTACGAGCGAAGGCAAGAAACCCTAAACCCAAAGGCCAAACCCCACTTAGTAAGCTTCCGGCGCCTGTGCCAAATGCCGTGTCGCGGCAAGCCTCTCGCGAAGCGTGCGCACACCTTTGCGACGCGGCGGTCGGACCGGCCGGCTGCATCGGCGTCGCCTAGTCCAGACTGTCGGGTGCTCTCTCCGTGACTCCGCCGGTCTGCTAGTTTGTGATGGAAGCAGTTTATGTGTTGTGATTTTAGTAGTACTATTGTGTTGAATTCCCTTGGATTGTCCGGATCTTGCTATTGTGTGGTGTGTATTTCTAGTTTCCATAATGTTCAATAAATTTACTTTCTAGTAGAATATATTTTATGTAGTTTGTTGCGAGCTTGTATGAGCAAGTGATAAAGTGGTGGGTAGAACCGTAGAAGTGGAAGTTTATTTCCCTGGTGTTCTGCCCTTGCCGAGTGTCCATGTTGCTTGCTATGAACATTACACCATAAATGATCCGATATTAACCGGCGTTGGGACGGTGGCGCTAGTCTTAGCCCAAAACTGTGCACGAAAGATTGAATAAGCATTTCAGAAGCTGCATTACTATCTACCGTGTTGTCCACCAAGTGAAGAAGTGGCCGCATTACATAAAACATGTATTCTGTCGCCACCTGATGCTACCACAAGTTCTGCCAAGTCACATAGTCAAGAGACAAAACAAGCTCTAGACAGTGATGCAGGGTTAACCTCTTCCGAGATGACAAATTTTGATTCCGTTGGTCTACTGTACCCACATAGGGAATAAATTTCTGCACAAGCACTCTTCGATAGGAACTCATCCATAGCACAGTTGCATCAGCAAGGTATCATGAATTCTAGGCAGGGAGAGAACCCTGCAGCTAACTTTCAGTAATGTGTCAACTGGGAACCCACCAAAGTCTCACTTTCACTTCATTTTATATTTTCTAGTTCGAAATTAGGGCCAAATTTTGACTAGAAAACACAAAATAAACTATAAGTGCGGCTTTATTGGGATCCCACACTACGAATACTTCTCACAACAGTAGTAGTACAAATGGTAGTGGCATTGGGTTCATGGAAGCCCAGCACCTTCGAACCTCCAACAGCAAAATTTCTCTCCCCGCATCAAGTGTAAGCAATGGTTCATGTGGATATTGATCCAGGCAGTACAACTGGAAAGATGCTTGAACCAAATGAGATGGTAGTTTCTGGTGCATCGCAAGTTGACAGAAGTCCGCTCGGAGGTTTGAATATGAAGCCAATAACTCGATCAGGTTGTCCTAGATAAACAGCGCTATCCTTGCAACGCATTTTATCTATGTGGGATGTGCTAATAATCTTCTAATAAAGCAAACATTTGACCATGTAGACAGACTTATACTGCATTGCATCTCTGGAAAATCTTTGACTAGCACTTGTTGATGTTTAATTCTTGCACACTCGACTCATGATGTCAATTACATTTTTCTTCTTAGGATAGCTCTTCTTTCCGCCCTCGGGATGAATTTCAAAACTAGCTTATTGTTGACCTAACTATATTTACCTCGACTCATGAAGTGGTCGTTTAGAAGAGCTTGGGAGTTCTCTTGTGCTCCTCCAAATCATAAGGAAATGCAAGCATTAACGCTTGGGAAAAATAGTGGACGGTGGGCCAGTTGTACTAATAAGTTGCTCTTGCATGAGTAGCTTGAAATTTGTAGCTCGAGCAAAGTTATTGATGGAAACAGACGAGGTGGCATCACTCAAAATATAAGAACAGAGAGATGTATTGTAACAACTCGGATAGTGATTCCAATTTGGTTTCTCTCTCAGATATTTTGAGTTTATACTCTGTAGGTTAAGATGATGTTGCTCTGGTCGATCGGTCCTAACCTTTCTTTGGCTGACCAACTTAGTAAATCTTTAATACATACCGGGCACTTCAAGAATAACAACAGGGTAATACAAGAGAAAGATCACATAGGCTGAGATTTTAGCCTTGAGGACTTCCATTAAGGAAAAGAAACGGCTTAAAGGACGACAAGTCATTGCATATGCATCAAAATCTTCAACACAAGCCTGGTTTGCATCTCTTCCCCAACAAGCTCGAATATTTTTTCAATTCTGAAATAAATCAAGCCATCAATACTAACACCAAAGTTATATGATACAGATTAATTTTCGAAATTCAGGCTGCAAATTCTGATATTCTTAGTCTATAATAGCCAAAATCTGTCAATAAAGCAATTACCTACTCATCTTGATATTCACATTAGCAAGCCAAGAGGTTAAATAAACCTCGAAAAACAAGCAATTAACAAGAAAGAACCCTTGTTAGATAGCATGCTGACATAGGATAACACGTTTGACCTAATCCAAAGATGGCCTTTCATCCTTTACATGAGCCAAGTTAGTGCTTAAAAGTCTATCAAATAACAGACAATTAAAGACATAAGCACCAGGACAGAGACAAGAGAGTTCTAATGTATGGAATCAATGCAACAATTTGGCCAAATTAGACCCATACCCGCAAAACCTCATGCGCTGGAGTATGGTCGGTAGCTGGGCCTGCAAGACATCAGCCCTCCAGCTTTCAGCAATGGGCAACTGTCTCCCGACCGAAGCTCGCTTATTAGAAATTTGTGCAATTCCCCGTCATATAGATCATCCGACCATTGTAGTGAAGGATCTGGACCTTCCTTTAGGTTGATCGATAGGAATTCCAAGACAATCAGTCTCTACATTGAAAGTGATTTCCACCGTAAGGAATTCCCCAAAGAACGGAGAAAGCAGTGCACGTAAAAAGAAGCAATTCCTAACCGCACAAGCGGAAAACATAGCAGGATCGAATGCACTAACTGCTTCGAGATCAACAAGCATCACCATCTCATAAAATAATATGATGATAGTACCTTCAACTCGTAACTCCGAAGCAAACATCTGAACAAGCTCTTGAGCAAGATCCTCTCGACATAAATTCATAAATAAAAATAAATTAGTACAAACAAAACCGTATCTTGCCGGATTAGGAACAACTGAGCAGCATAGGTTCATGTGCAGATCTGAATCTTGAGTAGCTATTTCAAAAAGGAAATTCGACATCGTAAACTAGATACTAGTATTTACTAATTTAACTTGATCTGATGTGACAGTTCTACACCGAAACTATATGATAACTTACAGTTTATTTTCTAACTATATAACACTCACTCGACTTTCCAAATAAGTTTCAGCGATTACGCGAACCGTACATAATTCCTTGAATTCCCGAATCATATATCAAGAATGCATTTCTGCCATGCCTACCGTAAAGGAAAGAAAGAACGTAGTCTTTCTCGAATCCAAGTATTTCAGAACACAACTCTCTCAATCTCTTTAAAAGTAATCACTATCATGTCTAATCGACAGAAATCAAAGTTTTTCGAGAAAGGAAACAGAAGTTACGAATCCTGTTTTGCATAAGTAAAATGAGCAACCCACCGAATTCTGAGATGGAGATCCATTTGAATACTGGAGCTCCTCCACCATCCCCTGAATCATTCAAATCATCTTGGGAGTCGGTAAACCGGACTAGTGGGCTGCTGGAAGATAATTTTGATAAACACCGCATGGCTCGAGAAGCTTTAACCAAGTTGTACATGGCAAGGACCTAGTTTCGGGGGGGGGGAATGGAGAACACGAATCAAACAACCAGTCATGCTCTATGGGGTCCCGAGTCCCGACTAAAATAAAAGGACCTGACCAAACATGGTCTTTGTATGGGCAATTGGGCATTACCATCTCCTTGTAAGTTGATAGAAGCATCTCGCAAGCATTGCACCCGAACCAGCCAATAGACATGAAAATGAGGATACCAACACGAAATTAAACCCGGACTATGCTTGCTAAAGAGAGGATCGGCCGAGTTCCAGCCGAAAGTGTTACTATACCTCCTTGTGTGCCAACTTGGCGCTCGCCTCGTCACGGATCCCCGGCATGTCCTTGAGCACCCCCAAATCCATCCCGTGCATGTAACCGACAAACCCAAGGCGGCATCAACAACCGGTCACCGAACCTCGGAAAACCCAAGCGCCGCCGAGACGCGAGCGAGAGAGCGGGGGACTACCTGCGGGAGAGGTGGGCATTGACGAGCGCGGAGGCGTGCGAGCGTCCGTCGGCGGCGGCGGCCAGCCACCGGGCCTTGGCGGCGAGCATGCGCGACCACTGGTTGCGCAGGTTGCGCTGCGCCGCCGGCCTCCACTGGCGCAGCGATGACGGCGACGGGGTTGGGAAGGACGGGGACGGGTCGGCAGGGCGGCGAACTGGAGTGGCTACGCACGCCTCCATTGCTTCGTCCGCGTGCGGCGTGCCGCTGGCGCTTCGCGCAGCCTAGCTCGACCGAGCCCGGCCGCCGTTGCAAGCACCGCCGGCGGGGAGAGGACCGGCCGGCGAGCTAAGGTCGACCAGCTCGGCGGCGGCCGGGCGCGGAAGCGGTGGACCGGCAGCAGAGCCGGGTACGAGGCGGACGAGCGGTATCGGACCTTCTCGTTCGAAGGCTCTGCCTCGGATCGCTGTAGGCCTTTCTCTTGCTGGGCCTGGGCCGAAATTACTTGCTACTGAAACCTTGATGCTAGACAAATAAGTCTGGCTTTTCTTAAGTTCTAGAAATCATGATACCATCCAATTTCCCCAATTTTCATGGAGAGTTACTTAGCTAGCTTGCCATAATATAATCTAAGCTTAATTTCCTCATTGCAAATTTTCAGCTATGAAGGCAACATGGACCTCCAAATAGGGAATCAAGAGAAGCAACACTTAATAATCCTTATATTTGCCCTGCCTGGAGTATCACTTTTAGTTACATTTCCCCTCCGTTACTATGTGTTAACATGAAAAACCATCAAGAGAAACTTATCAGAAGGTCAAAGAAGGAACCCTCCTCTTATCGTGTTATATTTCCTTACGGTGTCTTTTATTCTGTGGGCATGTGTTCTTAACCTTATTATGGCATTCCTTTGTTACATATGGCCTTAGAAAGTCCCGCCAAGTAACGAAGTCAAGCGCATTGTCCTACGTAATTTTTGAATGCCATATCCATCGGTATAAGCTTCACTCCTTTGTTTGTATAACTCTATCGGGAAATTTAATGAAGATGTAAGCTATGGTTGCAGACATATATTAAAATATCATGTTGTAGAGGTAAGTTCCAATTGACATTTGCTTCTGGTGAATGACCACATTTGATTTTCTAATACTTAGAGCTGCCAGCAAAGGAAGAGAGGAGAACTGAACTTTAGGAATTTGAGAATATATGAATGCTTAGCCTATATAGCTGGTATATGAAGACTGGAAGAGCTCCATTTCGAATTCTGTATGGGATCATAACTAGCATTATTTGTTAACGAATCAAATGCTCTTGTCCATCACGGTCACTCTGCAATATAACTTGAGGTTGGATAAAAAATTCATCAGTTTCATCTGTTTGGTGAATGAGTTCTCATAGCTAAGGTAAATAGCCATCAGTATCTTATAGAGCCTCTCCAGTTATTGCTTTTTGTCAAGAACAACGATACACATAATGCTAGTGAGGACTGGCTAGATCTAGGCCGTTTCCGGCCCGGTGGCGGTGAGTGATGGAGAAAAGAGAGAGACAAGCTCATGATGGATTTGTGTGTCCAACATCTTCATCTATGAGTACATGGAAGACCTCTGGACAAGAGCTATTGGCAGGACATGAATGTTTGGCGCAAATGACCGTTACGATGGGATCACACCATCAATGTGCTACAGCTTATATTTTTACATCCCAAGTCAAGTAATGTGCATACCACAATAAAATTGGAGAAGTGTAAGGAAGGGGAATTTTAGTTTATATTTAGTTTACTTTTCTCAATTATACACCTGGATTATTTTCTTTAAGTTCCTTGTGGTCATAAATATGTTATCTATGTTTCCATTGAAGAATAATAAGGGACATAATTGTCATTGTACTATGTGTATCTTCATTATTTTAAATAAAAAAGAAGTAGACCATCATATCTCATCACCTTTAGAACCAGGTGAGGGTCATTTCACAGATTTGATAACCTTTTAAAAAACCAGCAAGGCCATGGTAAAGATAGATGTCACATTTTTGAAACTGCGGTAAATATCATAAATTATAACATAACAAACTTCAAAATTTGATAGATTTGTTTCTTATGAGTGTGCAACATGGAGAGGGATATTCAAAGTCTTGCCAAAAGTAAGAAATATTTTTAAAAAGAAGCTAGAGCTTTTTCATTGCTTAGGATTCGATAGAATTAAAGCTTCACTATTGCTACTTGCTACGATTCCGCTTCTATTTGCTATAAACTTGTGTTAATAATATTGCAATTTAAATAAACAACTTTTACCTTGAGTTATGAGATAAAATTGTCTTGATTGAAATCCTTTAACAACATATAAAACTTATTTTTTACAATACAGATATAGGGGAGGGGCATTTGCCCCCTGGTTATATTTAAACAATCATATATGGCTATGAGTTCACCCTACCAAACTTTCGGACCGTCCCAAATCTCTTTAAGAACGGCTTGGAAGACGCGGCTGGAGATGCTCTAACGCAGAAAACTAAAGCACACAGTAGGAAGAGCACCTCTTCTCTCTCTCTCTCTCTCTCTCTCTCTCTCTCTCTCTCTCTCTCACTCGGTCACTCTCCCCCTCTCTCGGATCTCGCTCCCTAGCTTTACGAGCGAAGGCAAGAAACCCTAAACCCAAAGGCCAAACCCCACTTAGTAAGCTTCCGGCGCCTGTGCCAAATGCCGTGTCGCGGCAAGCCTCTCGCGAAGCGTGCGCACACCTTTGCGACGCGGCGGTCGGACTGGCCGGCCGCATCGGGCGTCAGCCTAGTCCAGCTGTCGGGTGCTCTCTCCGTGACTCCGCCCGGTCCGCTAGTTTGTGATGGAAGCAGCTTTATGTGTTGTGATTTTAGTAGTACTATTGTGTTGAATTCCCTTGGATTGTCTGGATCTTGCTATTGTGTGGTGTGTATTTCTAGTTTTCATAATGTTCAATAAATTTACTTTCTAGTAGAATATATTTTATGTAGTTTGTTGCGAGCTTGTATGAGCAAGTGATAAAGTGGTGGGTAGAACCGTAGAAGTGGAAGTTTATTTCCCTGGTGTTCTGCCCTTGCCGAGTGTCCATGTTGCTTGCTATGAACATTACACCATAAATGATCCGATATTAACCGGCGTTGGGACTGGTGGCGCTAGTCTTTGCCCAAAACTATGCACGAAAGATTGAATAAGCATTTCGTAAGCTGCATTACTATCTACCGTGTTGTCCACCAAGTGAAGAAGTGGCCGCATTACATAAAACATGTATTCTTGTCGCCACTCGATGCTACCACAAGTTCTCGCCAAGTCACATAGTCAAGAGACAAAACAAGCTCTAGACAAGTGATGCAGGGTTAACCTCTTCCGAGATGACAAATTTTGATTCCGTTGGTCTCATCGTACCCACATAGGGAATAAATTTCTGCACAAGCACTCTTCAGATAGGAACTCATCCATAGCACAGCTTGCATCAGCAAGGTATCATGAATTCTAGGCTGGGAGAGAACCCTGCAGCTAACTTTCAGTAATGTGTCAACTGGGAACCCACCAAAGTCTCACTTTCACTTCATTTTATATTTTCTAGTTCAAAATTAGGGCCAAATTTTGACTAGAAAACACAAAATAAACTATAAGTGCGGCTTTATTGGGATCCCACACTACGAATACTTCTCACAACAGTAGTAGTACAAATGGTAGTGGCATTGGGTTCATGGAAGCCCAGCACCTTCGAACCTCCAACAGCAAAATTTCTCTCCCCGCATCAAGTGTAAGCAATGGTTCATGTGGATATTGATCCAGGCAAGTATAACCGGAAAGATGCTTGAACCAAATGAGATGGTAGTTTCGGTGCATCGCAAGTTGACAGGAAGTCCGCTCGGAGGTTTGAATATGAAGCCAATAACTCGATCAGGTTGTCCTAGATAAACAGCGCTATCCTTGCAACGCATTTTATCTATGTGGGATGTGCTAATAATCTTCTAATAAAGCAAACATTTGACCATGTAGACAGACTTATACTGCATTGCATCTCCGAAAATCTTTGACTAGCACTTGTTGATGTTTAATTCTTGCACACTCGACTCATGATGTCAATTACATTTTTCTTCTTAGGATAGCTCTTCTTTCCGCCCCTGGGATGAATTTCAAAACTAGCTTATTGTTGACCTAACTATATTTACCTCGACTCATGAAGTGGTCGTTTAGAAGAGCTTGGGAGTTCTCTTGTGCTCCTCCAGTCATAAGGAAATGCAAGCATTAACGCTTGGGAAAAATAGTGGACGGTGGGCCGTTGTACTAATAAGTTGCTCTTGCATGAGTAGCTTGAAATTTGTAGCTCGAGCAAAGTTATTGATGGAAACAGACGAGGTGGCATCACTCAAAATATAAGAACAGAGAGATGTATTGTAACAACTCGGATAGTGATTCCAATTTGGTTTCTCTCTCAGATATTTTGAGTTTATACTCTGTAGGTTAAGATGATGTTGCTCGGTCGATCGGTCCTAACCTTTCTTTGGCTGACCAACTTAGTAAATCTTTAATACATACCGGGCACTTCAAGAATAACAACAGGGTAATACAAGAGAAAGATCACATAGGCTGAGATTTTAGCCTTGAGGACTTCCATTAAGGAAAAGAAACGGCTTAAAGGACGACAAGTCATTGCATATGCATCAAAATCTTCAACACAATCCGGTTTGCATCTCTTCCCCAACAAGCTCGAATATTTTTTCAATTCTGAAATAAATCAAGCCATCAATACTAACACCAAAGTTATATGATACAGATTAATTTTCGAAATTCAGGCTGCAAATTCTGATATTCTTAGTCTATAATAGCCAAAATCTGTCAATAAAGCAATTACCTACTCATCTTGATATTCACATTAGCAAGCCAAGAGGTTAAATAAACCTGAAAAACAAGCAATTAACAAGAAAGAACCCTTGTTAGATAGCATGCTGACATAGGATAACACGTTTGACCTAATCCAAAGATGGCCTTTCATCCTTTACATGAGCCAAGTTAGTGCTTAAAAGTCTATCAAATAACAGACAATTAAAGACATAAGCACCGGGACGAGACAAGTAGAGTTCTAATGTATGGAATCAATGCAACAATTTGGCCAAATTAGACCCATACCTGCAAAACCTCATGCGCTGGAGTATGGTCAGTAGCTGGGCCTGCAAGACATCAGCCCTCCGGCTTTCAGGCAATGGGCAACTGTCTCCCGACCGAAGCTCGGCTTATTAGAAATTTGTGCAATTCCCCGTCATATAGATCATCCGACCATTGTAGTGAAGGATCCGGACCTTCCTTTAGGTTGATCGATAGGAATTCAAAGACAATCAGTCTCTACATTGAAAGTGATTTCCACTCGTAAGGAATTCCCCAAAGAACGGAGAAAGCAGGCACGTAAAAAGAAGCAATTCCTAACCGCACAAGCGGAAAACATAGCAGGATCGAATGCACTAATCATGCTTCGAGATCAACAAGCATCACCATCTCATAAAATAATATGATGATAGTACCTTCAACTCGTAACTCCGAAGCAAACATCCGAACAAGCTCTTGAGCAAGATCCTCCGACATAAATTCATAAATAAAAATAAATTAGTACAAACAAAACTGTATCTTGTCTGGATTAGGAACAACTGAGCAGCATAGGTTCATGTGCGGATCTGAATCTTGAGTAGCTATTTCAAAAAGGAAATTCGACATCGAAACTAGATACTAGTATTTACTAATTTAACTTGATCCGATGTGACAGCTTCTACACCGAAACTATATGATAACTTACAGTTTATTTTCTAACTATATAACACTCACTCGACTTTCCAAATAAGTTTCAGCGATTACGCGAACCGTATATAATTCCTTGAATTCTCGAATCATATATCAAGAATGCATTTCTGCCATGCCTAACGTAAAGGAAAGAAAGTAGTCTTTCTGAATCCAAGTATTTCAGAACACAACTCTCTCAATCTCTTTAAAAGTAATCACTATCATGTCTAATCGACAGGAAATCAAAGTTTTTCGAGAAAGGAAACGAAGTTACGAATCCTGTTTTGCATAAGTAAAATGAGCAACCCACCGAATTCTGAGATGGAGATCCATTTGAATACTGGAGCTCCTCCACCATCCCTCGAATCATTCAAATCATCTTGGGAGTCGGTAAACCGAACTAGTGGGCTGCTGGAAGATAATTTTGAAAAACACCGCATGGCTCGAGAAGCTTTAACCAAGTTGGACATGTCAAGGACCTAGTTTCGGGGGGGGGGAATGGAGAACACGAATCAAACAACCAGTCATGCTCTATGGGGTCCTGAGTCCTGACTAAAATAAAAGGACCTGACCAAACATGGTCTTTGTATGGGCAATTGGGCATTACCATCTCCTTGTAAGTTGATAGAAGCATCTCGCAAAGCATTGCACCCGAACCAGCCAATAGACATGAAAATGAGGATACCAACACGAAATTAAACCCGGGACTATGCTTGCTAAAGAGAGGATCGGCTGAGTTCCAGCCGAAAGTGTTACTATACCTCCTTGTGTGCCAACTTGGCGCTCGCCCTGTCACGGATCCCGGCATGTCCTTGAGCACCCCCAAATCCATCCCAGGCATGTAACTGACAAACCCAAGGCGGCATCAACAACTGGTCACTGAACCTCGGAAAACCCAAGCGCCGCCGAGACGCAGAGCGAGAGAGCGGGGGACTACCTGCGGGAGAGGTGGGCGTTGACGAGCGCGGAGGCGTGCGAGCGTCCGTCGGCGGCGGCGGCCAGCCACCGGGCCTTGGCGGCGAGCATGCGCGACCACTGGTTGCGCAGGTTGCGCTGCGCCGCCGGCCTCCACTGGCGCAGCGATGACGGCGACGGGGTTGGGAAGGACGGGACGGGTCGGCAGGGCGGCGAACTGGAGTGGCTACGCACGCCTCCATTGCTTCGTCCGCGTGCGGCGTGCCGCTGGCGCTTCTGCAGTCTAGCCTGACCGAGCCCAGCGCTGTTGCAAGCACCGCTGGCGGGGAGAGGACCAGTCGGCGAGCTAAGGTCGACCAGCTCGGCGGCGGCCGGGCGCGGAAGCGGTGGACCGGCAGCAGAGCCGGGGTACGAGGCGGACGAGCGGTATCGGACCTTCTGTTCGAAGGCTCTGCCCTGGATCGCTGTAGGCCTTTTTCTTGCTGGGCCTGGGCCGAAATTACTTGCTACTGAAACCTTGATGCTAGACAAATAAGTCTGGCTTTTCTTAAGTTCTAGAAATCATGATACCATCCAATTTCCCCAATTTTCATGGACAGTTACTTAGCTAGCTTGCCATAATATAATCTAAGCTTAATTTCCTCATTGCAAATTTTCAGCTATGAAGGCCACATGGACCTCCAAATAGGGAATCAAGAGAAGCAACACTTAATAATCCTTATATTTGCCCTGCCTGGAGTATCACTTTTAGTTACATTTCCACTCCGTTACTATGTGTTAGCATGAAAAACCATCAAGAGAAACTTATCAGAAGGTCAAAGAAGGAACCCTCCTCTTATCGTGTTATATTTCCTTACGGTGTCTTTTATTCTGTGGGCATGTGTTCTTAACCTTATTATGGCATTCCTTTGTTACATATGGCCTTAGAAAGTCCTGCCAAGTAACAGAAGTCAAGCGCATTGTCCTACGTAATTTTTGAATGCCATATCCATCGGTATAAGCTTCACTCCTTTGTTTGTATAACTCTATCGGGAAATTTAATGAAGATGTAAGCTATGGTTGCAGACATATATTAAAATATCATGTTGTAGAGGTAAGTTCGAATTGACATTTGCTTCTGGTGAATGACCACATTTGATTTTCTAATACTTAGAGCTGCCAGCAAAGGAAGAGAGGAGAACTGAACTTTAGGAATTTGAGAATATATGAATGCTTAGCCTATATAGCTGGTATATGAAGACTGGAAGAGCTCCATTTCGAATTCTGTATGGGATCATAACTAGCATTATTTGTTAAAGAATCAAATGCTCTTGTCCATCACGGTCACTCTGCAATATAACTTGAGGTTGGATAAAAAAATCATCAGTTTCATCTGTTTGGTGAATGAGTGCTCATAGCTAAGGTAAATAGCCATCAGTATCTTATAGAGCCTCTCCAGTTATTGCTTTTTGTCAAGAACAATGATACACGTAATGCTAGTGAGGACTGGCTAGATCTAGGCCGTTTCCTGGCCCGGGTGGCGGTGAGTGATGGAGAAAAGAGAGAGACAAGCTGATGATGGATTTGTGTGTCCAACATCTTCATCTATGAGTACATGGAAGACCTCTGGACAAGAGCTATTGGCAGGACATGAATGTTTGGCACAAATGACCGTTACGATGGGATCACACCATCAATGTGCTACAGTTATATTTTTACATCCCAAGTCAGTAATGTGCATACCACAATAAAATTGGAGAAGTGTAAGGAAGGGGAATTTTAGTTTATATTTAGTTTACTTTTCTCAATTATACACCAGGATTATTTTCTTTAAGTTCCTTGTGGTCATAAATATGTTATCTATGTTTCCATTGAAGAATAATAAGGGACATAATTGTCATTGTACTATGTGTATCTTCATTATTTTAAATAAAAAAGAAGTAGACCATCATATCTCATCACCTTTAGAACCAGGTGAGGGTCATTTCACTGATTTGATAACCTTTTAAAAAACCAGCAAGGCCATGGTAAAGATAGATGCCACATTTTTGAAACTGCGGTAAATATCATAAATTATAACATAACAAACTTCAAAATTTGATAGATTTGTTTCTTATGAGTGTGCAACATGGAGAGGGATATTCAAAGTCTTGCCAAAAGTAAGAAATATTTTTAAAAAGAAGCTAGAGCTTTTTCATTGCTTAGGATTCGATAGAATTAAAGCTTCACTATTGCTACTTGCTACGATTCCGCTTCTATTTGCTATAAACTTGTGTTAATAATATTGCAATTTAAATAAACAACTTTTACCTTGAGTTATGAGATAAAATCGTCTTGATTGAAATCCTTTAACAACATATAAAACTTATTTTTTACAATACAGATATAGGGGAGGGGCATTTGCCCCCTGGTTATATTTAAACAATCATATATGGCTATGAGTTCACCCTACCAAACTTTCGGACCGTCCCAAATCTCTTTAAGAACGGCTTGGAAGACGCGGCTGGAGATGCTCTAACGCAGAAAACTGAAGCACATAATAGGAAGAGCACCTCTTCTCTCTCTCTCTCTCTCTCTCACTCGGTCACTCTCCCCCTCTCTCGGATCTCGCTCCCTAGCTTTACGAGCGAAGGCAAGAAACCCTAAACCCAAAGGCCAAACCCCACTTAGTAAGCTTCCGGCGCCTGTGCCAAATGCCAGGTCGCGGCAAGCCTCTGCGAAGCGTGCGCACACCTTTGCGACGCGGCGGTCGGACTGGCCGGCTGCATCGGCGTCAGCTAGTCCAGCTGTCGGGTGCTCTCTCCGTGACTCCGCCGGTCTGCTAGTTTGTGATGGAAGCAGTTTATGTGTTGTGATTTTAGTAGTACTATTGTGTTGAATTCCCTTGGATTGTCTGGATCTTGCTATTGTGTGGTGTGTATTTCTAGTTTCCATAATGTTCAATAAATTTACTTTCTAGTAGAATATATTTTATGTAGTTTGTTGCGAGCTTGTATGAGCAAGTGATAAAGTGGTGGGTAGAACCGTAGAAGTGGAAGTTTATTTCCCTGGTGTTCTGCCCTTGCCGAGTGTCCATGTTGCTTGCTATGAACATTACACCATAAATGATCTGATATTAACTGGCGTTGGGACGGTGGCGCTAGTCTTAGCCCAAAACTGTGCACGAAAGATTGAATAAGCATTTCAGAAGCTGCATTACTATCTACCGTGTTGTCCACCAAGTGAAGAAGTGGCCGCATTACATAAAACATGTATTCTGTCGCCACCTGATGCTACCACAAGTTCTACCAAGTCACATAGTCAAGAGACAAAACAAGCTCTAGACAGTGATGCAGGGTTAACCTCTTCCGAGATGACAAATTTTGATTCCGTTGGTCTACTGTACCCACATAGGGAATAAATTTCTGCACAAGCACTCTTCAGATAGGAACTCATCCATAGCACAGTTGCATCAGCAAGGTATCATGAATTCTAGGCAGGGAGAGAACCCTGCAGCTAACTTTCAGTAATGTGTCAACTGGGAACCCACCAAAGTCTCACTTTCACTTCATTTTATATTTTCTAGTTCAAAATTAGGGCCAAATTTTGACTAGAAAACACAAAATAAACTATAAGTGCGGCTTTATTGGGATCCCGCCACACTACGAATACTTCTCACAATAGTAGTAGTACAAATGGTAGTGGCATTGGGTTCATGGAAGCCCAGCACCTTCGAACCTCCAACAGCAAAATTTCTCTCCCTGCATCAAGTGTAAGCAATGGTTCATGTGGATATTGATCCAGGCAGTACAACTGGAAAGATGCTTGAACCAAATGAGATGGTAGTTTCTGGTGCATCGCAAGTTGACAGGAAGTCTGCTCAGAGGTTTGAATATGAAGCCAATAACTCGATCAGGTTGTCCTAGATAAACAGCGCTATCCTTGCAACGCATTTTATCTATGTGGGATGTGCTAATAATCTTCTAATAAAGCAAACATTTGACCATGTAGACAGACTTATACTGCATTGCATCTCTGAAAATCTTTGACTAGCACTTGTTGATGTTTAATTCTTGCACACTCTGACTCATGATGTCAATTACATTTTTCTTCTTAGGATAGCTCTTCTTTCTGCCCCCTGGGATGAATTTCAAAACTAGCTTATTGTTGACCTAACTATATTTACCTCGACTCATGAAGTGGTCGTTTAGAAGAGCTTGGGAGTTCTCTTGTGCTCCTCCAGTCATAAGGAAATGCAAGCATTAACGCTTGGGAAAAATAGTGGACGGTGGGCCAGTGTACTAATAAGTTGCTCTTGCATGAGTAGCTTGAAATTTGTAGCTCGAGCAAAGTTATTGATGGAAACAGACGAGGTGGCATCACTCAAAATATAAGAACAGAGAGATGTATTGTAACAACTCGGATAGTGATTCCAATTTGGTTTCTCTCTCAGATATTTTGATTTTATACTCTGTAGGTTAAGATGATGTTGCTCTGGTCGACTGGTCCTAACCTTTCTTTGGCTGACCAACTTAGTAAATCTTTAATACATACCGGGCACTTCAAGAATAACAACAGGGTAATACAAGAGAAAGATCACATAGGCTGAGATTTTAGCCTTGAGGACTTCCATTAAGGAAAAGAAACGGCTTAAAGGACGACAAGTCATTGCATATGCATCAAAATCTTCAACACAGTCTGGTTTGCATCTCTTCCCCAACAAGCTCGAATATTTTTTCAATTCTGAAATAAATCAAGCCATCAATACTAACACCAAAGTTATATGATACAGATTAATTTTCGAAATTCAGGCTGCAAATTCTGATATTCTTAGTCTATAATAGCCAAAATCTGTCAATAAAGCAATTACCTACTCATCTTGATATTCACATTAGCAAGCCAAGAGGTTAAATAAACCTGAAAAACAAGCAATTAACAAGAAAGAACCCTTGTTAGATAGCATGCTGACATAGGATAACACGTTTGACCTAATCCAAAGATGGCCTTTCATCCTTTACATGAGCCAAGTTAGTGCTTAAAAGTCTATCAAATAACAGACAATTAAAGACATAAGCACCAGGACAGAGACAGTAGAGTTCTAATGTATGGAATCAATGCAACAATTTGGCCAAATTAGACCCATACCTGCAAAACCTCATGCGCTGGAGTATGGTCAGGTAGCTGGGCCTGCAAGACATCAGCCCTCCAGTTTTCAGGCAATGGGCAACTGTCTCCCGACCGAAGCTCAGTTATTAGAAATTTGTGCAATTCCCCGTCATATAGATCATCTGACCATTGTAGTGAAGGATCTGGACCTTCCTTTAGGTTGATCGATAGGAATTCCAAGACAATCAGTCTCTACATTGAAAGTGATTTCCACTGTAAGGAATTCCCCAAAGAACGGAGAAAGCAGGCACGTAAAAAGAAGCAATTCCTAACTCGCACAAGCGGAAAACATAGCAGGATCGAATGCACTAACTGCTTTCGAGATCAACAAGCATCACCATCTCATAAAATAATATGATGATAGTACCTTCAACTGTAACTCCGAAGCAAACATCTGAACAAGCTCTTGAGCAAGATCCTCTGACATAAATTCATAAATAAAAATAAATTAGTACAAACAAAACTGTATCTTGCTGGATTAGGAACAGCCGAGCAGCATAGGTTCATGTGCAGATCTGAATCTTGAGTAGCTATTTCAAAAAGGAAATTCGACATCAGAAACTAGATACTAGTATTTACTAATTTAACTTGATCTGATGTGACAGTTCTACACTGAAACTATATGATAACTTACAGTTTATTTTCTAACTATATAACACTCACTCGACTTTCCAAATAAGTTTCAGCGATTACGCGAACTGTACATAATTCCTTGAATTCCTGAATCATATATCAAGAATGCATTTCTGCCATGCCTAACAGAAAGGAAAGAAAGAACGTAGTCTTTCTGAATCCAAGTATTTCAGAACACAACTCTCTCAATCTCTTTAAAAGTAATCACTATCATGTCTAATCGACAGGAAATCAAAGTTTTTCGAGAAAGGAAACAGAAGTTACGAATCCTGTTTTGCATAAGTAAAATGAGCAACCCACCGAATTCTGAGATGGAGATCCATTTGAATACTGGAGCTCCTCCACCATCCCCTGAATCATTCAAATCATCTTGGGAGTCGGTAAACCGGACTAGTGGGCTGCTGGAAGATAATTTTGAAAAACACCGCATGGCTCGAGAAGCTTTAACCAAGTTGGACATGTCAAGGACCTAGTTTCAGGGGGGGGGATGGAGAACACGAATCAAACAACCAGTCATGCTCTATGGGGTCCTGAGTCCTGACTAAAATAAAAGGACCTGACCAAACATGGTCTTTGTATGGGCAATTGGGCATTACCATCTCCTTGTAAGTTGATAGAAGCATCTCGCAGCATTGCACCTGAACCAGCCAATAGACATGAAAATGAGGATACCAACACGAAATTAAACCCGGGACTATGCTTGCTAAAGAGAGGATCGGCTGAGTTCCAGCCGAAAGTGTTACTATACCTCCTTGTGTGCCAACTTGGCGCTCGCCCTGTCACGGATCCCCGGCATGTCCTTGAGCACCCCCAAATCCATCCCAGGCATGTAACTGACAAACCCAAGGCGGCATCAACAACTGGTCACTGAACCTCGGAAAACCCAAGCGCCGCCGAGACGCAGAGCGAGAGAGCGGGGGACTACCTGCGGGAGAGGTGGCCGTTGACGAGCGCGGAGGCGTGCGAGCGTCCGTCGGCGGCGGCGGCCAGCCACCGGGCCTTGGCGGCGAGCATGCGCGACCACTGGTTGCGCAGGTTGCGCTGCGCCGCCGGCCTCCACTGGCGCAGCGATGACGGCGACGGGGTTGGGAAGGACGGGGACGGGTCGGCAGGGCGGCGAACTGGAGTGGCTACGCACGCCTCCATTGCTTCGTCCGCGTGCGGCGTGCCGCTGGCGCTTCTGCAGTCTAGCATGACCGAGCCCAGCGCCGTTGCAAGCACCGCTGGCGGGGAGAGGACCAGTCGGCGAGCTAAGGTCGACCAGCTCGGCGGCGGTCGGGCGCGGAAGCGGTGGACCGGCAGCAGAGCCGGGGTACGACGCGGACGAGCGGTATCAGATTTTCTGTTCGAAGGCTCTGCCCTGGATCGCTGTAGGCCTTTCTCTTGCTGGGCCTGGGCCGAAATTAGTAGGTTGAGTTTTCAGATGCGGGCTGGGTGATATTTCACACTTTGGGCCACACACAATTTGCCACCACTTCGATCTTAGAGCATCTCGTCCATAAACACGCGAACTGAAAACACCGAGTTCAGTTTACCGAACTCGTGTTTATGGATCGAAAAATTGATGGCGTAGAATAGATCCCGTAAAACAAAACCGTAAAACAACATATTTGAAAATATGCCACTAAAGACCCACCTGTCAGTTTTTTTCCTTTTTTTCCTAGTCTTCTTCTTCTCGGGTCGTTTCTTCCCATGCCCGAAGCTCGCTCCGCCTAGCTCGCCCCACCCCGCGCCGCGCCGCCCATGCAGCGCCACCCTGCGCCGCCCCGCGCCCCGCGCCACGCCACCCCGCGCTGCCCACACCCCGCCCGCCCACGAGCTCGCCCCGCGCCGCTCCATGCCGTCGTGAGCTCACCGCCCCACGTCCCACCCACGAGCTTGCGCCTCCCCACGCCGTGGCGAGCTCGCCGGAATTTGGTTGGATTTTGGTGATTGTACCGGCGGAAGCAGTTGACTTGATCTAAAATTTCAGCACGCCGCGAGTAGAGGTTTGTGTTCAGTTCTCTCTTTCATCCCCTACAAATACATGCCAAGTTGGGTTTTCGAGTGCGACTTGCAAATTTTTTTTTTTGCCGGATGTGTTTATGGTTCTGATCTGCGTCATTTTTTAAACTGAACCTGTAAATCGGCAGTTATTGTTCATTTTACACACTTTTAGATGCTCTTAGACAGTTAGACCTCCCAAATTCCCAATCCCGAAAACCTGATCTATACCGCGTGTTAAAAAAAAAAAGTAGGGCCACCATGATGAACAATCTTCCAATCCGTCTCCGACCCCAGCATGTACCTCTCGTCTTCTCCTGTCCATATATAGCTCACTTGCGCCCCTCTGTCCAGCAGTCGAGTCGAGCGCCATGGTCTTGTGCAGCTGCAAGCGATCTGCCACCGTCCACGCGACACGAGGACCATCAGCAACAATCACCAGCATCGGCAGCACGGCGGACTACGAGTACGACCAGGACCACGCGTCAAGCCTCGGCAAGGGCAACTTCGGCGTGGTCGTCAAGGCGCGCCACCGAGCCACGTGAAAAACCGTCGCAATCAAGTCCCTCAGCTGCACCGACGACACCGCCACCGACGCCGCCAGCCAGATCCTCCTGCGCGAGGCCCGCTTCCTGACCGAGGCCTCCAGCGGAAACCCTTACGTCGTCGGCTCCCACTGGCTCGTGCTCGACCCGGACACCAGCAACCACTGCCTCGTAATGGAGTACGTCGGGCCGAAGAACCTCGCCGATTTCCTGTCGGGCAGGCCGCCCCTCCCCGAGGCCACCGTGCGCGCCTTCATGCGGCAGCTCCTCGCCGGGGCCGACACGATGCACAAGCGCCGCATCGTCCACCGCGACATCAAGCCGGCCAACGTCCTCGTCGGGGAGGACGAGAAGACGGTCAAGATCTGCGACCTCAGACTGGCCATCTCCCTGGCGACGGAGCGGCAGCCGTACGGCAAGGCCGGCATGGCGTCCTACATGGCGCCCGAGGTGCTCCTGGGGAAGCCGGACTACGACGGGCGGGTGGACGCGTGGTCGCTTGGGTGCGTCATGGCCGAGATGCTCACCGGCGGCGAGACGTTGTTTGAGTTCAAGGGCGACGATGCACGCCAGCTCCTAAGCATCTTCTCCATGCTCGGGGTGCCGGACTGGCCGGGGGTCACGTCGTCCCTGATAGGGCGGCAGCGGCCGGACGACAGCCGGCTGCGGGAGCTGTTCCCGGTCGAGACGCTGTCCGAGGACGGGTTCCAGGTCTTGAAAGGGCTGCTGGCGTGTAACCCTAGAAAGCGGCTGACGGCGGCCGCGGCTCTCAAATTCCCATGGTTCTCGGCGTCGTCTGCTCCTCGTCCTGCCGCTGCTGCGAAGGTCAGCACGCTAGCATTGCTCAGGAAGAAGGTGGAGGCGGCGTTGCCCGTAAGGAAGGGGTTGAGGGCCAAGATCATCCAACCCAAGAAGAAAACTGATATACTCCCATTTGGATCAATTGTAACTAAACTAGTGCAACATATTCGGTTGGTAAGATAGGCAACACATGAGCAAAGGCCGACTGCTCAAGACCAATACATGCATGGTAGCAAAAACATGCATCTCGCATCTTTCACGCAGTGTGCCTTTGCAAGGCAGATCTGGCATGACCTCCTCTCACGCACCTGTTAGAATCAGATTTGACTTGGGGGAAATGATGTTTTGGCACCCGGAAGCATATCCTCCCGGTTTTAAAATTTCGTTTTAAATATATTTTCGAAATGTTGAAAATTTTGGTCACAAAATTTAATGGGTACATCTTAAAATTCTACACAATCGCAAAGTGGTTTCACGGAAAACCGATATTTTTAGTGTCATCTGTAAAAAGACAAATTTTGGTGTAAAAAGGTGTACGTGGCAGTTTTTTTTGTCTTTTTCACACAAGTCACAAAAATTGTCGGTTTTTGGCAAAACTTATGTGCGCACCTAGAATGTCGATACGTAAGAGCGAAAAATTTTGTTCAATTATTTTTACATTGTAAAGTATTTTTTCCGGTGGCAGGAGCATAATATGCTCCCATGTTCAGAATTGAATTTCCCCATACTTGACTTCTGTGTACCTAATTAACCGTATTGGTTAAGGAGTTGTACCTATACGTGTAATCATCTACGGCAGGGCGGTAAGCTCTGTCAGCAACTCAAACATTGTTGTAATCATCTTCGAGTAACTAGAACATAATAGCGCGCGTTGCTGCGCCCGTCTATTTTAAGAAAAAACTTTAAGTAAAGTCATATGTATACTTGAAAACAATTGTTAACAATTCACATATCATCGGGGTAATGGACAAATTAAATGTATTTCTGGCATTGCTTACACCAATAATGGAATTCCACTAAAAACTAAACATTTTGTTCTAACATGCAAAGTATCTAGGTACATGATCTCCACATGAAGTCAACACATTGCACACCATTCTGATTTGAACGTCCATCTCGATGCGGCCTCATGAGTCAAGACCATGTTGTTTGGATCAAAGAGCACTACCTTGTTCAGTGCGCCGAGGGCTCAACTGAAATCGTTATTGTTGTTTGTACCTAGGTTGTTCCATGGTGTCATGTGGTACCCTGGTTGAAGCGGACACGAGCTTTTTAAGTTTCTTGATATCCTTGTTAAGATTTTTGCCTCACTTGTAGGTCATTCTTTACATGGTCGACTTAGTAAAACTGTTTTAGAAAAATGAGAGTAAAACATAAGTGGAGTTCCACAATACATGGTTGTACTGGTTTGAGTGCATAAGCACCGCCAAATATCACAAATATAGGATTAATAGCAGGTAATAAAAGAAATGTGCGGGTTAACATAAGTGTAAAAGACAATGGTGCTGCTCACTACTTATAGTATATATGATTCCAGCCTGTTCACAACAACAATATTTTGGAAAAAGCACAGGAACTTAACTGTTTTGTGTCAATCTTCAAAGTGACTTTCACAATTGAATAATATAATATATTCCTGATATTGCCTCATCAATTTATGTAAGAAACATTTAAAACAGAGAAGCTGCAGTGACAAGTGGGCATATAGCTCTACCTACACAATTTGGGAAATGTAACAATCTAGCAGGTTCAGGATCCCATTTTATGCATTTTCCCGATTAATACTAAAAAAGTAAGTAATTATTATGTCCGGCCAGGAGAGCATGTGACCGGCAACTATTTCACAATATTCTCTTATGAGACCAGTTCTCTTTATTTGGAATATGAATGAAAAGCGTTAAATATTAGAAGTTTTGATTAATTTTCAGGTTAAGATAGTTGCCAAAACTTCCTTGTAGGCATCAGGTGTTCCCTGCAATTCATACATGATTTTCTCTTGTAGGCATCACACCTCCAAGTATTAAACAAGTATACAAACCAGTCCAGAGGGGGCGAAAATGAGTTCAACTATTGACTTTGACCTACTTCCATAAGCCAAAACTTCCTTGCATATGTAGAAGACACGCAAGTCTCATGCGTTTTTAAAAAAAAACAGTATTGGTATAAGGGAATTACTTGTCATCAAACAATTTACCTGTCTGGAGGTGGAATATACATGGATCATGCAATTATTTGACTTTATCCGGTCAACTAACTATGTCTGGTCCATTACCCTGGCTTTGCACAGCGCAACAATAATGGACTTTTATGTCAATAAATTAATCATACCATTTGTCTTGTGACTGCATCCGTTAGTTACTTCACCATCATCAAAGAAGCCATAGATGACCGTGTGATATGCCCCCATATTCAGGAAGCAAGTTCCTCATTTGGCCACAACTTGGAGTTGGTTGAGCGACCGCTGGCTTCTGCTAGACTCACATAAGCACTACAGAACAACAGAATATGACAAGGTATCATGCACGTAGCTCAGATATTTTATGAAGGTTAAATATTTGAGAACAATTGAAACAAATCTTTGGGCCATGAAATGCATAAGAAGCATGCGCTTATATTGGGACAGAGAAAATTTTAAAAAAACAAGACTTTACATTCTTGAGCTCACATGTTTATGAGGTTTAATCGCCTTTGCCGCAAGGTCACCAGGATCACATGGCGCAAATTAATTAATTTTTGCCACTAAAGAACTTGAAAGAAAAAATATTACACCTAATTTATAACTTTCATGTAGTACTACCGTTACTCATACCTGAAAATGGACCACATGATTTTGACAAATATAATCTACGATGATGAGAAAAAGTAAGTTATGGATGCTGGCACATATTCAACATTATTTTAAGATGCTTAAAGTCTATAGTATATAGCAGATAGTTTACATTCAGTCACTTAATCTGTAGAAGAGGAACATGAATATAGGAAGAGAGCAAATGATAAATAATAAACGTACATGAGATATAGTACGTACTACTTAGAGGTCAAAATGTAATATTACAAAGTTTGCATCTGAAGGAAACCAGAATCATGTATTTACTCTGGAACATAGTTCCTGTACCGTCCCTTAGCATCCCTCTGAAATCAATGGAGTGCATATGGAAGTTATTTCATAATTTAAAAGGAAAGAATTGTCAATATTGAAGTTCAGAATTATGAGGTAACCATTGAGAATTGGAATAATAATATAAAATAACTCATTGCCTTTAGACTTGTAACATTAAAATATTTCACCTGAAACAGTTTTACGATCTGTCAAGCAGAAGATTCAAAAGCATTTTCACTTCTTACTAAACCTTTATTTTTCAAAAGGACATAGGTGGAAACATAGTCTGTTGATTACCTATATTAGTTCATCCATATGCACACCAAGAGAAGTCATTAGGAATATAGAAAACCTACAATGTAATCTTCTCGTTTCCTTTTTCCATGATTCCCAAAGCAACACGCGTGCATCGTCCCTTTTGTGGGAGATGAGACGTAGCGACACCTTGATGCTGATATATAATGCCCATCACTTTGGAGGAATTAATTTTCATCCTGTGTATTCGGATAAAGGTGACCCAAATATATGATAAATATAAACCTTGGCGCGAATTTAATAATTAAAAAAGGTAAACCTATGACCCAAATGGTTGGCTATGATTTTAAACAACAGAAGCACGCATGCATCACCCAAAAAAATCATCCCTAAGATCTTACTCTTCCCTGCCTTCTCTAGTTGCTTCCTTTAACACATGTTAACTGAAATGAACATAATCAAGCAGAAGTGCAGCAGAACACATCTATAAGGATGATTGCATTATGTACCTAATACTAAATAGAGTATACACTCAACATTCCTGTAGAAACCTGTTACCTAATTAACATAACGCCATTGAAAAATTCTGAAAAAGCTTTGTGGAACTTTACCTTCCTCCATAAAGAGATAGAGTATGAAACCTGGTGGCCAGTTGCCATGCAGGAGGGTAGATTGTAATACATGGTGAGCTGAGTTTGTGCGAAGGGGATTTGGCATCAACGATTACAAGCGGAGACGACAGCGGCTAGACCTGCAGATCAGCGCCCGAACCAGTAAATCCCTTGCCGCTGCCTATTGTGGCCCATAGGAAGACCACACTCCACTATACCGGATTTGCTGCTGTAGCCCCTCTCAGCTGCCCCACCGGATGAAATGTGGGGAGGGCAGCATGGTGATGTTCCCCCTTGTACGACCGGCTCCGATCGATAAGGGCATGAAAGGATAGAGATATTCTCTCACTGGCGACGAAGGAAGCAGCGGCGACGCACCAGGTTTCACCTAGGCCGATATCGGGAAGAGTGGGGTGCGGGAACCGGGAGCTAACCGTCGCGAAGGAAGATGGGGTTTGGTACTGGAATACGAGGCTTTTGCCGTTTCGCTGTGGACAGACGATTCGTCTCCCAACCCTAGGCAGGCCGCCCTGCAAAGATGCAAGGCCCTTATGAGTGTTTCGCGGCCTGATTAATCAGGAGCGGCCTAACTTGATCTCTAGAGAAGCAGCCCAGCAACGGGACTGGCTTACTTAATGCTACCCAACGAAGAAAACGGGATTAGTGACTGATCGGAATTACTGCATTGATGTACACCATTGGATGACTCGATCGTACGGCCCGGTACCTCAAATGGCTGTGAGGGCTCGTAGGTGGTTGCGTTGTACTGATAACTAATAACTAATATATACATGAGCCGGCCGCCCCACGAGGGTTTTTCCGTTCCCCTCAACTATCTCAACCCTAAATTTTACACGCATTGCTCTCTCTAGCCCTGCATGTTGCAGCCTGCAGCACATAATACATGGTAGAGATATTTCTCCAGCAATTACATCTAAAACAAATAAGTTAATCAAGATTTTCAAACTCGTTCTTCTCCAGTGACACAATTTTGTAATTTTCTAGAGGCAGCCGCAGACACCTAACTATAAACATGTAAATAACAACGAAAAACCCTTCCATAATTTCGAGTCGCAATGTAATTAACCAACATCGGTTAGGGGACTAAAACTAATATATCAGAGAAAAGCAGCTTGGTCTACATTGTTCAGGAGCCGAGAGTATGAATCACCATTTGAGTATGTAGCAGCTAGAGTAGATATTGCAACAACCATCCTCGCGACAACCTTGAGAAAAATCCAAATCGATCTAGCAAACCAAGATATGAAGGAGCATACATAGAGAGAAAAAAAGAGACCTGAGCGTCTATGTATTAAGCTTTAAGAGAAGAAGCAACGCCATAGATTGGCTACAACAGGAACATCAGTTAAAAATGCATAGCCAAACAGGGAAATGGTCCAATGGAGTAGGATATTACCCACCTCAACTCAGAGCACCCTGCTTATGCCAATAGGCAGCAACAGGAGCATCATGGGCTCACAATACATATGATTAATTCACTCTGAAAGAATGAGGGCAGCAAACAATACAGCTTAAGATTTCTCTGATATATACAACAAACCTGGACCGGAAAGCATCCACACTACTGATTTATGAATGCACTGCTTATTTAAGCCCGAGATTTTAATTTTAACCAAAGTACGCAAGAATGATCTATAGACACAGCCGGATACATGTGACAGGGAGCCAATGTCTAGGTGCTGCCACGAGCAGCCTCCTGGAGATACTTCACAGCACTGTCATAGTTCACGAAACCCATGAACCAGAACTCATGGTTATCAACAGAAACAACCTGGATGTACCTCTCTGCAGGGTTCTGTTGACTTGCGGTGGGAGTGACTGACCTCAGGTGAGGCACGGGTAGAACTACCTGTAAACGCATTGCAGATATAAATATGATCAGGTCTAGCATGATACGAAGAACGCGGTTGTTTTTTTTCAGTGTGGGTGATCCAGATGAGCAACAAAGATGAACAATGTTTCCATGCCTTCTTCAATACTAGTAGTATGGAATTTTCTGTTTAGCAAACCATTTCAGATCATTTGCTCTGTCAAATCAGACAGAGTTTGACAATGTTTCCATGCCTTCTTCAATACTAGTAGTGTGGAATTTGCGGGTTAGCAACCATTTCAGATCGTATGCTCAGTCAAATGGGACAGAGTTTGATAACGTTTCCATGCCTTCCTCACTACTACTCCCTCCGTTCGTATTTAATTGACGCTAATTGGAACCAACACCAGGCCCAGTAGCGTGTGTAGGTGCGTCGATTAATACAGAACAGAGGTAGTAGCTACTAGTATGGAATTTGCGGATTAGCAAACCATTTCAGATCATATGCTCTGACAAATCAGACAGAATTTGACTTCACAATACAGGAGTGTGATGGAATGATGTGTTTCCCTCTAAGGACAAGTCTAGACTCTAGAGTGGTAACAATATGAATAATGCTCATCTTTAGTCTAAACTCAATTAAAATGCATTGCTGGTGCACATTCTGACGAGGAAAAGAAAAGGCGCCGCCGTACCTTGTAGATGGAGGAGGCGGTCTTGTTATCCTCGGTGACATACGCCACCGGGCTGTCACTGCAGAACGCAAGCTTGGCGGTGGAGACGTATAAGACGCCCATTATCGGACCATGAGAGGTTGAGAGGTAGCACGCGTAGGCCTTCTTGAGCTTCTCGTCAGGCGAGCACTCGAAGGTCTGCTGGAATATCTTGTCGTACCCGCCTTCCGATATGACCTTGGATATCTGGGCGATCCTCCCCATCGCGGCGTCCGTGATGCTAGGGCCGGTTTTCACTGCAGAGGTCCGCGCGAGTTCAGGGGTCAACGTGTATGTGTAGGTGCTATTTTTAGATGAAATGGATGAAGAGATATGTACTGAACTAAAAACCGTCTAGGATGTGGTGGCTCACTGGTTCATGATGCAGTGTGCTATACTTGTGATTGGGGGAAACTCACAGTGCTGCCAGACGTCGCCGGCGATGCCCTCGGTCTTGCGCGCGGCCTCGCTGAACCTCTTCCCCGCCTGGCCGAACATGTCCCTCAGATTCTCCCTGGCGCCTGCAGCCCCAAACACCACAACGATCAGCAGAAACACTAGCCATCAAATTCAGCCCCGGATCGAACAAGAGCGGAAGCAGCAGCAAAAGAGCAGGACGGCAGGAGTAGCTAGGCGGTGGTAGGTGACTGACTCTTGGGGGGCGGTCCGGAGGACGGCGAAGGCATGACGTAGGGGTTGGTGCCGGCGGGCGCCACGACCGGCGGCGGCGGCGTCGCGAGGTCCTCCGGGGACATGCGCGGGTACGCCGAGTCCTCCGACGGCGGCGCGCGGGCGACGTCGTGGTTGGGATCCATGGGCGATCGGCGGGAGGGAAGAGGAAGCGGGGATCGGGGAGAATTGAGCAGCAACGGCAGCAGCAGCGTGCAGAGTTGACGGCAGGGAGAGGGACGCGGTGGGGGCGCGACACGTCGAAGCAATCAAGCGCGTGAGAACATAATTGTGTCCAACTGGCACAAGTAACCGACGCCTCAGGCACAGCCGCGTCGACACAGCGTGAGCGACACCGTCCGTGCCGCCGGGCGTCGGCTGCCGCGCGCCATCGACGGCTCAATGGCCTCAACCTGGCAGTTGCACACTACTACTGGAAGTAAGGGTATCTCCAACGCGTCCACCCAAACGGACGCGCTGGGCCAGCCATCCGTTTTGGGCTGTTTGGATTGCCGCGCGAACACGCGGATAACGGTCCGTGTCCGCGTGTCCGTTTGGGTCGCACGCTGCAACCAACATGGCGACCCAAAAACCCGTCACGAGGTTCGTCTTCCCTGGGCAGCGTTGTGCCATGGCAGGCCTCGACGGGACAGCAATGGCGGGCGGGACAACGCGCGGGAATGTTTCCGCGCGCACCAGGGTTCCCGCGCGCGCGAAAGGGCCATGGGCGCGTCAAAGCTGGCCAAGCTTGATCTGACCGCCAGGGAGAAGACGATCTTGGTGATGGAGGATGAGAAGGAGGATGGAGGGGCTCCAGTGAAGTTTGCATTGATGGGCAAAGTTCTGTCAACAAAAAAAATCCATATTCAGACAATTGACAGTGCTTTGCGGCCGCATTGGGGAAACCCTAGGGGTCTGACCTTCACGGCTAAGGGTGACAATGTCTTCTTAGCTAGTATGGATTTTGAGAGAGATCGGAAGCGCATCTGGGAGGGGGCACCATGGACTGTATCAAAACATGCAGTCGTCCTGGATGACTTCGATGAGAGTGTGAAGCCATCGGAAATCAAATTCAAGCGACTTCCGATGTGGTTCAGATGTGATGACTTGCCTTTCAACTGGATGAATGAAGCACGCAGAAAATCTATTGCTAGCCAGGTTGGGGAATTTATCAGTCTGGATTTGCATGGCAATGGCTCCAGGTCAGGTTGGGGACAGAGTTTGAGGGGTAGAGTCTTGATTGATCTTGATGAACCTCTTATGAGGGGTTTCCCGATTGAATTCAAGAAAAGGAAGATGGTAGAGTGGTACCCAATACAATATGAGCGTCTGCCATACTTCTGTATCTCGTGTGGGAGAGTTGGCCACTCCGAAATTTTTTTGTCAAACTCCCGCTGAAAGAGATGAGGGTAAGTTTCCATATGATGCCTCGCTGCGCTACCAGGACCCATGGAAGCAAGAATCTCAATGGTAGCAGGCAAGGACCAGGGATGACACAAAGATGCATTATCATGGCCGGGAAGGTGATTCTCAGATTCAGCGTGATGGAGTCGCTAAAGCTAATGGAACTGATCCTGATAAAAGTTTGGATCCCTCTACTAGCCATGTGAAGAATGTGGTATCGAAGTTTAACTTTAAGGCTACGGGAGGGACTCGTGGTGGAAGTGCTAAAGTGTACAAGAGGAGGGAGACTCCGAAAGCGCCGCTGGATATTGTCTTTCCTGTTATTAAGGGGCCCAACGATGTGGTCATGTTTGAAGATGATCCAGCGGGCAATAAGCGAAATGCTCTAGTTAATTCTCCAAGTAAAGTTTTTGGTATTAGTGTCCCGGCAAAGCGAACTAAGGGCACTGGAGATATTGAAGAAGAACAACAAACCGAGTCTAATTTTATGGCGGTGGCTGAGAACCAGCCCCGCCTGGACCAATGAGTTGCATAGGCTATAACTGTCGGGGGCTTGGGAACCATCTGACAGTTAGAGAACTCCGCAATGTTGTTAAGCGGGTAGCGCCCTCTCTTCTCTTCGTGATGGAAACGGAGATTGGAGGTAAAAGAGTGAATTTTTTTTTGGCAAACTCTCTGTGTTTTGGAGGGAGTTTTGCAGTGGACAGTGATGGACTCAGTGGTGGCATTGGGCTGTTATGGAAAGCAGATATGGTGGTAGAACTGAATTTTTTTGGCTCCAATCATATTGATGTCCTTATCAAATCTATGGGGAATGATGAGAAACCATGGCGCTTCACTGGCTTCTATGGTGAACCCAGGAAGGAAAATAGGAATCTGAGTTGGACGCTCTTGAGGCGGCTAGCCCACTCTCTAGATTACCCTTGGTTGTGTGTTGGCGACTACAATGAAATGTTGTTCGCCAGTGAGCACTTCAGTACCTCGGATCGCCCGGAACCTCAAATGCGGGTGTTTCGAGAATGTGTTGAAGATTGCAATCTTACTGAGGGACGGGACTCCCCTTCACTTGGGATAATAGACAGCCGGAGGGATCGAATGTGAAGGCAAGACTGGATCGGGGTCTTGGTAATGACGCTTTATATGAAAATTTTATAGTATCCCGAGCCCAGCACTTGAGCATGGTGGAGTCTGACCATTGTGCCATTGACAAGGTATCGACTTGTCAATGCCTACAGATCGTAAACTAGGGTTTTTAGGGAAGTAAAGGGAAAGTAGATCTCGAAGGTTCAGCCGGAAAAGTACTCGATTGCTAAGAAACTAGGGTTGTGTTGACAATGAAATCGATCCTCTCTTTGTCCCTCGACTCCCCCTTATATAGGAGGCGGAGCCGAGGGTTTCGTGATGTACAAGTTACAAAGTCCGGGAGACTCTTTGAGTTCGTCCCGTAATAATTACAAGTCATTATTCCTAATACAACTCTATATTTCCAAACTACCTCGTAACTGGGCTTCCGGGCTTCATAAACTTCGGGTCTTGGGCCTTCAGTAAACCCCGGGTACCATCTTCGGCAGGCCCATTGAGGATGCCTATGTCAGTAGCCCCCGAGATTTTGCTTGAATCGAAGAATCAGGGAAAATCTCCATCTTTTCAATTATCATATGATTTATTCGAGTCAATAAATAACTTTCATAAAACAGTCGTATATTGTGCAGGGATAACGGTAGTTGGGGCTGGTTCATCTGACGGATCAGGTACCAGTTAATTGCTCTTGTGGCAATCCGCAAAAACCTACTTCAAGATCACGTCCCTGGACATGATCTCGGGATACTGGCGTAATTCGACATGTGCCGCTTAAGGTCTTACCAGATGCCGAATTCCAGTTATGTTTTATCGGGTACCTAACGCGTCCGTTAGGATTTTTCTTCGTATCTGTTGATACGGAAGAAAGTAGCAGAGCGCAGTCAGAGGCGGTGCCACGCCGCGCAGGACGGATCCTGGGGACTTACCTTCGCAAAGTATTGCGGCATTCAGAGATTAATTCGCGACTGAGGCGCTCTGAGAATATATTGTCGAGTGCCTTTTTCGGCTGCTGGAATAGCACACTTATTCGAGTCAATGGATGACTTGTATATTTTTATCTTGTCCTCCCGATGGGAGTATATGAAGAGTTATTTTATAACTCGAAATATGCTCTCAATGACTTCTTCAAATTCATCGGGCACGCGAACAACGTTCCCGATGGGAGTAGCCCCCGAGGCTACAGCCAAGTGCTTGTACTTGGTTGTAGGCTCACCTTTTTAGAACCTTTGTCGCTATATTGTCATTTCTTTTAATTCTCCCAACTTTATCGGGTGCACGACCAGCGCTCCCGATGGGAGTAGCCCCCGAGGCTACAGTCGAGTATTTATACTTGGCTGTAGGCTCAACTTGCTTTACTGTTGAACAACTCTATATTTTATCACCCGCGTTACTCTCTTATCAGAAGTATAAACAATACTTCTGATAAGAGTAGCCCCCGAGCATATGAACAAATGCTTGTATTTGATCATGGGCTCTCGCCTTTTCCCTGTTGAAGTACTCGAAATTTCCCTGTCGATATCCTTGATGAAACTACTCGAAGTTTTTTGTCAATGACGTTGTTGATGATGATGGCTATAGACTAATGTTTGTCCTTCTGAATCAACTCCTTTATCAAACCCCCTTTAAAAAGTAGCCCCCGAGCATTTGAACAAAAACTTGTATTTGATCAAAGGCTCCCGAAATTATCACGAATGCTCTTTTGTCGCCAATCTTCGAAGCACCGCAGTCGAAGTTTTTCCTTAAAGTGACATCAGTGCTGACGATGGCCACGATCACTGTATCGGGAAGACGCGAGTTCTGTCATGTCACTGACCTGTGGGACCGAAACTCTGCGGTATTTGACACGTTACGCAAGTGGGGTACACATGTCCTCCGCTTTTTCTGGCACGCGCACTGTGGCGCCTGTTTAGTTACCTTGAGGTAAAAATACTGTTTTACCCCTGTAGACACGTGTAAGGTCCCAGATCCATTTCTTCTGCATCCAACGGCGCGGCGATTCGTTGTCTTGCTATAAATAACCGTCGTCTTCCTCAGAAATCCCCTTCGCTGCGCCGCGCTCCTATCCTCTCTCTGTCCAAAAGCTTCCATTGCAAACAAACAAGCTCCTGCGCTCGTCTTCATCCTCAATCTTTCCAGCGCCAACATTGATGCCACCGCGGGCGAGGCTCACAAGGCACACCACCCCAGAAGCAAGCATGGCGACACAAGATCTGGAGATTTCTGAGTGGGAGAGATCTAATATCTCAAACCAAGACATGAACCTGATGAAGAGGCTTGGCTTGATGAAGAAGGAGGAGGCATTGATCTTCCCCAGTGAAGAAAGCTTTCCGACGCCCCCAATCCAATATCGGGTAACCTTCGTTGACCACCTCATCCGCGGTCTCTCTGCTCCTATCCATGAATTTCTTCGTGGATTACTCTTTGTGTATGGGTTGCAGCTGCACCGGCTGACTCCCAATTCTATCCTCCATATTTCTATCTTTATCACCCTCAGCGAGTGCTTTCTCGGGACCCAACCGAACTGGGCCCTGTGGAAACGCATTTTCTGCATTCACCGCAACGGCTCCCACAACATTGCCTACAACATAGGTGGTGTTGTTATCTGTGTCCGCCCTAATGTCGAGTATTTCGACGTCAAATTCCCCGACTCCGTCCAAGGGTGGCGCAAAAAATGGCTATACATCCGCGAGGACTACTCTGACTCACAGGAATACAACATCACACCCTTTGATGGTAGCGCAAAAATCCTTCGGCGCCGATCCTGGGATGCAGAAGCCACCGAAGAAGAGAAAACGGTGACAGATGCACTGATGAAGAGCATCCACGAGCTGCAGAATACCCGAGGCAAAGAATTGTCGGGTATTCAAATTACCGCATATTTCCTTAGGATTAGGGTGCAGCCTCTACAGGCTCGCAAAAACCCTATGTGGCTTTATGCTGGCGAGAAATATGTCGACCGCATATCCAAAGATCTCTCTGTGAAGGATTTGGAGAAGCTTGTTCGACGTGTTTCGTCGTTAAGCAAAAAAGATTCAGTTCCAACCTCCTGCCGCGTGAAACCATACAGTGGTGCCCATGCTCTCCCCAAAGTAAGCAACCTGCCTCTTGATACGTCTCCAACGTATCTATAATTTCTTATGTTCCATGTTAGTTTTATGACAATACCTACATGTTTTATTCATACTTTATATCATTTTGATGCATTTTCCGGAACTAACCTATTAACAAGATGCCGAAGTGCCGTTCTCGTTTTCTGTTGTTTTTGGTTTCAGAAATCCTACAAAGGAAATATTCTCGGAATTGGACGAAATCAACGCCCAGGGTCTTATATTTCACGGAAGCTTCCAGAGAGCCAGAGAGGGACCAGAGGGGAGCCAGGGGGCCCCACCCCACAAGGCGGCGCGGCCAAAGGGGGGGCGCGCCCCCCTATGGTGTGGCCCCACCAGGACTCCTCCGAGGCTACCCTTCCGCCTATATAAAGCCTCCATCGCGAAAACCCTAAAAGAATAAGCCACGGGACGAAAAAAGTTACGCAGCCGCCGCCATCGTGAAGCCAAGATTCGGGGGACAGAAGTCTCTGTTCTGGCACGCCGCCGGGACGCGGAATTGCCCCGGAAGGCATCTCCATCGACATCACCGCCATCTTCATCGCCGCTGCTGTCTCCTATGATGAGGAGGGAGTAGTTCTCCATCGAGGCTAAGGGCTCTACCGGTAGCTATGTGGTTAATCTCTCTCTCATGTACCTCAATACAATGATCTCATGAACTGCCTTGCACGATTGAGATCCATATGATGAGCTTTGTATCACTATTAATCTATGTGCTACTCTAGTGATGTTATTAAAGTAGTCTATTCCTCCTTCATGATGTAAAGGTGACGGTGTGTGCATCATGTAGTTCTTGGCGTAGGTTATGATTGTAATCTCTTGTAGATTATGGAGTTAACTATTACTATGATAGTATTGATGCGATCTATTCCCCCTTTCATAGCTTAAAGGTGACAGTGTGTATGCTATGTTAGTACTCGGTCTAAATTGCAAAGGTCTATTATGCTCTAGAGGTTACTTAAACATGAACTCCGAATGTTGCGGCGCTTGTTAACTCTGGCTTGAGGGAGCTCTTGTAGCCCTACACAATGAATGGTGTTTGTTATCCAACAAAAGAGTGTATGTAGCACAAAGGAAGAGAAGTTATTTATTTATGTGATCATTGTTGAGAGTGTGTAGGATCCCTAGGCCTTGTTTCCGAATAGAAAAGTTACACCACAGAGAATTGCCTCCCACGCCAGCAAGCGATTTTCTGGCACCATTTCCAACAAGTTCTGCTACATGTTTACTTGCTGCCATATTTATTTCAGATTGTTATTACCACTCATATTCATCTATATCACTTGTATTTCACTATCTCTTCGCCGAACTAGTGCACCTATACATCTGACAAGTGTATTAGGTGTGTTGGGGACACAAGAGACTTCTTGTATCTTAATTGCAGGGTTGCTTGAGAGGAATATCTCTGACCTCTACCTCCCTGAGTTCGATAAACCTTGGGTGATTCACTTAAGGGAAACTTGCTGATGTTCTACAAACCTCTGCTCCTGGAGGCCCAACACTGTCTACAGGAATAGAAGCGTGCGTAGACATCACCTCTCGAGTTTTTTGATTCCTATCTCGATTAACCTGCTTTCTCGACTTTGATTCAAATTTCGACTGCTATCTTGTTATCTTTGCTGTTGACTTCCGTCCTCAACTGTCCCTTGTTATTGTTTTTCCTTTTGCAGAACCACCAAGTCACCCTTTCTTTGCCTCCCTTACCTGAAGGTGGGGAGGTCGATGAACGAACCATCGTTGCCGACGATGAGCAGGGTACTTCTCGCCCTGAGAGTGAAATCGCGGGATCTCACAAATCCGCGGGTTCCTCTGAAAGAGAAACTGAATCTGAGGCTTCCGAGTCAGCACATTCTCTCCCTTCCGCTGTTTCCTTCCGGAACAAGAGGAAAAAGGGGTGATGTCTAAGACTCCGGCACCTCCAAAGCCGGCAGATCACCTACGAGGAAACTTCTCCCGAAGAGGAGGATGCCTTCAACCCTTACGATGATGCCCTCGTTAGCTCGTAGGTTACCCTACCGTCTTTTTCTCATTATTTATTGTTTTATAAATATTCTCATACTATCTTTTGTGCGTAGTGGTGATGAAGAAGAAGAACCCACTGCTAATGTGACTGCTCCTACGAGCACGTCACAAACTTTAGTTCTTTCGGAAACTCGCCACACAGCGGAGGTAACCTCTCCCCCTCAACAGGACTTAGAAAAGTCGACTCCTGTCGCCAGCCCCCGTGCCCCCTCGCCGAAGAGAGCGAGAATTGAGCTTGGCGAGGAACAAAACCTCTTGGCCGGGAGTTCGACTCCTCCTCCTTTGGGCGATGTAAGAACTCTTGCCACTATTTTGTCTTCTATCGAGTTTTCCCTTTTTGACCTTCTTCACCACTTTCTTTTTTTAGCCTCTGATGAAAGAATTCATCCGTCTTGGTACTCAATTTATTGGGTACCGTGACACTGTTGATGGTTTGAAAGGTACTCCTTTCTATCGTCCCTTTTTATCGAGTAAACTTTCTTTTGCTATTTTTATCTTGACATTGTCGTCCTTTATTTTGCTAGAGGCTCTCGCCAAAGCTAACAAGCGTGCCGATGATCTTGCCATCGAGCTGGAGCAAAGTGAAAAAGCTCGCAAAAAGGCCGAGCTAGACGCTGCCTCTGTTGGAAGTCTTCGAGAAAGACACCATCAAGCTGAAACTGCTTTGAGTGACAGAATAACTCAGCAGATCGCTCGTGAGGAGGATGTCATCGCCCGCCTAGAATCGCAGAATCGGCGTTTTGTCAGTAAGTTCGTAAATCACTTTGATCAAGTTTCTTCCAAAATTATCTTCTCCTTATACTTGTTGATAACCTGAAATTTGTTTCAGCAGGGAAGATGAGTCAGGAGTTCGAACTTCAGAAGCCTGAAGATGACCGTCTTCTCGATGCTCTTTCCCTCCTCGAAATTCATGGGGATCTGGTGCGCTGCAGTATCACTGATGCTCGGGCTGCATTTTCGCGCCTTTTCCCCTACTTCTTCCCAAAGAAAAACCAGCCAAACACCTTCGCTGACCTTACCAAGTACTTCATTCCCGAAGAAGATCTTGGGCTGGCTCTTCGGCAGGAAGGCTTGAAGATTGGCGTTGAAGACACCATAGCTTTGGTTGCCGAAAGCCAGCAGAACATCGACTGGGCGAAAGCTAGTGAGACGAAGAGGATGAAGACGGAGAAGTGGCAATCCTTGATTAGAGCTGCCAAATCACACTCGAAGAAGATCCTCTCCTTCCTCGGATACAAGCCAGCTGCTTCTCCAGTTCTGCCAAGCCGGAGGTCAAGTAGACCATCATGTCTCTTTTTCTTTTTCTTTTTCTTTTTCTTCTACTTTTGATGTTGTCGCCTTAGTAGTATATTGCGGGCCGGGGCCTGCCATTGGTTCGCTAGGAGCCAATTCTTGTAATGAACGTGTAAATATCAGATGATTTAATGGAATGCTATTTTGCAAAATGATTGATGTCGGGATTTTCTTTCCAGTTGGTTTTTGACAATTATACTGCGACCCCTCGTTCTTCGGATGCTTTGCCCGCTTCCTCCTACTCGAGGAAAACTTCCGCTGATGATTTCGTTGAAGATTCTTCGAACGCTGATCCACTACAGGATTTGGACGAACTTCGACAACAACTCCAGTCGATGAAAAATCAAGCACTTGTGATGATGGAACAATCTCAAAAATCGTCCGAAAGGGAGAAAATTGCTCTTCAACAGGCCCAGGAAGCCCTAGCTTTGAAAGAGGCTGCAGTCGCTGAAGCTGCACAGGCTACTTCCCGAGAAGATTATATGCTTGAGTTGATGATTGACGCTAGCCTGGATATGGCGGGTATACTTCACAAGTTTGAAATTTCTCTCTGCCTTATTTACTTGTTTTCATCTCTCACCATGATACTTCCGTCGAGTAGGTTCCTTTTTGGATGCTGCTAACGAAGATCAGCGAGTTGACGCAAGGTCAAACCTTCTTGTCAAACTTGCTCTGGACCATGGCTCCAGTTTTTGGGCTACACCAAATCGTACTCGACGAATCGTCTGATTTCAAGACCGCGCGGGCCAAGTTTGTGGATATCTTGATTTTTATACAAGGACGCTAGCCTTGGTTTATAACACTGATACGTCTCCGACGTATCGATAATTTCTTATGTTCCATGCCACATTATTGATGTTATCTACATGTTTTATGCACACTTTATGTCATATTCGTGCATTTTCCGGAACTAACCTATTAACAAGATGCCGAAGTGCCGATTGTTGTTTTCTGCTGTTTTTGGTTTCGGAAATCCTAGTAAGGAAATATTCTCGAAATTGGACGAAATCAACGCCCGGGGGCCTATTTTGCCACGAAGCTTCCGGAAGTCCGAAGACGAAACGAAGTGGGGCCACGAGGAGCCCAAACCCTAGGGCGGCGCGGCCCCTCTTGGCCGCGCCGCCCTGTCATCGTGGGGCCCCTGTGGCCCCTCTTGACTTGCCCTTCCGCCTACTTAAAGCCTCCGTGACGAAACCCCCGATACCGAGAGCCACGATACGGAAAACCTTCCGAGACGCCGCCAACGCCGATCCCATCTCGGGGGATCCGGAGATCGCCTCCGGCACCTCGCCGGAGAGGGGAATCATCTCCCGGAGGACTCTACACCGCCATGGTCGCCTCCGGTGTGATGTGTGAGTAGTTCTACCCCTGGACTATGGGTCCATAGCAGTAGCTAGATGGTTGTCTTCTCCCCATTGTGCTATCATTGTCGGATCTTGTGAGCTACCTAACATGATCAAGATCATCTATCCGTAATTCTATATGTTGCATTTGTTGGGATCCGATGAATAGAGAATACTTGTTATGTTGATTATCAAAGTTATATCTACGTGTTGTTTATGATCTTGCATGCTTTCCAGTTACTAGTAGATGCTCGGCCAAGTAGATGCTTGTAACTCCAAGAGGGAGTACTTATGCTCGATAGTGGGTTCATGTCTCGCATTGACATCTGGACGGAGTGACAAGAAGTTCTAAGGTTGTGTTGTGTCTGTTGCCACTAGGGATAAAACATTGATGTTATGTCTAAGGATGTAGTTGTTGATTACATTACGCACCATACTTAATGCAATTGTCCGTTGCTTTGCAACTTAATACCTGGAGGGGGTTCGGATGATAACCTCGAAGGTGGACTTTTTAGGCATAGATGCAGTTGGATGGCGGTCTATGTACTTTGTCGTAATGCCCAATTAAATCTCACTATACTCATCATGATATGTATGTGCATGGTCATGCCCTCTTTATTTGTCAATTGCCCAACCGTAATTTGTTCACCCAACATGCTGTTTGTCTTATGGGAGAGACACCTCTAGTGAACTCGTGGACCCCGGTCCAATTCTCTTTACTGAAATACAAATCTACTGCAATACTTGCTTTACTGTTCTTGCAAACAATCATCTTCCACACAATACGGTTAATCCTTTGTTACAGCAAGCCGGTGAGATTGACAACCTCACTGTTTCGTTGGGGCAAAGTACTTTGGTTGTGTTGTGCAGGGTTCCACGTTGGCGCCGGAATCTCCGGTGTTGCGCCGCACTACATCCCGCCGTCATCAACCTTCAACGTGCTTCTTGGCTCCTCCTGGTTCGATTAAACCTTGGTTTCTTATCGAGGGAAAACTTGCTGCTGTGCGCATCACACCTTCCTCTTGGGGTTCCCAACGGACGTGTCGGCCTACACGCATCACTCGGCTCGACCATGATTTGGAAAAGCATGATTTACTTGATATATTTTATAGTGGACTAACCATTGAGTCTAGGGCATACCTGGATAGTTGCGCTGGTTGTGTTTTCAGGAAAAGAACTCCAGACGACGCTGAAGAATTATTGGCGAGAATAGGCCGGAATCATGATGATTGGTCTACACCTGAACCAACCCCGACACCGGTATTGAAGAAAAGGGGTATGATTAAATTAAATGATGAAGATATGAGGGAAGCCAAGAAATCTCTTAAAGAGAAGGGTATTAAATCCGAAGACGTGAAGAATTTACCTCCCATAGAAGATTCATGTAAGATCACTCCCCCTTCATCCATGATTGAGGTACACCCTCTTGAACGCTTTACTAGAGAAGATATTCCATATTCAAAACCTCCTGCTCAATGCTTAGATGAGTTTGATAATTATATTGTTAAGCAAAGTAATTTCAATATGAGAGTAGAGAATCATTTAATGGAAAATTCTCGAGCTATTGGTGAATTGCATGGTATTGTGGAGAGAACCTCCAATGATGTTAAGATGCTTGTTAAACATTTTCAAATGGTTCAAACTCAAATTGATCAACTCACTAAAGTGCAAAATGACTTGTTAAAAGATAATTCTAAAGAAAAACATGCTTATGAAGTAACAACTAGAGGCGGTGTTTCTACCCAGGATCCTCTATATCCTGAAGGGCATCCCAAAAGAGTTGAACAAGATTCTCAACGAACTGAAACTAGTGCTCCATCTAAGAAAAAGAAAAAGAAACATAAAGCTGTTGTAGAATCCTCTGAGCCTGTTAATGATCCTAATAGTATTTCTATTTCGATGCTGAAGCTGAAAGTGGTAATGAACATGATAAAGATAATGATAAGAATGATGCTTCGATAAAGAAGAGGTTGAAGAAGAACTCGAAAAGCATGCTAAAAATAAGAAGTATACTAAAGAAGATTTTATTGCTAAGAAACATGGTAGTGAAAGGGAACCTTGGGTTCAAAAGCAAATGCCTTTTCCTGCTAAGAAACTAAAATCAAAGGAAGAAGAACACTATAACAAATTTTGTGATTGGATGAAACCTTTATTCCTGCAAATACCTTTGATCGATGCTATTAAATTGCCTCCTTATTCAAAGTATATGAAAGATATTGTCTCTAACAAAAGGAAAATTCCTAATGAGGAGATTTCCACTATGCTTGCTAACTACTCTTTTAATGGCAAGGTTCCGAAGAAGCTTGGCGACCCAGGTATACCAACTATTCCTTGCTCTATTAAGAATAATTATGTTAGAACTGCTCTATGTGATTTGGGAGCGGGTGTTAGTGTTATGCCTTTTTCTCTTTATAAGAGACTCTATTTAGATAAGTTGATACCGACTGATATATCTTTGCAAATGGCTGATAAATCTACTCGCTATTCATGTTGGTATATGTGAGGATGTTCCTGTTCAAGTTACTAATAACTCGCTTGATATTAACCGATTTTGTTGTGTTGGAAATGCTCGAAGATGATAATATGTCTATTATTCTTGGGAGACCTTTTCTTAACACCGCAGGGGCTGTTATTGATTGCAATAAAGGAAAAGTTACTTTCAATGTCGATGACAAGGAGCATATCGTTTATTTTCCCAAGAGGATTGAGAAAGCATGTGGAGTTAATACAATTTCTAATGTGAGAACTATCAAAGTGGGAACTATTGATTGTCCAATATATGAGCCTAAAGAAGAATATCAAACTCTTGTGATTGGAACCATATCAATACAATACAAGGTAACTGATGTCTACACGAGATTCTATTCTTGTAGACAGTGTTGGGCCTCCAAGAGCAGAGGTTTGTAGAACAGCAGCAAGTTTCCCTTAAGTGGATTACCCAAGGTTTATCGATCTCAGGGAGGAAGAGGTCAAAGATATCCCTCTCATGCAACCCTGCAACCACAAAGCAAGAAGTCTCTTGTGTCCCCAACACACCTAATAGGTGCACTAGTTCGGCGAAGAGATAGTGAAATACAGGTGGTATGAATAAGTAGTAGCAACGGCACCGTAAAAGTGCTTTGCCCGGACGATAAACAAGCGATAGTAACGCAGCAGTAGTAACGCAGCAGTAGTAACGCATGCAGTAGTAACGCATGAAAACGATAAACAAGCAGCGATAGCGATATTTAGGAATAAGGCCTAGGGATTAGACTTTCACTAGTGGACACTCTCAACATTGATCACATAACAGAATAGATAAATGCATACTCTACACTCTTTTGTTGGATGATGAACACATTGCGTAGGATTACACGAACCCTCAATGCCGGAGTTAACAAGCTCCACAATTCAATGTTCATATTTAAATAACCTTAGAGTGCAAGAAAGATCAACACGACTAAACCAAGTACTAACACAAGCATGCACTACTCGTCACCTTCACGCTATGTAGGAGGAATAGATCACATCAATACTATCATAATGATAATTAACTCCACAATCTACAAGAGATCATGAGCATAACATACGCCAAGTACTAACACGGATGCACACACTCGCCACCATTACACCGTGCGGGAGGAATAAAACTACTTTAATAACACATCACTAGAGTAGCACATAGATAAATTGTGATACAAAACACATTGCAATCATAAAGAGATATAAATAAGCACTTCACTACGCCATTCATAACGGTGAGTAAGTATTCTGTGAAATATAGCCTAAGAGACACACACGGTGCACACACTTGTCACCTTTACACACGTGGGACAAGGAGTCTCCGGAGATCACATAAGTAAAACTCACTTGACTAGCACAATGACATCTAGATTACAAGCATCATCATATGAATCTCAATCATGTAAGGCAGCTCATGAGATTATTGTATTGAAGCACATAGGAGAGAGATGAACCACATAGCTACCGGTACAGCCCCGAGCCTCGATGGAGAACTACTCCCTCCTCATGGGAGCAGCAGCGGTGATGAAGATGGCGGTGGAGATGGCAGCGGTGTCGATGGAGAAGCCTTCCGGGGCACTTCCCCGCTCCGGCGGGGTGCCGGAACAGAGCTCCTGTCCCCCGGATCTTGGCTTCGCGATGGCGGCGGCTCCGGAAGGTTTTCCGTATCGTGGTTCTTCGCATCGGGGTTTCGCGACGGAGGCTTTAAGTAGGCGGAAGGGCGAGTCGGGGGCTAACGAGGGGCCCACACCACAGGGCGGCGCGGGCCCCCCTTGGCCGCGCCGCCATGTGGTTTGGCCACCTCGTGGCCCCACTTCGTATGCTCTTCGGTCTTCCGGAAGGTTCGTGGCGAAATAGGCCCACGGGTCTTCGTTTCGTCCAATTCCGAGAATATTTCGTTACTAGGATTTCGAAACCAAAAACAGCGAAAACGAGAGCCGGCACTTCGGCATCTTGTTAATAGGTTAGTTCCGGAAAATGCACGAGTATGACATAAAGTGTGCATAAAACATGTAGGTATCATCAATAATATGGCATAGAACATAAGAAATTATCGATACGTCGGAGACGTATCAAGCATCCCCAAGCTTAGTTACGCTCGTCCCGAGCGAGTAAAACGATAACAAAGATAATTTCTGAAGTGATATGCCATCATAACCTTGATCATACTATTTGTAAACATATGTAGTGGATGCAGCGATCAAAACAATGGTAATGACATGAGTAAACAAGTGAATCATAAAGCAAAGACTTTTCATGAATAGTACTTCAAGACAAGTATTAATAAGTCTTGCATAAGAGTTAACTCATAAAGCAATAAATCAAAGTAAAGGCATTGAAGCAACACAAAGGAAGATTAAGTTTCAGCGGTTGCTTTCAACTTGTAACATGTATATCTCATGGATAATTGTCAACATAGAGTAATATAACAAGTACAATATGCAAGTATGTAGGAATCAATGCACAGTTCACACAAGTGTTTGCTTTCTTGAGGTGGAGAGAGATAGGTGAACTGACTCAACATAAAAGTAAAGAGAATGGTCCTTCAAAGAGGAAAGCATCGATTGCTATATTTGTGCTAGAGCTTTTATTTTGAAAACATGAAACAATTTTGTCAACGGTAGTAATAAAGCATATGAGTTATGTACATTATATCTTACAAGTTGCAAGTCTCATGCATAGTATACTAATAGTGCCCGCACCTCGTCCTAATCAGCTTGGACTACCGGATCTTTGCAATGCACATGTTTTAACCAAGTGTCACAATGGGGTACCTCCATGCCGCTCTGTACAAAGGTCTAAGGAGAAAGCTCGCATTTTGGATTTCTCGCTTTTGATTATTCTCAACTTAGACATCCATACCGGGACAACATGGACAACAGATAATGGACTCCTCTTTAATGCATAAGCATGTGGCAACAATTATTATTCTCATATGAGATTGAGGATATGCATCCAAAACTGAAACTTCCACCATGAATCATGGCTTTAGTTAGCGGCCCAAAGTTCTTCTCTAACAATATGCATGCTCCAACCATTAAGGTGGTAGATCTCTCTTACTTCGATACAAGACGGACATGCATAGCAACTCACATGATATTCAACAAAGAATAGTTGATGGCGTCCCCGAAACATGGTTATCGCACAACAAGCAACTTAATAAGAGATAAAGTGCATAAGTACATATTCAATACCACAATAGTTTTTAAGCTATTTGTCCCATGAGCTATATATTGCAAAGGTGAATGATGGAATTTTAAAGGTAGCACTCAAGCAATTTACTTTGGAATGGCGGATAAATACCATGTAGTAGGTAGGTATGGTGGACACAAATGGCATAGTGGTTGGCTCAAGTATTTTGGATGCATGAGAAGTATTCCCTCTCGATACAAGGTTTAGGCTAGCAAGGTTATTTGAAACAAACACAAGGATGAACTGGTACAGCAAAACTCACATAAAAGACATATTGTAAACATTATAAGACTCCATACCGTCTTCCTTGTTGTTCAAAACTCAATACTAGATGTTATCTAGACTCTAGAGAAACCAAATATGCAAACCAAATTAGCAAGCTCTAAGTATTTCTTCATTAATGGGTGCAAAGTATATGATGCAAGAGCTTAAACATGAGCACAACAATTGCCAAGTATCAAATTATCCAAGACATTTTAGAATTACTACATGTAGTATTTTCCAATTCCAACCATATAACAATTTAACGAAGAAGAAACTTCGCCATGAATACTATGAGTAGAGCCTAAGGACATATTTGTCCATATGCTACAGCGGAGCGTGTCTCTCTCCCATAAAGTGAATGCTAGGATCCATTTTATTCAAACAAAACAAAAAAACAAAAACAAACCGACGCTCCAAGCAAAGTGCATAAGATGTGACGGAATAAAAATATAGTTTCAGGGAGGAACCTGATAATGTTGTCGATGAAGAAGGGGATACCTTGGGCATCCCCAAGCTTAGACGCTTGAGTCTTCTTAAAATATGCAGGGGTGAACCACCGTGGCATCCCCAAGCTTAGAGCTTTCACTCTCCTTGATCATATTGCATCATACTCCTCTCTTGATCCTTGAAAACTTCCTCCACACCAAACTCGAAACAACTCATTAGAGGGTTAGTGCATAATAAAAATTCACATGTTCAGAGGTGACACAATCATTCTTAACACTTTTGGACATTGCATAAAGCTACTGGACATTAGTGGATCAAAGAAATTCATCCAACATAGCAAAAGAGGCAATGCAAAATAAAAGGCAGAATCTGTCAAAACAGAACAGTCCGTAAAGATGGATTTTATTAGGCCACCAGACTTGCTCAAATGAAAATGCCCAAATTGAATGAAAGTTGCGTACATATCTGAGGATCATGCACGTAAATTGGCTTAATTTTCTGAGCTTCCTACAGGGAGGTAGACCCAGATTCGTGACAGCAAAGAAATCTGGAACTGCGCAGTAATCCAAATCTAGTACTTACTTTACCATCAAAGACTTTACTTGGCACAAGAAAACTCAAAACTAAGATAAGGAGAGGTTGCTACAGTAGTAAACAACTTCCAAGACACAAATATAAAACAAAGTACTGTAGCAAAATAAACACATGGGTTATCTCCCAAGAAGTTTTTTCTTTTTAGCCATTAAGATGGGCTCAGCAGTTTTAATGATGCACTCGCAAGAAATAGTATTTGAAGCAAAAGAGAGCATCAAGAGGCAAATTCAAAACACATTTAAGTCTAACATGTTTCCTATGCATAGGAATCTTGTAAATAAACAAGTTCATGAAGAGCAAAGTAACAAGCATAGGAAGATATAACAAGTGTAGCTTCAAAAATTTCAGCACATAGAGAGGTGTTTTAGTAACATGAAAATTTCTACCACCATATTTTCCTCTCTCATAATAACTTTCAGTAGTGTCATGAGAAAACTCAACAATATAACCATCACATAAAGCTTTCTTATCATGAGTCTCATGCATAAAATTATTACTCTCCACATAGGCATAATCAATTTTATTGGTAATAGTGGGAGCAAATTCAACAAAGTAGCTATCATTATTATTCTCATCAAGTGTAGGAGGCATAGTATAATCACAACAAAATTTACTCTCCATAGTAGGTTGTACCAAAAGACCACTATTATAATCATCATAAATAGGAGGCAAAGTATCATCAAAGAAAATTTTCTCCTCAATGCTTGGGGGACTAAAAAGATCATGAAAACCAGCTTCCCCAAGCTTAGAACTTTCTACATTATTATCAACAATGGTGTTCAAAGCGTTCATACTAATATTACTACCAGCATGCAAATAAGATTCCATAGGTTTTTTAATTTTCGCATCAAACAATCCATGTTTTAAATCAGGAAATAGAATAAGAAGCTCATTGTTGTCCATTATGCCTAACTAGTGTAAACAAGAAACAAAAAGATGCAATTGCAGGATCTAAAGGAAATATCTTCGAGCACAAACACAATGGCGCCAGAAAAGTACTGTTACCCCGGAACCGGAGTATGAGTGCCTTTTTACCTTTCCTCCCCGGCAACGGCGCCGGAAAAGTGCTTGATGTCTACGGGAGCTTCTATTCTTGTAGACAGTGTTGGGCCTCCAAGAGCGAGAGGTTTGTAGAACAGCGAGCAAGTTTCCCTTAAGTGGATTACCCAAGGTTTATCGATCTCGGGGAGGAAGAGGTCAAAGATATCCCTCTCATGCAACCCCGCAACCACAAAGCAAGAAGTCTCTTGTGTCCCCAACACACCTAATAGGTGCACTAGTTCGGCGAAGAGATAGTGAAATACAGGTGGTATGAATAAGTAGTAGCAACGGCACCGGAAAAGTGCTTTGCCCAGGACGAGTAAACAAGCGAGTAGTAACGCAGCAGTAGTAACGCAGCAGTAGTAACGCGATGAAAACGAGTAAACAAGCAGCGATAGCGATATTTAGGAACAAGGCCTAGGGATTAGACTTTCACTAGTGGACACTCTCAACATTGATCACATAACGAGAATAGATAAATGCATACTCTACACTCTTTTGTTGGATGATGAACACATTGCGTAGGATTACACGAACCCTCAATGCCGGAGTTAACAAGCTCCACAATTCAATGTTCATATTTAAATAACCTTAGAGTGCAAGAAAGATCAACACGACTAAACCAAGTACTAACACAGCATGCACTACTGTCACCTTCACGCTATGTAGGAGGAATAGATCACATCAATACTATCATAATGATAATTAACTCCACAATCTACAAGAGATCATGATCATAGCATACGCCAAGTACTAACACGGATGCACACACTCGTCACCATTACACCGTGCGGGAGGAATAAAACTACTTTAATAACACATCACTAGAGTAGCACATAGATAAATTGTGATACAAAACACATTGCAATCATAAAGAGATATAAATAAGCACTTCACTACGCCATTCATAACGGTGAGTAAGTATTCTCGTGAAATATAGCCTAAGAGACCCACACGGTGCACACACTGTCATCTTTACACACGTGGGACAAGGAGTCTCCGGAGATCACATAAGTAAAACTCACTTGACTAGCACAATGACATCTAGATTACAAGCATCATCATATGAATCTCAATCATGTAAGGCAGCTCATGAGATTATTGTATTGAAGCACATAGGAGAGAGATGAACCACATAGCTACCGGTACAGCCCCGAGCCTCGATGGAGAACTACTCCCTCCTCATGGGAGCAGCAGCGGTGATGAAGATGGCGGTGGAGATGGCAGCGGTGTCGATGGAGAAGCCTTCCGGGGCACTTCCTCGCTCCGGCGGGGTGCCGGAACGAGACTCCTGTCCCCCGGATCTTGGCTTCGCGATGGCGGCGGCTCCGGAAGGTTTTCCGTATCGTGGTTCTTCGCATCGGGGGTTTCGCGACGGAGGCTTTAAGTAGGCGGAAGGGCGAGTCGGGGGCTAACGAGGGGCCCACACCACAGGCGGCGCGGGCCCCCTTGGCCGCGCCGCCATGTGGTTTGGCCACCTCGTGGCCCCACTTCGTATGCTCTTCGGTCTTCTGGAAGGTTCGTGGCGAAATAGGCCCCTGGGTCTTCGTTTCGTCCAATTCCGAGAATATTTCATTACTAGGATTTCTGAAACCAAAAACAGCAGAAAACAGGAACTGGCACTTCGGCATCTTGTTAATAGGTTAGTTCCAGAAAATGCACGAGTATGACATAAAGTGTGCATAAAACATGTAGGTATCATCAATAATATGGCATAGAACATAAGAAATTATCGATACGTCGGAGACGTATCAGTAACATGATTGATTTGAGGTTTATTTCTTCATATGCTATGTAAAATTTATTTGGTGGCAAGACTTGATCAACCTTGTTAACAAATTCATTTTATATGCATAGAAGAACTAAACAACATCTCTTTCTCCCTCCACTTGTTCTACTTGCTGTAGCACTTTTGTTTTGCAAGGTTCTTTAGTTAATTAGAGATTTCGAAATTTTTCCTGCCCAGTAATAATAATTTTGACACCCAGAAATGTGCATTTTTCAAAGTTTTAAAAATTTCACAAAAATTATACCGTTGGTCCTATTTTTCGACGAGGCACCTGGGAACACCTGGGGATGACCGGTGGGGCACCCCGGGTGGCACCCCACGAGCCGGCGCGGCCGGCAAGGGGGCGCGCCACCCTGGTGTGTGGGCCCCTCCTTGCCCCACTACATCATCTCTTCCTCCCACTATCTTCTCTCTCCGAAAAAACTCGCACCGGGTTCCTCTCACTCGCGTTTTTGCTCAAGAGCTCCAGATTTCTCGATCTCTTTGCTCAGCCCAGATTTCGTCCGAAATTTGGCACATTTGTTCTTCGGTATGTGACTCCTCCGATTATCCAAGTAGAATTTTGTTTGGTGGAGTATATCTTGAATATTTTGCTGCTGTAGGTAACATGTTTAGTGAGCTTGCATGCTTGTTCTAAGTGGTAGAAACTAGTTTTGATGCATGATTAGTACTCTAGCAAGTTCCTATGGTAGTTTCCCTCAATTATATGTCACCAAATCAAATTTTATAATTTTTGTTAAAAAAATTCAGAAAATGGAAGGGAGTAGGCACCAACTCAACCAACAAGAATTGGAGGTGCAACCGGTCATGAGAGTTCACCGCGAAGAAGGAGTATACCCCGCTTACTACCCGTGCGTGGATTTTATGAGAAGTGCAGGAATCTTGCAAGATGTTCAAAGTCTAGTCTCTCGTGCAGGGTTGGATGATTTTGTTGATGGTGAACCATGCCAATATGCAAAACTGACTATGTCTGTAGTGCAGGATTTTAAATTCAATTGGTCGCGATCTAACCCCATGGTTCAGTACAAAATTTATAATAAAACTGTCAACTTGCCATTCAATGATTTTTGTGCAGCAATCAGAGTGCCGCAATGGGGATCATGCGAGAATATAAGGGGATCGCCGCAAGAGTTCTTGGACCTCTTCAAGATGATTTGTCACGGAAGAAGCTTCTCAGAGGATGGTGGTAAAATCAGTAGCATTCAACTCCCAGCTATTCGTTACTTTTCTTATTTCATCACCAAGTGCGTTCTTGCTAGAAAGAATGGGAGTAAGTTATCTATCCAGGATCTAGCCTTTCTAGTTGCTGCATTACAAAGTGATAGGACTTACAACTTGGGTGCTTTGATAGCCAACAGACTTGCTACTAACCGTGAGAAGGGAGGAATTTGTGGGGGTCTCATCGCCTCTCGTTTATTAGCTATGCATGGTGTGGAACCTCACCATCTTGATATTCAACTTCCCATAGAGAAACTTGACATAATCTCCATGATTAAGCATGAATTTGTTTCTGATTCGTCTAATTTGAGCAACCTATCTTACAGAATAACATTTTACAAGAAAGCTTGGAGAATAACTAAGAAAACTGAAAAATTAGTAGGATTGCCTGCACCTGCTCTGTTTAACCTTGATTCCAGGGAGGATTGGTCAGTCACGGAAAGTGCACTTAATGCATACATAGAGGGAGGAGGCCATCGTGCAAGAGACAACACGGAGGAGGCCGAGGAACACCTCGACTGGTCATCCGATGCAGCAAGTTCTTCGCATCAACAACTTGGGCATGAGGAGCCTCCACGCTTTTCTTCTACATCGGGACCTTATTATGACTACGCCATGTATGATCCACCGGCATGGAACCCAGACCCTCGTTGGGGTTGATCTCCACTTAGGCCAAAAGCCTAAGCTTGGGGGGAGGTATACCGGCATCACTCATTCTTTGCATATTATGGTTGCTGGATACTTGTACATACTTGTTTAGTTTCTTTGAGTGGTTTTCTAATGAGAGGAAGATGATATTTGGGGAAGTGCTGCCTGAAAACAGATTCTGAACTGTTACTAAAAAAATTCGTGCGCACAGCCAGAACATTATTTTGAGCTGCCAATTTTTGTGCATGTTCCCCAGGTTGTTATCTAACTTTCATTAGTTGAACACTTTTCGAGCTGAGCAGCATAAGAATTTCTTTAAAATCGATTACTGTACTGCTGTCAAGTTTTGGCAGATTTCTGTCATCTTGCTTTTCTGTGTTTCTTTTAGTTTTTATTTTCTTGTTTTTGCTTTGTTTCTTTCCTAAAACACAAAAAGACCAAAAATATTTCTGTTGTTTCTCTTCACCACTTGTTTATTTTAGTTTCTTGATTTTATCTTGCTTTATTTGCTATCGTTGGTTTGCTATAAGAAAATCCAAAAATATTTTGCTTTGTTTGCTTGTTTCCTTTTGTTCTTGTTTCTAATTCGAAAACACCAAAAATATTTGCTGTTCTTCTTTGGTTTTGTAAAGTTCTTTATGAGTTCAATGGTCTTCGGTGGCTGGAGCGTGGTTTTCATTCCATATTATTCAAGCTACACAAGTGAAAAGGCAATAATGACGATGTTCGACGATCTGATTGTGGTGAGAGGCTGGTATGAACTCTATTTGTTTTCATTTTTGTACATATACTCATCCATGTGAGCATGCTTAGTTGATTCATGTGAGGCATATGTCATTTAAGAAAGTCTAGTAGTTCATGATCTCTCATGATTAGCTCCAATTTATTAATATGAGTAGCATGTCATAAATATTTGCTTGCATTGCTTTATTCATAGATAGGTATGACATTGTGGTATCCTCCTCTGAATAATTTTCTTGAATCAACTTGGCACATGCTCACGTATGCATATGACTGAACAAAATGTCAATTAAGCCTCGATGATTTACTTTACCTCAGAGTTCTTGTATCACTTTTATGCCTCCGTTAGTTTATTTTTGTCGCAAGCATGATTATGACAGTTATTGCTCTCTTGATTGTCGCTTCCCAGTCTATTGCTAGCCTTCACTTATACTGAGCGGGAACACTGCTCGTGCTTCCAAACACATGAAAACCAAGTTATTCCAGAGTGTCCACCATAAATACCTATGCATGGCATTTCAAACCATTCCAAGTAAATTTTCATGTGCTACCTTTAAACCTTCAAAATGCTTCTTAATTTGTGTTAATGTTTCATAGCTCATGAGGAAATATGTGGTGTTTATCTTTCAATCTTGTCATTTACTCCTGACAGTCTTTCATAATGGACTAGTGGCACATCCGCTTATCCAATAATTTTGCAAAAAGAGGCGGCAACGGGGTTCCCAGCCCCAATTAATCAACTTTCATTAATAATTCTCTTCACATGTTTTGCCCTGATTTATCAGTAAGCAACTTAAAATTGCAAATAGACACTCCTCCATGGTATGTGATTGATGGAAGGCACCCGAGGATTCGGTTAGGCATGGCTTGTGTAAGCAAAGGTTGGGGGAAGTGTCATCCATAATAAAACTAAAGTACGTGTGTAAACAAAAGAGAAGAGGGATGATTTACCTTGCTGGTAGAAATAACGTCCTTCATGGGAGCCGCTCTTGAAAGTCTGGTTGACGAGGTAGTTAGAGTACCCATTATCATTCGTTGACAACAACAAACACCTCTCAAAATAATTTTACTCCTGTTTTACAAATGAAAAGCTCTAGCACATGTTAATCCCTGCTTCCCTCTGCGAAGGGTCAATCTTTTACTTTTACATTGAGTCTCCATCCTTTCTTTGAGCACTTTCTTGAGAGCACAACTATCATTCTTAGTATAATGCTTGTCCCAAAATGTGATTAATTGTGGTATAACTTTGATGCTTTTATCTTTGATAATCTCTATTTCCAGTCTTCTCATGAACTTCAAAGGTGCCCAAGCATTTATGTTTTGCTGTACAATTACGGGCAAGCGAGATACCACTTTATCATATCATTCTATGAACATTGCAATCCTGCTGATAGACATGATTCATGATGCTCATTATTAGTTTGTTGGTACCTTTTCCATGATTGACATAGCTATTAGATGATTTTATTTGCATGTATCTTATTATGAACTGCTTAAGTACTTGCTATATCATCAGAATATTTACATCATATGAACAAATGTGTTCGTGAAAATTCTTTTATCGCACTCAGTTGTCAACTGAATTGCTTGAGGACAAGCAATAAGCTAAGCTTGGGGGGAGTTGATACGTCCAAAACGTATCTACTTTCCCGAACACTTTTTCTATTGTTTTGCCTCCAATTTGTGTATTTTGGATGCAACTAACACGGACTAACGCTGTTTTCAGCAGAATTGCTCTGGTGTCTCGTTTTTGTGCAGAAATCCAACTTTCAGGAAAATCCTCGGAATTTATGTGAAAGGTCCTATTTTCCCAGAATACTGACGGAGCCAGAAGGGCAAGCCAGGTGGGGGCCCGAGGGCCCCACACACTAGGCCGGCGCGGCCCAGGAGGGGCCCGCGCGACCCTAGTGTGTGGCGGCCTTGGCTGGCCCCCGACGCCCTCCTTCGGACTACTTATTGCCTTCGACCTAAAAACGCACGGGGAGAAGTCGGAAATCGCCAGAAACCTTCCAGTACGCCGCCACCGTCGCGAAACTCCATCTCGGGACCAGAAACTCCGTTCTGGCACTCCACCGGGACGGGGAATTGGAGGAGATCATCGCCATCATCATCACCGACGCCTCTCCATCGACCAGCCATGTTTCCCCCATCCATGTGTGAGTAATTCCCCCGCTGTAGGCTGAAGGGGATGGTAGGGATTCGATGAGATTGGTCATGTAATAGCATAAGATTGTTAGGGCATAGTGCCTAGTGTCCGTAATTGGTACTTTTATGATATTGTTGCAACTTGTTATACTTAATGCTTGTCACTAGGGCCCGAGTGCCATGATCTCGAGATCTGAACATGTTATCAATTCATTATGATATTCATTGCTTTATGATCTTACCCGCAAGTTGTATACACGTATTGATGTTCGGAACCCGAGGCCCCAAAGTGACGAAATTGGGACAACCGAAGGGGATGGCGGTGATATGAGGATCACATGTGTTCACGGAGTGTTAATGCTTTGCTCCGGTGCTCTATTAAAAGGAGTGCCTTAATTTCCGAGTAGATTCCCTAGAGGCCCGGCTGCCACCGGCCGGTAGGACAAAAGATGTTGTGCAAGTTTCTCATTGCGAGCACGTACGACTATATATGGAACACATGCCTATTGATTGATTAGTACTTGGATACCGTTTTATTATTATCTGCAAATGCCCTGCTTTGATTGTTACATGAGTTTCTCTCATCCATGCAACGCCCGTTCATCCATCCCTGTGCCTACAATATTTTAATCCTCGTTGTTTACTATAATCACTACTTGGTGTCTTTGTTACTCTGTTGCTTGTTATTTTACTACTGCTACTACTATAAAGCTCATTACTCTGATAAACTCTTGCGAGCAAGTCTGTTTCCAGTGCAGCTGAATTGACAACTCCGCTGTTAAGGCTTTCAAGTATTCTTTGTCTCCCCTTGTGTCGAATCAATAAATTGGGTTTTACTTCCCTCGAAGACTGTTGCGATCCCCTATACTTGTGGGTCATTAGTGGAATATGACACGTGACTTGAAAGTCTCGCAACATAAGGGTAGCAGGAGAACAACGAGAATAAAACTGTAAAATAGGTGGGCTCGCCTGTGAAAAGCTGAAAAGAACTTGTCGTATCTCACATCATCACTTCGTGATCCTATCCGGGAAGAAGCAAATGCTGGAACACACACAACGGATGCAAGTCTTACTACTACGGAAAAAGAACCGGTATGATCAAGCTGATATGCATGACATGGCAGATATGATGCGATGCAACTTATCCATATTAATCGGAGTCGGAACCCCAGACAAGAAAATTAGGTTGGAGTTGCATTTCTACCGACAAGTTTAAGTGTTGATTAGCATGGCACAACATGGCAGGGGTGCGCTACTTAATATTAAAAGGAGCGGGGAAAACCCTAGACGGTGCCCGAAATACTCCGCATATATGTTAGGTGAACATGCACAAACTATCACGTCACGACATGATGCGAGATCCGAACAACTATATGAATGACATATTCATTTTCACTGGATTTTTCTAATCAATTTTCACATAGAACACATTTTATTTGGAGTTACCATTTAAAAGATATGATTTTAGCAAGATTAAACATTTTCTGCAATTTTCAGAAAAACAGAAAAAGGCTGGGACGTTTCTCACCGAGGGGAGATGTAACCTGGGTCATTGATGCGCAGGGCCGGGCGCTGATGAGGCAGGATGGCCTCCGGGTTGGTTCACAGAACTGTATGGGGTTATAGGGAAAACCGTTAGCTGCAGGGACCGTGGATTGTTTACAAAGGAATAGGAGGGGCCTAGATGCAAAATCATCCAGATCTGGATGCGAAAGGATTTTCTCACCGGAGGAGGTCTAGTTGCAGAGCATGACGGGTGGGACCCAGGATGCCGACATGGTGCCAGCGTGGTGAAGGTTGGTGATGCTTGTGTGTGCGCAGCGATAAGGGTGATCACCGCGGGTCGGTGTCGTTGCACGCGGGAGACTTCGAGCGGTACAAGATGCACACGTGGGCGCATCGGTTGCGCCTCATCGACACGGACCAAGAGCAGGTGGCGTCGTCATCTGGGGATCACTACAGAGATGCCGGCGGCCAGGTTCTACGGCGGAAGAGCTCGGTCACGACGTGAAGGGGCGAAAACAGAAATGAGGAAGGGGAAGAAGCAAATGCTGGAACACACACAACGGATGCAAGTCTTACTACTACGGAAAAAGAACCAGTATGATCAAGCTGATATGCATGACATGGCAGATATGATGCGATGCAACTTATCCATATTAATCGGAGTCGGAACCCCAGACAAGAAAATTAGGTTGGAGTTGCATTTCTACCGACAAGTTTAAGTGTTGATTAGCATGGCACAACATGGCAGGGGTGCGCTACTTAATATTAAAAGGAGCGGGGAAAACCCTAGACGGTGCCCGAAATACTCCGCATATATGTTAGGTGAACATGCACAAACTATCACGTCACGACATGATGCGAGATGCAAACAACTATATGAATGACATATTCATTTTCATTGGATTTTTCTGATCAATTTTCACATAGAACACATTTTATTTGGAGTTACCATTTAAAAGATATGATTTTAGGAAGATTAAACATTTTCTGCAATTTTTAGAAAAACAGAAAAAGCCTGGGACGTTTCTCATCGAGGGGAGATGTACCCTGGGTCATTGATGCGCATGGCCGGGCGCTGATGAGGCAGGATGGCCTCCGGGTTGGTTTACAGAACTGTATGGGGTTATAGGGAAAACCGTCAGCTGCAGGGACCGTGGATTGTTTACAAAGGAATAGGAGGGGCCTAGATGCAAAATCATCCAGATCTGGATGCGAAAGGATTTTCTCACCAGAGGGAGGTCTAGTTGCAGAGCATGATGGGTGGGACCCAGGATGCCGACATGGCGCCAGCGTGGTGAAGGTTGGTGATGCTTGTGTGTGCGCAGCGATGAGGGTGATCACCGCGGGTCGGTGTCGTTGCACGCGGGAGACTTCGAGCGGTACAAGATGCACACGTGGGCGCGTCGGTTGCGCCTCATCGACACGGACCAAGAGCAGGTGGCGTCGTCATCAGGGGATCACAAGAGAGATGCCGGCGGCCAGGTTCTACGGCGGAAGAGCTCGGTCACGACATGAAGGGGCGAAAACGGAAATGAGAAGGGGAAGAAGCAAATGCTGGAACACACACAACGGATGCAAGTCTTATTACTACGGAAAAAGAACCGGTATGATCAAGCTGATATGCATGACATGGCAGATATGATGCAATGCAACTTATCCATATTAATCGGAGTCGGAACCCCAAACAAGAAAATTAGGTTGGAGTTGCATTTCTACCGACAAGTTTAAGTGTTGATTAGCATGGCACAACATGGCAGGGGTGCACTACTTAATATTAAAAGGAGCGGGGAAAACCCTAGACGGTGCCCGAAATACTCCGCATATATGTTAGGTGAACATGCACAAACTATCACGTCACGACATGATGCGAGATCCAAACAACTATATGAATGACATATTCATTTTCATTGGATTTTTCTAATCAATTTTCACAAAGAACACATTTTATTTGGAGTTACCATTTAAAAGATATGATTTTAGCAAGATTAAACATTTTCTGCAATTTTCAGAAAAACAGAAAAAGGCTGGGACGTTTCTCACCGAGGGGAGATGTACCCTGGGTCATTGATGCGCAGGGCCGGGCGCTGATGAGGCAGGATGGCCTCCGGGTTGGTTTACAGAACTGTATGGGGTTATAGGGAAAACCGTCAGCTGCAGGGACCGTGGATTGTTTACAAAGGAATAGGAGGGGCCTAGATGCAAAATCATCCAGATCTGGATGCGAAAGGATTTTCTCACCAGAGGGAGGTCTAGTTGCAGAGCATGACGGGTGGGACGATGCCGACATGGCGCCAGCGTGGTGAAGGTTGGTGATGCTTGTGCATGCGCGGCGATGAGGGTGATCACCGCGGGTCGGTGTCGTTGCACGCGGGAGACTTCGAGCGGTACAAGATGCACACGTGGGCGCGTCGGTTGCGCCTCATCGACACGGACCAAGAGCAGGTGGCGTCGATATCAGGGGAACACCAGAGAGATGCCGGCGGCTGATGTCTACGGGAGCTTCTATTCTTGTAGACAGTGTTGGGCCTCCAAGAGCAGAGGTTTGTAGAACAGCAGCAAGTTTCCCTTAAGTGGATTACCCAAGGTTTATCGATCTCAGGGAGGAAGAGGTCAAAGATATCCCTCTCATGCAACCCCGCAACCACAAAGCAAGAAGTCTCTTGTGTCCCCAACACACCTAATAGGTGCACTAGTTCGGCGAAGAGATAGTGAAATACGGGTGGTATGAATAAGTAGTAGCAACGGCACCGGAAAAGTGCTTTGCCCGGGACGAGTAAACAAGCGAGTAGTAACGCAGCGGTAGTAACGCAGCGAGTAGTAACGCAGCGATAGTAACGCAGTAGAAACGAGTAAACAAGCAGCGATAGCGATATTTAGGAACAAGGCCTAGGGATTAGACTTTCACTAGTGGACACTCTCAACATTGATCACATAACGGAATAGATAAATGCATACTCTACACTCTTGTTGGATGATGAACACATTGCGTAGGATTACACGAACCCTCAATGCCGGAGTTAACAAGCTCCACAATTCAATGTTCATATTTAAATAACCTTAGAGTGCAAGAAAGATCAACACGACTAAACCAAGTACTAACATAGCATGCACACCGTCACCTTCACGCCACGTAGGAGGAATAGATCACATCAATTCTATCATAGCAATAGTTAACTTCACAATCTACAAGAGATCATGATCATAGCATACGCCAAGTACTAACACGGATGCACACACTGTCACCATTACACCGTGCAGGAGGAATAAACTACTTTAATAACATCACTAGAGTCGCACATAGATAAATTGTGATACAAAACACATTGCAATCATAAAGAGATATAAATAAGCACTTCACTACGCCATTCATAACAGCGAGTAAGTATTCTGTGAAATATAGCCTAAGAGACCCACACGGTGCACACACTGTCACCTTTACACACGTGGGACAAGGAGTCTCCGGAGATCACATAAGTAAAACTCACTTGACTAGCACAATGACATCTAGATTACAAGCATCATCATATGAATCTCAATCATGTAAGGCAGCTCATGAGATTATTGTATTGAAGCACATAGGAGAGAGATGAACCACATAGCTACCGGTACAGCCCCGAGCCTCGATGGAGAACTACTCCCTCCTCATGGGAGCAGCAGCGGTGATGAAGATGGCGGTGGAGATGGCAGCGGTGTCGATGGAGAAGCCTTCCGGGGGCACTTCCCCGCTCCGGAAGGGTGCCGGAACAGAGACTCATGTCCCCCAGATCTTGGCTTCGCGATGGCGGCGGCTCTGGAAGGTTTTTCGTATCGTGGTTTTTTCGCATCAGGGTTTTCTCGACGGAGGCTTTAAATAGGCGGACGGGCAGTGTCAGAGGGTCGAAGAGGCGGCGGCACCATAGGCTGGCGCGGCCAGGGCCCAGGCCGCGCCACCCTATCATCCGGGCCCACAGGGCCCCCTCCGGCGGCTCTCGGGTGTTCCGGATGCTTCCGGTGAAAATAGGAACCCGGGTCTTGATTTCGTCCGATTCCGAGAATATTTCGTTACTAGGATTTCCGAAACCAAAAACAGCAGAAAACGAGAACCGGCACTTCGGCATCTTGTTAATAGGTTAGTTCCGGAAAATGCACGAATATGACATAAAGTGTGCATAAAACATGTAGGTATCATCAATAATATGGCATAGAACATAAGAAATTATCGATACGTCGGAGACGTATCGGCGGCCAGGTTCTACGGCGGAAGAGCTCGGTCACGACGTGAAGGGGCGAAAACGGAAATGAGGAAGAGGCTAAGGATGTCTAGGGGAAGCGCCTGCTCACCAGAAGACTAAAGGTGTCGACGGTGGCCGGAATTGATGAAGAATCTGCCGCACTTCGGAGAAGGAAAAGTGATTTGGCATCGATTGAGCGAGCGCTGGCTCAATTCCTTGCAGGAGGAGGTAGATGACATCGAAGCGGTGCTGGAGGTGGTCTCGGAACGGCCGGAGGTGGACAGAGTCGACGGTGGCGATGAACAGCGGCAACGGCGCTCTCGGACATGCTCACGAAGAAGAAGAAAAAGAGGAGAGGGGGAAGCGAAGCTGGCAGTGGCTTGAGGAGGGAAGAGGCTAGGGTTTCCGTGGGCTTGAAAGAGATTAAAAGAGGAGGGGAGATAAGGAGAGGGGGCAGTTGAGCGGAGTGGGTGCAGGGAAGGACCACAGTCACACCGTCTGTGTGCTCTCCGCGGGGAAGACGACAACGAGAGGAGAGAGCGAAGGGGGACGCCGCCCTGGGTTGGGCTGGGCCAAAGGAAGAAAAAGGGAAAGTAGATGATAAGGGGTTGCCCGATCTTCTCAGTAAGCATGGTGGATTGTGATGAACACACGATGAACACAATGGAGATAACACGATGTGGAGGTGGAGATAATTTGTATGACGCCGACGAAGTGTCTCGATTGATTCCTGTCGCCAATGCAACGGCTCTCAACCCCGCATGATATTCGCAACTCCACCCACTTGCGCACGTAGCCACCGACCACGAAGCGAGAAATTGCATCCACCTAATTCCCAATGGAACAACGAGGTCGGACAAAACTTTCGAGTAGCAAAACTCCAGATCGATGCGAATTGGTGTATAGATTCGATAGAGTTGGAAAGCAATCAACTATGAACTAGGGTTTATCGTAAACATGGTCTAAAGCTATTATGGGGGCGTCTTGGGCACTTATATAGGGGTTCAGGACAACTAGAACTCGAAAAATAACAATAATATCCGACCCAGATCGGGATCTGGTCGAGACTGACTCGGACACGGCTGGCTTGGGGGCCGGTCGACGGAGGCTTTAAATAGGCGGAAGGGCAGCGTCAGAGGGTCGAAGAGGCGGCGACACCATAGGCTGTCGCGGCCAGGGCCCAGGCCGCGCCACCCTATCATTTGGGGCCCACAGGGCCCCCCTCTGGCGGCTCTCGGGTGTTCTGGATGCTTTCGGTGAAAATAGGAACCTGGGTCTTGATTTCGTCCGATTCCGAGAATATTTCGTTACTAGGATTTCTGAAACCAAAAACAGCAGAAAACAGGAACTGGCACTTCGGCATCTTGTTAATAGGTTAGTTCCAGAAAATGCACGAATATGACATAAAGTGTGCATAAAACATGTAGGTATCATCAATAATATGGCATAGAACATATGAAATTATCGATACGTCGGAGACGTATCAAGCATCCCCAAGCTTAGTTATGCTCGTCCCGAGCAGGTAAAACGATAACAAAGATAATTTCTGAAGTGATATGCCATCATAACCTTGATCATACTATTTGTAAACATATGTAGTGGATGCAGCGATCAAAACAATGGTAATGACATGAGTAAACAAGTGAATCATAAAGCAAAGACTTTTCATGAATAGTACTTCAAGACAAGCATCAATAAGTCTTGCATAAGAGTTAACTCATAAAGCAATAAATCAAAGTAAAGGCATTGAAGCAACACAAAGGAAGATTAAGTTTCAGCGGTTGCTTTCAACTTATAACATGTATATCTCATAGATAATTGTCAACATAGAGTAATATAACAAGTACAATATGCAAGTATGTAGGAATCAATGCACAGTTCACACAAGTGTTTGCTTCTTGAGGTGGAGAGAGATAGGTGAACTGACTCGACATAAAAGTAAAAGAATGGTCCTTCAAAGAGGAAAGCATCGATTGCTATATTTGTGCTAGAGCTTTTATTTTGAAAACATGAAACAATTTTGTCAACGGTAGTAATAAAGCATATGAGTTATGAAAGTTATATCTTACAAGTTGCAAGCCTCATGCATAGTATACTAATAGTGCCCGCACCTTGTCCTAATTAGCTTGGACTACCGGATCTTTGCAATGCACATGTTTTAACCAAGTGTCACAATGGGGTACCTCCATGCCGCCTGTACAAAGGTCTAAGGAGAAAGCTCGCATTTTGGATTTCTCGCTTTTGATTATTCTCAACTTAGACATCCATACCGGGACAACATGGACAACAGATAATGGACTCCTCTTTAATGCATAAGCATGTGGCAACAATTATTATTCTCATATGAGATTGAGGATGTATGTCCAAAACTGAAACTTCCACCATGAATCATGGCTTTAGTTAGCGGCCCAATGTTCTTCTCTAACAATATGCATGCTCCAACCATGAAGGTGGTAGATCTCTCTTACTTCAGACAAGACGGACATGCATAGCAACTCACATGATATTCAACAAAGAATAGTTGATGGCGTCCCCGAAGCATGGTTATCGCACAACAAGCAACTTAATAAGAGATAAAGTGCATAAGTACATATTCAATACCACAATAGTTTTTAAGCTATTTGTCCCATGAGCTATATATTGCAAAGGTGAATGATGGAATTTTAAAGGTAGCACTCAAGAAATTTACTTTGAAATGGCGGATAAATACCATGTAGTAGGTAGGTATGGTGGACACAAATGGCATAGTGGTTGGCTCAAGTATTTTGGATGCATGAGAAGTATTCCCTCTCGATACAAGGTTTAGGCTAGCAAGGTTATTTGAAACAAACACAAGGATGAACGGTGCAGCAAAACTCACATAAAAGACACATTGTAAATATTATAAGACTCTACACCGTCTTCCTTGTTGTTCAAAACTCAATACTAGATATTATCTAGACTCTAGAGAAACCAAATATGCAAACCAAATTAGCAAGCTCTAAGTGTTTCTTCATTAATGGGTGCAAAGTATATGATGCAAGAGCTTAAACATGAGCACAACAATTGCCAAGTATCAAATTATCCAAGACATTTTAGAGTTACTACATGTAGTATTTTCCAATTCCAACCATATAACAATTTAGCGAAGAAGAAACTTCTCCATGAATACTATGAGTAGAGCCTAAGGACATACTTGTCCATATGCTACAGCGGAGCGTGTCTCTCTCCCATAAAGTGAATGCTAGGATCCATTTTATTCAAACAAAACAAAAAACAAAAACAAACCGACGCTCCAAGCAAAGTACATAAGATGTGATGGAATAAAAATATAGTTTCAGGGGAGGAACCTGATAATGTTGTCGATGAAGAAGGGGATGCCTTGGGCATCCCCAAGCTTAGACGCTTGAGTCTTCTTAAAATATTCAGGGGTGAACCACCGGGGCATCCCCAAGCTTAGAGCTTTCACTCTCCTTGATCATATTGCATCATACTCCTCTCTTGATCCTTGAAAACTTCCTCCACACCAAACTCGAAACAACTCATTAGAGGGTTAGTGCATAATAAAAATTCACATGTTCAGAGGTGAAACAATCATTCTTAACACTTCTGGACATTGCATAAAGCTACTGGACATTAATGGATCAAAGAAATTCATCCAACATAGCAAAAGAGGCAATGCGAAATAAAAGGCAGAATCTGTCAAAACAGAACAGTCCGTAAAGATGGATTTTATTAGGCCACCAGACTTGCTCAAATGAAAATGCTCAAATTGTATGAAAGTTGCGTACATATCTGAGGATCATGCACGTAAATTGGCTTAATTTTCTGAGCTACCTACAGGGAGGTAGACCCAGATTCGTGACAGCAAAGAAATCTGGAACTGCGCAGTAATCCAAATCTAGTACTTACTTTACTATCAAAGACTTTACTTGGCACAACAAAACTCAAAACTAAGATAAGGAGAGGTTGCTACAGTAGTAAACAACTTCCAAGACACAAATATAAAACAAAGTACTGTAGCAAAATAAACACATGGGTTATCTCCCAAGAAGTTCTTTCTTTTTAGCCATTAAGATGGGCTCAGCAGTTTTAATGATGCACTCGCAAGAAATAGTATTTGAAGCAAAAGAGAGCATCAAGAGGCAAATTCAAAACACATTTAAGTCTAACATATTTCCTATGCATAGGAATCTTGTAAATAAACAAGTTCATGAAGAGCAAAGTAACAAGCATAGGAAGATATAACAAGTGTAGCTTCAAAAATTTCAGCACATAGAGAGGTGTTTTAGTAACATGAAAATTTCTACCACCATATTTTCCTCTCTCATAATAACTTTCAGTAGTGTCATGAGAAAACTCAACAATATAACCATCACATAAAGCTTTCTTATCATGAGTCTCATGCATAAAATTATTACTCTCCACATAGGCATAATCAATTTTATTGGTAATAGTGGGAGCAAATTCAACAAAGTAGCTATCATTATTATTCTCATCAAGTGTAGGAGGCATAGTATAATCACAACAAAATTTACTCTCCATAGTAGGTTGTACCAAAAGACCACTATTATAATCATCATAAATAGGAGGCAAAGTATCATCAAAGAAAATTTTCTCCTCAATGCTTGGGGGACTAAAAAGATCATGAAAACCAGCTTCCCCAAGCTTAGAACTTTCTACATTATTATCAACAATGGTGTTCAAAGCGTTCATACTAATATTACTACCAAGCATGCAAATAAGATTCCATAGGTTTTTTAATTTTTGCATCAAACAATCCATGTTTTAAATCAGGAAATAGAATAAGAAGCTCATTGTTGTCCATTATGCCTAACTAGTGTAAACAAGAAACAAAAAGATGCAATTGCAGGATCTAAAGGAAATATCTTCGAGCACAAACACAATGGCGCCGAGAAAAGTACGTTACACTGGAACCGGAGTATGAGTGCCTTTTTACCTTTCCTCCCGGCAACGGCGCCAGAAAAGTGCTTGATGTCTACGGGAGCTTCTATTCTTGTAGACAGTGTTGGGCCTCCAAGAGCAGAGGTTTGTAGAACAGCAGCAAGTTTACCTTAAGTGGATTACCCAAGGTTTATCGATCTCAGGGAGGAAGAGGTCAAAGATATCCCTCTCATGCAACCCTGCAACCACAAAGCAAGAAGTCTCTTGTGTCCCCAACACACCTAATAGGTGCACTAGTTCGGCGAAGAGATAGTGAAATACAGGTGGTATGAATAAGTAGTAGCAACGGCACCGGAAAAGTGCTTTGCCCAGGACGAGTAAACAAGCGGTAGTAACGCAGCGAAGTAGTAACGCAGTAAAACAAGTAAACAAGCAGCGATAGCGATATTTAGGAACAAGGCCTAGGGATTAGACTTTCACTAGTGGACACTCTCAACATTGATCACATAACAGAATAGATAAATGCATACTCTACACTCTTGTTGGATGATGAACACATTGCGTAGGATTACACGAACCCTCAATGCCGGATTTAACAAGCTCCACAATTCAATGTTCATATTTAAATAACCCTAGAGTGCAAGAAAGATCAACACGACTAAACCAAGTACTAACATAGCATGCACACTGTCACCTTCACGCCACGTAGGAGGAATAGATCACATCAATTCTATCATAGCAATAGTTAACTTCACAATCTACAAGAGATCATGATCATAGCATACGCCAAGTACTAACACGGATGCACACACTGTCACCATTACACCGTGCAGGAGGAATAAACTACTTTAATAACATCACTAGAGTCGCACATAGATAAATTGTGATACAAAACACATTGCAATCATAAAGAGATATAAATAAGCACTTCACTACGCCATTCATAACAGCGAGTAAGTATTCCGTGAAATATAGCCTAAGAGACCCACACGGTGCACACACTCGTCACCTTTACACACGTGGGACAAGGAGTCTCCGGAGATCACATAAGTAAAACTCACTTGACTAGCACAATGACATCTAGATTACAAGCATCATCATATGAATCTCAATCATGTAAGGCAGCTCATGAGATTATTGTATTGAAGCACATAGGAGAGAGATGAACCACATAGCTACCGGTACAGCCCCGAGCCTCGATGGAGAACTACTCCCTCCTCATGGGAGCAGCGGCGGTGATGAAGATGGCGGTGGAGATGGCAGCGGTGTCGATGGAGAAGCCTTCCGGGGGCACTTCCCCGCTCCGGCAGGGTGCCGGAACAGAGACTCTGTCCCCCGGATCTTGGCTTCGCGATGGCGGCGGCTGCGGAAGGTTTTTCGTATCGTGGTTTTTTCGCATCGGGGTTTTCTCGACGGAGGCTTTAAATAGGCGGAAGGGCGGTGTCGGAGGGTCGAAGAGGCGGCGGCACCATAGGCTGGCGCGGCCGGGGCCCGAGCCGCGCCACCCTATCATCCGGGGCCCACGGGGCCCCTCCGCGGCTCTCGGGTGTTCTGGATGCTTCCGGTGAAAATAGGAACCCGGGTCTTGATTTCGTCCGATTCCGAGAATATTTCGTTACTAGGATTTCCGAAACCAAAAACAGCTGAAAACGAGAACCGGCACTTCGGCATCTTGTTAATAGGTTAGTTCCAGAAAATGCACGAATATGACATAAAGTGTGCATAAAACATGTAGGTATCATCAATAATATGGCATAGAACATAAGAAATTATCGATACGTCGGAGACGTATCAGCGGCCAGGTTCTACGGCGGAAGAGCTCGGTCACGACGTGAAGGGGCGAAAACGGAAATGAGGAAGAGGCTAAGGATGTCTAGGGGAAGCGCCTGCTCACCAGAAGACTAAAGGTGTCGACGGTGGCCGGAATTGATGAAGAATCCGCCGCACTTCGGAGAAGGAAAAGTGATTTGGCATCGATTGAGCGAGCGCTGGCTCAATTCCTTGCGAGGAGGAGGTAGATGACATCGAAGCGGTGCTGGAGGTGGTCTCGGAACGGCCGGAGGTGGACAGAGTCGACGGTGGCGATGAACAGCGGCAACGGCGCTCTCGGACATGCTCACAGAGAAGAAGAAAAAGAGGAGAGGGGGAAGCAGAGCTGGCAGTGGCTTGAGGAGGGAAGAGGCTAGGGTTTCCGTGGGCTTGAAAGAGATTAAAAGAGGAGGGGAGATAAGGAGAGGGGGCAGTTGAGCGGAGTGGGTGCAGGGAAGGACCACAGTCACACCGTCTGTGTGCTCTCCGCGGGGAAGACGACAACGAGAGGAGAGAGCGAAGGGGTACGCTGCCCTGGGTTGGGCTGGGCCAAAGGAAGAAAAAGGGAAAGTAGATGATAAGGGGTTGCCCGATCTTCTCAGTAAGCATGGTGGATTGTGATGAACACACGATGAACACAATGGAGATAACACGATGTGGAGGTGGAGATAATTTGTATGACGCCGACGAAGTGTCTCGATTGATTCCTGTCGCCAATGCAACAGCTCTCAACCCTGCATGATATTCGCAACTCCACCCACTTGCGCACGTAGCCACCGACCACGAAGCAGTAAATTGCATCCACCTAATTCCCAATGGAACAGCAGGTCAGACAAAACTTTCAGTAGCAAAACTCCAGATCGATGCGAATTGGTGTATAGATTCGATAGAGTTGGAAAGCAATCAACTATGAACTAGGGTTTATCGTAAACATGGTCTAAAGCTATTATGGGGGCGTCTTGGGCACTTATATAGGGGTTCAGGACAACTAGAACTCGAAAAATAACAATAATATCCGACCCAGATCGGGATCTGGTCGAGACTGACTCGGACACGGCTGGCTTGGGGGCCGGTCGACCGGGACAGGGGCCGGGCGGGCTGGTCGGAACCGTACCAGGCACTGGGCTGGAACCGGATGGGGGGTCCAGGGTCCCTGGATCGTGCCCGGCTGGCACCGGTCGAGGAGCCGGCGGGCGCCGGGCTAATCCGGCCTAGGAGCCGGTTTGGCCGGGCGTGGGGCCGGCCCGGCCGGTGTGGCGGCCGGTCGCGCCGAGCGTAGCGCCGGCCTGGACTTCATCTTCCTCCTTCATGCATGCCTCCCTCTCCTCCCTCGCGCGTCCATGAGGTGTCTTCATGTCCAGCACCATGTCCAGCTGTTCTCCTCCTCCTCGTGCGATGCGTCCTTTATCCTCGTACCTGATCAAACACAAGTCAAAGGATTTAGGTAGTATAAAATTATCATCAATCAAAGTATCGTTTAAGAACAAGTTCACCTGTTGGTTTAGTAGCTTCGCACGAGCTCTTGTCATAGGTCCAATTCTGACTTCATTGGACTTGAGCTTCACAGCAACATCTTCTTCATCTTGCAATGACGGAGGTAGTGGTTTGGTAGGGATGTCCTCATCATCTCCCCCCTTCAAAAGGCGTCAACCTCGACGCTCCAAGGTCTTCTCCGTCATATGGTGTCAAATCATCCAAAATGAAAGAATTACTGACACCAAACTCATCAGTTGGAAGATCTATAGGATATGCATTGTCATTGATCTTGGCAAGCACTTTGTAAGGACCAGCACCACGAGGAAGCAACTTGGATTTCCGTAGGTTCGGGAACCTGTCCTTGCGAAAATGAACCCAGACCATATCACCAGGCTTGAATAACATCTCCTTGCGCTTCTTGTTCACCCTTGCAGCATTGTTTTTGCCTTTCTTCTCAATCAACTCTTTAGTCTTCTCATGTATCTTCCGTACAAAATCTGCCCTCTTTGATGCCTCCATATTGACTCTCTCATGTATGGGTAGAGGCAACAAGTCAAGTGGAGTAATGGGTTTGAAACCATACACCACCTCAAATGGACACAACTCTATGGTAGAATGTACCGCCATGTTGTAAGCAAACTCCACATGTGGCAAACAATCTTCCCACTCCTTCAAGTTTTTCTTGATCATGAATCTCAACAATTGTGATAATGTTCTATTCACCACCTCAATTTGACCATCAGTTTGGGGATGACAAGTAGTGCTGAAAAGTAGCTTCGTCCCAAGCTTTCCCCAAAGTGTCTTCCATAAGTAGCTCATGAACTTGATGTAATGATCAGAAACAATAGTCTTCGGGACTCCATGTAGACGTACAATCTCCCTGAAAAACAGGTTAGCAATATGCGACGCATCATCGCTCTTGTGGCAGGCAATAAAGTGTGACATCTTAGAAAATCTATCCACTACCACAAATATAGAATCATGGCCTCTTTTAGTACGCGGAAAACCCAACATAAAATCCATACTAATATCTTCCCATGGTGTAGTAGGTGCCGGTAAAGGTGTATACAAACCGTGAGGCTTCATCTTGAACTTGCACTTGTTGCAAGTAATGCATCTCTTTACATACATGTCCACATCCTGCCTCATCTTTGGCTAATAGAAGTGATCAGCGAGCATGAGTAGCGTCTTCTCACGCCCAAAGTGACCCATCAAACCTCCAGCATGTGATTCCTGCAATAAGAGCAAATGCATTGACGATTCTGGAACACATAGATTGTTAGCTCGAAACAAGAACCCATCATGTATGTGATATTTTTCCCATGCTTCACCAATAGCACACAAGGGATATGGCTCAGAAAAATCATGATCAATGGCATACAAATCACATAGTACTTCTAATCCAGGAATTTTAACATAAAGTAGAGTTAATAACATGTTCTTCCTAGATAAAGCATCAACAACAATATTATCTTTTCCATTCTTATGCTTAATAATGTATGGAAAAGACTCAATGAACTCAACCCACTTAGCAAGACTCCTATGCAAGTTAGATTGAGCTTTCAGATATTTCAAAGCTTCATGATCAGAATGTATGATAAATTCTTCTGGCCACAAATAATATTGCCAAACCTCAAGAAACTTTAATTAAAGCATACAATTCTTTATCATATATAGGATAATTCAACTTAGCACCAGAAAGTTTCTCCGAAGAATATGCAATTGGGCGACCCTCTTGCATCAACACACCACCAATTTCAATACCACTAGCATCACATTCAATCTAAAATTTCTTATTGAAATCAGGAAGTGCAAGCAATGGTGCAGGAGTTAACATATGTTTCAGCTAATCAAATGCATGATATTGGGTTGCGCCCCACTCAAATACAACACCCTTTTTAGTCAATTCATTCAAAGGTGCAGCAATAGTACTAAAATTGGGCACAAATATCCAGTTTGTGCCGCGTTTCTCGTTCCGGCAGGCATCTTTCTCCGATACTTTCTCCCAAAGGATTCCGGTTGTATCCGGTTCTTTCCAACCCGGAATCAGCTTCATCATACCGGTTGGGCGCAGCAGCGGCAACTCTTTGGTATCTCTGTGGTGGTGCCTCTTGCGCGGCATATCCCGCTCTTGCTGGGCGGTAGTTTTGCCCGGATTCACCATTTCCGGCATAGGCGTTTCCGGCGTAACCGTTTCCGGCATAGCCGTGGCCTGCCCCTTGGCTTTTTCGGCCGGCATCATGTTGCCTGGCTTTTTGTTTCCCAGCCCAAACCGGATCGTACACAGTCATTTGCTGTGCATTCACATCTTTTTCTCTTCTTCTGTCTGGATGGGGGGACGAGGCCTGCCCATGCGATTTGCTTCTGGCATTTCTTGCCGAACAGGCTGTTTGGGATGCCGCGGCCGCTTTGTTTTTCCGGGCCATCTCAACATTTTGTGCCTCGATTGTATCAAGTAACTCTTTTACTCGAGCTTGCTGTTTTACCAGAGCATCACCTGACAGCGAATCACATGCTTCTACAGCAGCTCTAGCAGCTTTCAAAGTTTTATCCGGACTGCTATATTTAGGTTTCTCTACCGGTCCCAAAGATGCCGATGCGGTTTTACCGGAAAGAACTTCCCGGTGCAGATCCTAGTCTAAGTTACGACCTCTAAGCCGGTTGCCTGCTACTCTAGCAGGGTTCGCGCTTACTGAAGCAAAGCCATGCGCTGCGTTATACTCACGGAGGGTTAGGTTGAGCTCCTGCTGAGCTCGGATGACATCCGATGCATCGGTGAGCAGCGTCTGTCGCTGCACCTCCAACTCAGCTTGAGTGGCTGCGATATCGGCATTGTGCGCAATGGGCGTGGCCAACATGCTCATGGTTGCCTGCAATGGGGTTGCCGCCGGTGGCACGTTGGAGGTGCCAGTGGTGATCTCGCCACGCTCGGTTGGGGGCTTTGCCGTGTGCCCGGACTTGGCAGGCCCTGCGCCTTCTTCTACCGCTCCTTTGCCAGCACCTCCTGCGCCGGCCATCATCACCTCGATGTTGCAGGCGGCACGGTCGGCATGCGTCCTGCTGGCAGCTGCAGATCTTGGCGGATCCAGCACCACTAGCACTAGCAACGGGTACCGGGGCTCCGACACGGTGCCGAGGTAGATGCTATGCGAGCCGAACTCAATGATGCGGCCGTTCTTGGGGAAGCGGCCGCTGTTGGCAAAGCATCCGGCGTTGCCGTTGATAAAGTCCAGCGAGCCGAGGCGCTGGACGAGGCCAGATACCACACGCTCGCCGAAGATGGTGAGGAGACCCGCCGGGATATGAACTCCAGCAAGCGCAGCTGCTGGGCCTAGGCCGGGTGGGCACCAACTGTCATCGTGGTGTAACAACAAATGCCATAGGATGGCTTAAGTTGGGGCCAGATGTACGCTTGAGGATCCGGGTGAGGGAAAGCTTTAGAGGAAAAGGGAGGTAGAACTTAGAGCTGTATTGAACTCAGGAACTTAGCCAAACGGCCAGAGGTTGAAGACGTACGGACTACAAGGTGAAATCCTACAACCCAGGGATCTATCTCTCTGTTCGAACTGTCCCGCACAAGGGTGCCCCTCCTCTCCTTATATAGTGGAGACGAGGCTTACAGGGGAAGAAACCCCTAGGGGTATCTTTGGTGACCTAAGCTACTTAATAAAGCTTCTTTGGCTCCAGGGATGACGCTCCTGTCTTTAATCAGAGGGCTGATGACCTCGTTCGGCTTCTTTTACGTCATCCTCTGCTTTGGTGTCAGGGCTTCGATTAAAGCTGAAGTGCTTCGCTCATCTTGTCCTTCAGTCCTGGAGGGAATATTTGACCGGGGTGCCGGCATGCTACAGTTGAGCCTATGCCGGATCTCCGGTATCTTTATCTGTGAGCTCCGGCTTCTTTGCCATCACACCTCAATCTCTTCTACTTCCCGCACTTCGGCATACCCCTCCTGGTATACCGGATTGTACCAACTTTGGATTATTAAACTTAACTCTCAGGATCCGGATTAATCTCTAATCCGGTATACAAATGGTTAATCATGGCATATTTGCCATAGTCTTGACCTATCGGGGGTCATCCCCCTGATACGTCTCCAACGTATCTATAATTTCTGATGTTCCATGCTAGTTTTATGACAATACCTACATGTTTTGTTCACATTTATATCATTTTGATGCATTTTACAGAACTAACCTATTAACCAGATGCCGAAGCGCCAATTCCTGTTTTCTGCTGTTTTTGGTTTCAGAAATCCTACAAAGGAAATATTCTCGGAATTGGACGAAATCAACGCCCACGATCTTATATTTCACGGAAGGTTCCAGAGCACCGAAGAGGGGCCAGAGGGGAGCCAAGGGGGCCCCACCCCACATGGCGGCGCGGCCAAGGCGGGTGCGCCCCCCGTATGGTCTGGGTCCCCCAGGACCCCTCCGAGGCTGCCCTTCCGCCTATAAAGCCTCTCCGTCGCGAAAACCCTAAAGAGATAAGCCACGATACGAGAAAATTTACGCAGCCGCCGCCATCGCGAAGCCAAGTTCGGGGGACAGAAGTCTCTGTTCCGGCACGCCGCTGGGACGGGGAATTGCCCCCGGAAGCCATCTCCATCGAATCCATCGCCATCTTCATCGCCATCACTGTCTCCCATGATGAGGAGGGAGTAGTTCTCCCTCGAGGCTGAGGGCTCTACCGGTAGCTATGTGGTTCATCTCTCTCTCCCATGGTGTGATCTTTATGTGATCATGAGCTTTGTATCACTATTAATCTATGTGCTACTCTAGTGATGTTATTAAAGTAGTCTATTCCTCCTCCATGATGTAATGTTGACAAGTGTGTGCATCATGTAGTACTTGGCGTAGGTTATGATTGTAATCTCTTGTAGATTATGAAGTTAACTATTACTATGCACTCTAGAGGTTACTTTAATATGAACTCCGAAATTACTCTCCACGGTGTGACGGTGACAGTGTGCGCATCATGTGTGATTCCTTTATGAAGTTGTGGAGCTTGTTTACTCCAGCTTGAGGGTGCTCTTGTAGCCCTACACAATGAATGGTGTTTTTTATCCAACAAGAGAGTGTGAGAAAGTAGCACAAGTGAAGAGAAGTTATTTATTTATGTGATCATTGTTGAGAGTGTCCACTAGTGAAAGTATGATCCCTAGGCCTTGTTTCTAAGCATTGAAACACCATTTCCAACAAGTTCTTTTACATGTTTGCTTGCTGCCATCTTTATTTCAGATTGCAATTACTACTTACAATCATCCATATTACTTGTATTTCACTATCTCTTCGCCGAACTAGTGCACCTATACATCTGACAAGTGTATTAGGTGTGTTGGGGACACAAGAGACTTCTTGTATCGTAATTGCAGGGTTGCTTGAGAGGGATATCTTTGACCTCTACCTCCTGAGTTCGATAAACCTTGGGTGATTAACTTAAGGGAAACTTGTTGCTGTTCTACAAACTTCTGCTCTTGGAGGCCCAACATTGTCTACAGGAATAGAAGCGTGCGTAGACATCAAGCTATTTTCTGGCGCCGTTGCCGGGGAGGTAAGGTAAAAGGTATTCACATCCTCCGACTACTAAGCTATTTCCTAGCACTGTTGCCGGTGTGTGAGTGCTCGAAGCTATTTCCTTTAGATCCTGCAATTGCATCTTTTTGTTTCTTGTTTTCACTAGTTAGGCTTAATGGAAAACAACAAAAAAATTAGAGATCTTTATGAACTTTATATTGAATTAGGACATGATGTGTTTGAAGAGAGAATTAAAAAACCCATGGAACTTTGTTTGCAAAATAGTTGTAGCAATGTTATTAGCATGAACTCTTTGAACACTATTATTGCTAATGCTATGGAAGAATTTATGATGATTATAATGATAGTGGTATTTCGGTGCCACCTACTATGGAGGATAGAGTTTATTATGATTATACCATGCCTGCAATTTATGATGATTACAATGATGGTTGTGATAGTTTTACTCCCACTATTACTAATAAAATTGATTATGCTTATGTGGAGAGTAATGATACTTTTATGCATGTGAATAAGAATGCTTTATGCGATAGTTATATTGTTGAGTTTGTTCATGATGCCACTGAAAGTTATTATGAGAAAGGGAAACATGGTTATATGCATCTTAATAATATTAAGTTTCCCCTCTTTATGTTGAGAATCTTGAAATTGCGCTTGTGTTGCCTTTCTATGCTTATTGCATTATGCTTACATGACTTGTTTATTTACAAGATTCCTATGCATAGGAAGCGGGTTAGGCTTAAATTTGTTTCATACTTGCTTTTTGATGCTCTCTTTTGCTTCAACTCTTATTTCTTGCGAGTGCATCATTAAAATTACTGAGCCCATCTTAATGGCTATAAAGAAAGCACTTCTTGGGAGATAACCCATGTTTTTATTTTGCTACTGTTTTGTTGCGTCTTGGAAGTTGTTACTACTGTAGCAACTTCTCCTTATCTTTATTTTATTGCATTATTGTGCCAAGTAAAGTCTTTGATAGTAAGGTTGATACTAGAATTGGATTACTACGCAGAAATAGATTTCTTGCTGTCACGAAATTTAGTAGCCCCGTCTGTAGGTAACTCAGAAAAATCTACCAATTTACGTGAGAGAGATTGTGCTAAGAGATCATCTCTTAACTAAGAAGACAAAGTTTTTTTCATCTTTCTCTTTTCTCCACCTCAGCATTTATCCTACGTGGCACTACTAAGATATCACCATTGCACATGACCTTACGGTCTTGTTAGTACTTGTTTCTGGTGGCTTTGGTTTAATCTGGTTATTCATTAGTTTGGGTTAATTTGAGGGCATAAAAGGTTGTTATTTTGTGATTATGTACCATTATATTTGTCCTGAACATGTTTTAACATCAACAAAATTCACTTTAGTAAAAGTAAACGAGGTATATTGACAATCTTTAAAACCATAATCCCAATAGAATTCACATAATTACTAATTTAACATCAACGACCTTACATCTGAGCATGATATAGACATCGATCAGACTATCAAACCAAATAAATGAAAAAATAAAATTAGAACTCAATAATAAACGATCAAGCACGAACTATGTGCAGAACCACAACGATCAGTTCTTGGCTTTCTTCTTGGGAGGCTAGTCGGTTCCATCGCCCTCACTGGCCTTCTTCTTGGCAGGCTTGTCGTCGTGATGAACGACATTGGTCTTTTCTTTGGCTACTGATGACCCACAAGTATAGGGGATCGCAACAGTCTTCGAGGGAAGTAAAACCCAATTTATTGATTCGACACAAGGGGAGCCAAAGAATATTTGTAAGCCTTAACAGTGGAGTTGTCAATTCAGCTGCACCTGGAAACAGACTTGCTCGCAAGAGTTTATCAAGTAGCAACAGTTTTATAGCGAGTAGCAGTAGTGAAATATAAGCAGCAGTGTAACAAAGACAGTAGTAATGATTATAGTAAACAGCAGGATTAAAATACTGTAGGCACAGGGATGGATGAACGGGCGCTGCATGGATAAGAGAACTCATGTAACAATCAAGGCAGGACATTTGCAGATAATAATAAAACAGTATCCAAGTACTAAATAACCATAGGCATGTGTTCCGTATATAGTCGTACGTGCTCGCAATGAGAAACTTGCACAACATCTATTGTCCTACCAGCCGGTGGCAGCCGGGCCTCTAGGGAATCTACTGGTAATTAAGGTACTCCTTTTAATAGAGCACAGGAGCAAAGCATTAACACTCCGTGAACACATGTGATCCTCATATCACAGCCTTCCCCTCCGGTTGTCCCAATTTCTATCACTTTGGGGCCTCGGGTTCCAGACAGCAATATATGTATACAACTTGCAGGTAAGATCATAAAACAATGAATATCATCATGAATCAATAACATGTTCAGATATGAAATCATGGCACTCGGGCCCTAGTGACAAGCATTAAGCATAACAAGTTGCAACAATATCATAAAAGTACCAACTACGGATACTAGGCACTATGCCCTAACAATCTTATGCTATTACATGAACAATCTCATCCAATCCCTACCATCCCCTTCAGCCTACAGCGGAGATTTACTCACACATGGATGGTCTATGGAGAGGCGTCGGTGGTGATGATGGCGATGATCTCCTCCAATTCCCCGTCCTAGCAGGGTGCCAGAACGGAGTTTCTGATCCCGAGATTGAGTTTCGCGATGGCGGCGGAGTTCTGGATGTCTTCCGACAGATTGGTCGAACCCCCGTGCGAAGTCAAAGTCTTTAAGTAGTCCAGAGGGGAGCGTCGGGGGCTGGCCGAGGCGGCGCCACCATAGGGCGGTGCGGCCCAGGGGCCCACCGCGCCGCCAGGTGGTGTGGGCGCCTCGTGGCCCCCCTCTGTCTCGCCTTCTGGCTCCGTAGGTCTTCTGTGAAAATAGGCCCATTGCAATTATTTCCGGGGATTTTCCTGAAAGTTGAGTTTCTGCACAAAAATAAGACACCAGGGCAATTCTGCTGAAAACAGCGTTAGTCCGTATTAGTTGTATCCAAAATACACAAATTAGAGGCAAAACAATAGCAAAAGTGTTCGGGAAAGTAGATACGTTTTGGACGTATCAGCTACTTATTCTTCAAAAACATGACGAGCGCCATGTGTCTAGCCGTATAATTGGCACTCCCCTTATAGGACTTGTGAGAGTCATCTACATGTGCCAGAACACTGTTGAAAGCCGAACTCACCACTTTGTCACATAACGGGGAAGATACCTCATAGTTCTACGCACTCTCTGGTTGACATCCTCCATTTCCTTTAGGGTCTTCTAGGTGTGCGCTTCCATCTCAACTTCATCACTGTCGACAGAATCGTCAGAGTAATACTCTATGACCGCCATTAGAATGCAAGGGAAGAACACTTTGTGTGCTGACAGTTGTGTGGAACGTCTTGGTAGAGTGATATATCCGAATGGGAGAGCGTAGGGTAGTTTTTACGAGTGGGAAGATTTTTGTACCACAAGCCGCTGCCAATCAATTAGTGTGAACATACTACTCTTTGATTTAAGTTAACACGCAAAGGTTTCCGATGAGTTTATGTGGCAGTTTCCAAAGCACTAAACTCACCAAGAGATATGAGCGGAGACACCACGCAGGTTAAATATGGACATTTCTGAAGTTTAATTCTGCTAACGAACAAAAGGACGTCGGAGAAAACAAGCGTGAGGGGTACACACATACCCGTGACGAAAGATTCTAACAGGCCCTAATAGGCAATAGTTAGCAACGAGGACCCGACAAAGATAGACAACGAACACGTTACCTCAAAGGAAAACCTATCAGCGATGGGTGTCGTATGTACTGACGAGCCTCTTCTCTGACAGGAGACACCATTGATGCCGCCCATCAGTGACGAACACTAGGCTAACCACCAAGCGTCAAAAATTCATCTCAAACAGAATTTTTATGGCCTGTCAAAGATAGCCCCATCAGAAATAGTTGGTTTTGTACTAGTGTGTGTGTTTGTGAGAAATTATACCACTAGTGATTGATTCTAAGGCCATTTTCATGACAAAGCAAAGGATCTATATAATGTAGTATGATCATAATAACAAAAACACAAAATTACATGTAGTATGAGAGAAATTATTCAGAATTCCATCTCAAGTAAGTGATATACTCTAGTTTGAGCCATGCAGAATAATAATAAAATAGGACAAACAATATCGAAAATTGAAAATTTATCTTGCTTGCAAAGTAATGTAACCAAGTACGACCAACTCATGCAAGGTAAATACCCCATTCATCCATAAAAAATGTCTGAACTTTGGATAAATTTTAATGTATGTAGATACTAAAATAGGTCTGGATACATCTAAATTTTGAGAAAATTGAGAAATCCTTTTATAGACGGAGGGAGTACATAAATTAAGTAAATGGAGAAATCTTTCTGCACAAATCTTTTTAGCATAATCTAGGCTCCTTGTTAGAAAGAAAAAACACATACACTTGAACAACCATGCTCTGTTTCAGAATGCCTACAAAATCACATGTTGTATGTTATTATATAATTGGCATGTAGAAAATAAAAAGGCACAACATACCAATTGAAACCAAAAATATGACGAATCAAATAGGAGCAACAAAGAACTCCAAAGTGATGAATTCGACAATCAGAAAATGTTGTAGGTCAAGCTAATAGAAGCAATTGTACTTAGCTACTGACAGGAAGGTAAGAAGTACACATCAACCAATAAAAATTATGAGATAGAAGGCATGATAAGAAGTATGGATTCACGTATGATACATCTCTTGGATAGAGTTTTGAACTAATCCATATGGAACATACTAATGCAACATACTATCTTTTTTCTTCTTATAAATGGCTTCGTTGGTTGGTCTGACCGAGTTCCATAACGAATTAGGAAAGTAGAAGATTACAAGATGATTTTTTTACTTCAATTAATAAGAAACACCCGTGAAGATCAAAACTGAGGTGGCTAAGAAGGCGGGTCTCAGCTGCAACCTCCTTCAGCGAGTGGCGGGCATAAGGCGGATCTTCACCATGTCTCATAACTACGGCTGCTAGGTCTGCTTCGTGGGGAGGTGTGCTGCACGTACGTGGGAATTTTAGGATCTAAATAGAGGAGGTGATCAGCGAGATTGTTTACCCGTGCATCAGTAATTTTAATTGAGCAATGGGAAAGTGCCTAAATTTCGTGAGGATGGGGTGGGAGAACCAACAATTGTGGACCATGTGGTGCATGCATATGGACAGTGCGGATTTAATTTTCCACACAACTTTGTGCCTTTATAAGTAATAGAGATAGAGATAAATTTATAGCAATTGGAAAGTGCCTAAATTTTGGTGAGGATGGGGTGGGGAGAACAAACAACTGTGGACCATGTGATGCAGGCATATGGACGGTGGCGATTTAATTTTCCCACGCAACTTCGTGCCTTTATAAATATAAGTAGAGATATAGATAGAGATAGAGATAGAGATATAGATAGAGATAGAGATAGAAATAGCGATATAATAATATATCTAGAGAAATTACTAGCTCATAAAGGACCGCCTGCAAATTATTATATCTCTAGATATATTATTATATCTAGAGATATAATAATATATGCACCCACCAAATCAGCACGTCATCCCGTAAATATATTCCAGTAGCAACTTTGCGTACGTCTAGGATTATTTCTACTTTTATATAAACAGACAAACACCTTTTTTTAAGGAAAAAAATCCTACTTTTCCCATATAGGCCGCTAGATATATAATTGATTAGCTGTCATCCGTCTATCAATGGGTTGCGCTCTACTTTCTATTTAACTTTAAGGGCCAGTTTCAGAAGCAAGGTTTTTCTAGGAACATTTCCCGATCAACTGCTCACACTGCTCATGGTCACGGCTTATGACACACGCTTGCACGTATAATTTTGTCCATGGTCCTGCTCGTGCATGGACATGAGCCCTTTTGCTAGCGCTGGTACTGGAAATGCTATACTTGCAAAGCGAAAAAGGAATAAAAGATAAATAAGAAAACAAAAGGTGTTTCTCATGCATTAGAAGGCATCTAATTAACCCCAAAACAAACCACATGGCACACGAGGTGAGCAACGAAAACAAGCCATCTAAGCTAACCCAAAACAAGGATGAAGTTAATGAACAAAAACGTACGACTCTAGCTACTTTCTGATGCAGCGTTGCCTGTAGCGCATACATACACACTTACATAGCCTCCACACCAAGATCTGCAGATATTGTTGCTTGTACGTATAAGTTTACATCTATATATCCATCAACAAACGAACAAAATTGTGAAGTTGCAAACAAATACATAGTTATACTTTTCGATGTGCCTTACGTTTTAAACATAATTTCTCCCAGAAAAGGTAGTCAGCTGATACAATAATAAAATAATGTAAATTTAGTGTGATGGTTTGAAGAAATTATATTGTCCTAGATAGTTCTTTCCTACATTTATGCGTCTTACATTTTAAACATAATGCGTGAAAAATTAGCGTGTCATGATTGGCAACCTACTTGTATCTTACACGCCCAAATCCGGGTTGATAAGCGTGGGACATACGAATTGTTGGTAGCCCGCTGACACGCTAAGATTCCTTGTAACCATCGAATCCCCAAAAAGTATTGTAGGAACATCCCACACCCTAGCTTATTATAAAATTGATCACGATATTGTCGTATTCGTCGTGACCTCAGCCCTAAAAGCAATCACTCAAATGTGATGTTGCAAAGAAAAGGGGATCCGACAACATTGTTGGAGTGTGAAACCCAATCTAACCAATATAGCTAGGTGTCTCATGCTTTCACCATTTTGCAAAGCTAGTGCAATATAGAGACTACATCATGCATTTCTCACATGTAACAAAAACTACATTCTTGGTTGGTAAGGCAAGAGGTTAACCCCTCGTTGCCAGTGCCTTATATTTGGCATCGATACATATGATTTGACCCGGTACATGAACAAATAGAGAAACTTTCAGAAAAATAATGGCACAATAAAACTATATATTCTCACACTCACTTATCGATTACCAAATCATTTTTGGCTAGTGGTTCTGTGATCAATATATAGCTGCAGAGAGATGTTGGTGTCATTGATAATGATGCGGGGTAGGGTAGGGGATGGGGGAGAAGGTGGTGAAAGAGACACGAATATGGTAAAGGAGGACAAGGGGCATAACGGGTCGAGGGAGGTGGTTTACTAAGGGTCGATGGAAGTGCCGGAGATTCTTTCTAAGGTGGTGTAAGTGACAAGATGGGTGAGGGCTATTGCAAAACCCGGAAAGAAGGGAATGAACCCTTTGTGGGGTCTAAGATCCGCCCACTACCCCTTCACGTCTAGAGAAATAGGAAGACATATACATGCCTCAATTGATTGTAATATATATTTTTAAGCGCAAAAGGTATTTATAAGAAAGTTTTTGTAGTATTTTTTAACCAACTGTACATGTTATTTTTTCCTATGGTTTTAAATAAGTTTGTGAAGTTGGAAAAATAAGGTAATTTCATGATCCTATATTTAGAGTTACCACTCCAACAAAAAAATATTAACCAGACCCAACTATCTATTTGTTTTCCTTTCATGGCTTCCATGTGTCACGTGAGATGAGCATTTCATCTAGGTGTTCTGGTTTCTTTTCGCAGGGCTCAACGCAAACATTGTCGCCCATGCATGTGCGAAGGAGGCTCTATCTTACCTGTTCTTGGTTCTAATTATGATGTAATAGATGGGATTCTTATTGGCCTAATGAATAAAATGGCCGTGGGTGGAGTTCTAGAAAACAGGGAGCTTATAACCATATAAATCTTATATATTTAAAGCAAGTATGATCTCCACCTACAGGTCCTAAATTACAGGTCACATACGTGCTTTTATATCAGGAGGCAAAAGCCCTTCTTACCATATTTGCTACAAAATCTGGCGGGCTAGTAGTGGCCAGGGGTGAAGCGCCTATGTGGATGGCGAACGCTACGGATCAGTCTAAGAAGTTCTAAGAAGTGAGCCTAACTCACTTGGTTAGGGAAGTATATGTATAAACCAGCCACCTAGATTCAAGTCCCCATGGACGCAAATTTAGGTTCTTATTATTTATAACAAAATCACTGTAGGGGTTTCCTCTATCGCATTCCTTTCACAAAAAAGCCTACGAAGTCCTTCTGAACCGTCGTATCAATTTAAGCGAGCGAATTACGCGTGTTCGATCGTGGTACAAACAGTTCGTATGTAATAAAAAAAATTAAGTATGTAACATTTGTCCCCAACATTTTTCCATTTAGTCGTGAAATAGTGGTACTGTCTAAAATAGGTGTCTTTGTTTTGCCTAGAAACAGATGTATCTAGAAACATTTTAGTTATAGATACGGATATATCCATAAAAAGGTAAGACGTCTATTTGTAGACGGAGAGAGTACATGTTCCTTTGCCTGAAACAAAGAAAATCCCGAATCTACCATTTTTCATGGATGTGTAACATTTTTGAAAATGCGACATTGGTGAACAACATTTCTCTGCAATCGGACGAACATATTGATGTACTGTATCCAACATTATTACAACAGGATAGCATATGTAACATCGGTGCAAATTATTTTGTACCATAATAATAGGTGTCTTTGTTTTGGCTAGATACAGATGTATGTTGAAACATTTTAGTTATAGATATGGATGTATCTAGAAAATGGTAAGACGTCTATTTTTAGATGGAGAGATTACATGTTCTTTTGCCTGAGACAAAAGAATCCCGAATGTATCATTTTTCATGGATGCCTAACATTTTGAAAATGTAACATTGGTAAACAACATTTCTCTGCAATCCGTCCAACATATTGATGTACTGTATCCAACATTATTACAATACGATAGCATATGTAACATCGGTGCAAATTATTTTGTACCATATCCATGAAGATACCTCCATACACAATCTGAGGTCGCCGGCAACAAATCCACCGGTGATGAAGGAGCAACCGCGGCCACGGCGGCCACGACGGCGGGTGGGGAAACAACTGCGGGGGGCGGTGGGTGGCCGATGTGCACGGTGATGGTCGGAGCAGGAGCTCGCAATGGCGGGGACACGAGCTCTTGCAGCATGAGCGCACGTCGGTGGCGTGAGCGCGTAGCCTCGTGGGGACACGGCGGACAGCCGAGGGCAGCAGCAGCGTGCGGCTGCCGAGACAGGAGTGTGCGGTGGCGGCGAACGACAAACAGCAGGAGAGCGAGGCAAGCACCGGGGCGACGGCCGGAAGCCAATAAGAAACGTGCGCGCGAGACATGCTGAAGGAATCGCGTGCACATGCCGAAGAAGAAGCTGGCTGTAGCTACAGCCGGCAGATTGGAAGACTTTTCCAATGTGGATTTAGGGTCTGCTGGCCCCAATGATTTTAGGTGGTTGCTTTGGTAAATTCTTGCTAATCAAATAGTGATTAGTGCTGAACTGATGTGAAATATGAAAATGACCCTAATGGAAACTTTTGCCGGCTTCACCCCCATAATGGCTCAAAGTCGAGTTAATTTTTTAACCAAAGTACAAAGGAAGGCTCATATCCGCCTCATTTCTTCCTTTTTTTGATAAAGGGAATATATTAATATCAGAAGATACTACACCTAGCCTCTGCAACAACGTAACACCCTAATGGCAGTACGGATGCACACAGTCAAAAAAGAGAAAAAAAACTAAGAAACAAAAGTCCCCCTATAGTAGCTCATGCCTAACAACATCAATACATCCACCACCAAGACATCACCTGAAATACAGACTCCAAAAGCGACGCCAGCAAGAAGAAAACAGTGCTCCAGCATCGTCGTTGCCCGACCAACGATCTTAGGTTTTCACCATGGAGATAGTCCCCGCTCTCAAAACAATGCCGCCAACAAGGTCATTGTTGCAAGCCACAACCAGTTAAGGCCAGACCTTGGGTTTTCACCCTGAAAGGTAGGACTCTGAACATCACCTGTGTTGTCGCCCCCACTTTCATACCACTGCCGTGAAGCCCAGAACACCAGGCAAGTCCCTCAACATCGCGGAGACTTGAACCTCCCTTAGCTAGTCCTCCCATCCGACCTTCATGATATTCTCTTCTTCTGGCTTTCACCATGGATCCAATGTCACTTGGTGTCAACACATGAAAGAGCTTCACGCCGCTCCCTCCAGAACCAAAATGTCGCTATAAAAGCATGGGTGCGCGCGACCGAACACCATGAGATCCAACGAACTCCAGGCAAAAGATGTGTTGTTCCATTCATCGGCGGAGCTTTCCGGAACTCAATACTCCAGCCAGATCAAGGCAGACTGGCCACCGGCAGGTCTTCATCTTTGCATGAGAGAAACCCAAGGACCGCCACCTAAAAAGCTAGACCAGTGGCCCCCACACCACCAGTCACTCCTGCCGGATCACCAGAGAAGAAAAAGGTGGAGCGGATCACGTGTAGACAGTGGCGGAGCCACGTTCTAGCTGTGTAGTCATTTGACTACACAGGTTTTTAGGTACATAGGATGAAATTATACAGGAAACTCTGAGAAAAATCGTATAAATAGATATATTTGACTACACAAGTATATACTGACTACACAAGTCTAATGTCCTGGCTCCGCCACTGACGCAGCAACCGCCGGGGGCGAAGGCCGCCACCGCTCCACACACTCCTCCATAGCTACCGACGAAGCGCATCAGGCCACGACCAAGCAGCCGTGCCACCCGACGTCCTCAACCTGTGGCTCAACGCCCCCATGATGCGCCACCGCGGAAGACCTCTCATCTCCATCGTCGTTTGATGGGAGGGGTGTCGCCACCGCCACCAGAGCCGGCAGCAGCGACGGCCTGAGGGACGGTGGAAGGAGCTCCGCTGGGGGCTGGAGGCTGGGGGCCTCTGCTGCCGCCTAGGAGGGGGCGGTAGGGGAGGTTAGGGTTTTGGGGGAGGGGACATGTGCGTACTATGGCCTCATTTCTTCCTGAGTCGATACCGAGTTTGGCTAAACATTGAGTCGATTTTGAGCGGCTCATGAGTCTTGTTCTTCTCTTACACCCCTGGATTGATGCAGTCGGGATGGCCGGTGAACTCTGTTGACAATGTTTATGTTTCAATTCATTTGATTGGTTTGCAAACAAAATATTTTTTATAGAAGAAAGATAGATTTTGAAAGATAGATATTATGATTAGTTCTTTATCTTTACTATCTACCGTCCTTCTATTTTTTTAGTTATTCACTGGAGCAATTATATATTGAAGTCAATCCGAGGCAAGTGTTCGGATCTATTATGACATAAAGATTGGGTGCCTAAGGGACGTTGTTTATCTTGAAAAACAAATATTTCCCGACGTAAGAAAAAAAATCTTTTTGAAATTTTAGAAACTAGTGTATTTTTTTTGAAGGTATAAGCTCCTATATACATCTACTTTCCTTGAGCATAATATAGGGTTTTTTATTGGATTCTAAATTCCAAGATAACTCATTAGAATTATTAATAAGACAGTCCTGATATATTAGCAATATTTAGATTGCCCCTATTTTGATCTTTTTTTCCAGTCCTTGGTACAATACAAATCTTGTTGCGAAGCACACTTCGCGATCATATGATACGGGCAAAGCAAAGAATGCGGTGGTACAAAGACGAAGCGGAGGAGACTTTCGACCAAACAAAACCTCTTGGTTTACTAGTTGGCAGCATGGATTGCTATTCGTTCGACTACCACCATTTCGTCTCGAATCTAAACTTAAATACATTTGGGGTATGGAGTGATCTCTTCGCTTGATGTATTTGAGTTTGAGGAAAGATGGTGTAAGCAGAAACCAAATTGGAAGTTGCAATTTTACGTTGCCACATCGCTGCATGGCACTCATGCAGATGTCGTGCTATTCTTGAGGTTCTCTGATAGGGTCTTGGGAAAAGAGATTTGCTAACTAACTTCGTGCTCAGTTAAGTCTTACACCACTTGATTTGCATCGTCATTTGTGGTAGTCATGAGTCGCAACATGGATTGCAACTGAACTTTGATAACATCGTCCGACTCAGAACGAAGTTAGTTCTCAGTCGACTGAGAGATAGTCACTCCCTTGAGAAAATAGTAATTAATATCAACTTCCCTAAAAATTATTCCCTTATGTGCCATCTAAAGCAACTTTCCTACTTCCCCTCCTTTTGCGAAAATGTATATTTCTAATTTTGTTCATAGTCAAATTCTTAAAACTCCAAGCAACTCTATAAAAAAATTAATATCACGTTTACAACATCAAATTAGTATCGCTTGATCCATTTTAAATGTACTTCATTCGTTCCATATAACTATTTTTACTAAATCAGAGACAACTAATATGAAATGAGGGAGTAGTTTCATATCATAACAAGTTTTGTTTTTTGAGAGAACGCTAATCAATCATGTTACAGAGTTCAAGCACATTTATTCGCAGACAGGGTACAAACTTATTCCTCCTGAGACATGGATAGTTGAATAGGAGTAACTCTCCTCTCAAACACGCCGCCTAACCCTCACTGGGAGCCCACCGCTGAGTGATGCGGTGAGCCCTGGCGCGAACTTTGGCGCGCATGCATTCTCTCCGACCACCTCCACGTCGAACGCTCTCACCACTGCCACGCTCACCGCCTTCATCTCGGTGATGGCGAGCTCCTTGCCCAGGCAAACGCGCAGGCCAGCTTGGAACACCGGGTACTTGTACAGGCTCACGGGGGCGAACGATCCACCGGGTCCGGTGAGCCATCGCTCCGGCCGGAAGGCCTCGCAGTCGGCGCCCCAGATGGAGGGCATGCGGCCCATGGCGTATGGGTGGTACATCACGCGCGACCCAGCCCCCACGTAGGTGCCGTCCGGGAGCACGTCGGCGGCGGCGCAGAACTTGGAGTCGAACTGGACTGGCGGGAACAGCCGCAGGTTCTCGTGGATCACCGCGTGGGTGTAGTGCAGGCCCTTCAGGTGCTCGTAGGTCACGGGTCTCCGGCTGCCCGCCTCCGCGCGCATGGCGGCCGCCACGGCCGGGTTCTTGGACAGGAACATGAAGAGCGTGGTGAGCCCCGAGGATATCGTGTCCCTCCCGGCCAGGAGGAAGCTGACCACGATGTCACGGAGAAACCTGTCATTACCCTCGTCTCTGGCCGAGGCCATGAACCGGGACAGGAGGTCGTTCCTCTTGCCGGCGACGCCCTGCTTCCGGCGCTCCTGGATCATCGCCGCCGCGAGCCCGTCGACGACTTTGATGGCCTTCTTCAGCTCTCTCTCCGTTCCAATGTTCAGCATCCGCTTCATCTTCCATAGCAGCGGAGACACCGCCAGGCCACGGATAGCGGAGAGTCGCGTGGCGGTGTCGAAGGCCACGGCAGCCTCGGACACGGGCATGCCCTGTTCGAGGCAGCCTGGGTCCAGCCCGAACGAGATCTTGCAGATGGTGTCGAACGCGAAGCGGCGGAACACGTCCTGCAAGTCGATCACCAGGCCGCCGTCGGCGGCGCCGGCCAGGACCGGCATGAGCCTGGTCTCCACCTCCTGCGCCACGATCTTGTACGCGTGGGAGCGCACGGCGACGCTGCCCAGCTCGAAGCTAGCCATCTTGCGCTGGTGGCTCCACGCGTCGCCGTCGACGTTGAAGATGCCGCCGCCCAGGAGGTCGCCGAGGATCGCGGCGAAGGGCTTGCCCTTGGGGAAGTTGTCGAAGCCGACCTTAAGCATGTGCTCGACGTTGTCAGGGTTGGCGGTGACGGTGCAGCCGAGGACGTGGACGTCGATGGTTTGCGTCGGCGACTCGCGGAGGAGGTGCGCGTACCAGTCGCACAGGTTGGTGTACTCCCGTGCCCACGACCCAGTCATGTACGCCCGGCAGATAGGGCAGCGGCACCATGGCCACCACCGGATGATCTGGAGCACCACGGCTAGGGCCACCACGCACAAGGAGAGGACCAAGTACACGGCGCCGGTACACCGTGCTCCCCATGACAGATCCATGGCTTCCATCTGCATCTTTTGCTTGTCTGGCCACGAAATGGAATGTAATACTCCACAAGAGGGGAAACTAGTTAAGATGTGAGCTTTAATTCCCGAGAGGCATGCCTATATAGAACGTGCGGAACATCCATGGGGAGCCCGTGGTTTCAACAACATTTGTCTAGTACTACAGATATAGGAGTAGCACGTTAAGATGGAGTACTCCTTTTTTTATAAATTAATGCAAGTAATTACACTGCAGATGAGTACTAGCACACTGTATTTTGTACTCCTACAGATATAGGAGTAGAATTTATTGCTGCTACGAGTTGCATTTACTTCTATCCAAAATTGTATATTGCATCATACTAGCTAGTATTAACCTAAATGTGGAAGGAAAAAACATTTTCAATAACACTAAGATAATGGGGACGAAAATTAGCTCGGTCGATTTAGAATTTTTAGAAATACTTATTTCTTGGAATTGACACCCATGAGATCAACATCTTCTCATCCTTTTGTACTGCCACGAACCTCGATATTCAAATCGTTTTAGTTCTTAGTAGCCACCTATAAATAAAGTTGTCACTAGTAGATTACTGAAAGTGTAAATTTGCGTGACAGTATGAAGAAATTATATTCTCCAATATGGTATCTGTGAACGCCTACAATTATGTGTCTTCGGCTTCAAACATAATTCCTAATGCGTGAAAAAGTAGAGTGTCCCTACTTCTAGCGTACGCTCCGAAGTTTGTGTTAATAAACGTGGGACATATGGATCATTGATAGTTTGTTGACACACAAGAGACCCAGTAACCGTCGAATCTCCAAAAAGGAGTGTAAGAACTCCCCGTACTCTGGTTTATTAAAATATTACACATAACATTGTCGTATTCGTCGTGACCTCAGCCCTAAAAGCAATCGACTGAAATGTGACGTCATAAATAAAAGAGGAGCCGACAACATTGCTGGCGTGTGAAACCCAATATAACATACCTGATATCATGCTTTGTCACATGTAACAAAAACCTTAGTCTTGTTTGATAAGTCAAAATATTAACCATATCATTGTCGGTGCCTTAATTTGGCTTCAACGCACATGATTTAACCTAGTACATGAACAAATAGAGAAATTTCCGGCATAATAATATCAAAATGAGACTCTGTGCTCTCACACTCACTTCTCGATTACCAAATCATTTAGGTTAGGTCGTTGTGTTATAGATGGTCAACAAGAGAGAGATGATAGTGTTACTGAGAATGTTGCGGGGTAGGGCAGGCGATGACAGGTGTTAAGGCGGTGTAAGTGATAAGTTGGGTGAGAGCTATTGCGAACACCAGAGCGAAGGAAATGAACCCTTTGTGGGCCAAAGATCCATGCACTAGCCCTTCTCGTGTAGAAAAATAGGAAGACCTATGCATGCATCAATTAAAAATGAAATCTAGATGTTTCACGGTGGAAAGGTATTTAAACGGAAGTTGTGGTGTTGTATTCTAACCAAATTTATTGTTCCGATAAGTTTATGAAGTTAGAAAAACAAAGTAATATCATGATCCTATATATAGAGTTATCACTCCAACAAGAAGTAATTAAGCAGACCGTTAGTTTTCCTCTTGTGGCTTCCATGTGCCTGTGAGATAAGAAGTTCTCTAGGCGTTCAAGTTTCTTTTTGCAAGCCACATAGCAAACATTGTTGCCCATATATGTGCCAATGAGGCTCTATTTTAGTTGTAATCATGATGCAATCGCAGGTGTTCTGATTAGTGTATCATGATGCAATCGCAGGTGTTCTGATTAGTGTATCATAATCAGATATGATACACCGCCAAATGAATAAAGTGACAGTGAGTGGAGTTTCAGAAAATAATAACTTGACCATGTAAGCCTATATTTACAGTAAGAACCACCTGCATATTTTAGATTACATGTCACAAATGTACTTTTTATAAGAAGACAAAAACCCTTTTTTTTTGAAACAAAGACAAAAACCCTTTTTGTAACATACTCCTACTGTTTCCATATTTGCTGCTACAAAACATAACTGATTAGCTGCCATCCATAAATTTATGGGTTGGCTCTACTTTCTGTTTAGCTTTAAGGGTCAGTTTCAGAAGCAAAGTTCTACATGCTAGAAACGTTGCCTGGTCGACTACTCATATTGCTCACGACCACGGGTTATGAAGCACGCGTGCACGTATAGTACCATGTGCAGTCCATGGTTTTGAGGCCTTCATTGGTACTGAAGTTGGTCTATCCACAAAAAAGTAGATACTAGAAGATAATAAGAAACAAAAAAGATATTTCTCGTGCATTAGGAGCCATCTACTTAACCCAAAAACAAACCACATGGGACATGTGGCGAGCAACCAAAACAAATGTTGTAAAAAAACTGAAAACAAGGATGAAACTAATGAAACAAAAACGCACGCCTCTAGCTATTTCTCGATGCAACCTTCCATATAGCGCATGTGTGTTGCATATATATACACGCTTACATAACCTCCACACTATCTGTTGTTTGTATGGTACGTATAGATCTATCCATAAAAAATGAACATAACTTTACAGCTACAACCAAATATGTACCACATGATCGAGCCTCGAGTGACACTAGATATGCAAGGTGAGCCACAAGTAGAGTACCATATCCTACATAGTTGAGTAGAATGAATTAAAACTTCAAAACTACACCAGTTTTAGAAGAAAGAAAACCAGTTTATCTTTTTTACTAAGGAGGATAAAGGTATCCTAACATAGAACCTGCAGAACATGCATGCAGAGAATATCTTTCAAACGGCTGCAAGCAGTTTCGGCCCTCTCCTTTTTGTTTATGATTGATAGGAAATTTCTATTTGTCGTACCGCTGCCAATATTAATTCTTACATAGAAATAGAGAACGCTGTATTTTGTAGATTTATTTCTTCTATTAATTGCATATAGTTTTATCCAAATTTCTATATTGCATTATATTAATCTAATTGTGGAAGGAAAAAATATTCAATAACACTAAGATAATGGGGATAGACCAATTAGCTCCGATGGGTTAGAAATACTTATTTACCGGCATTGACATCCATGAGCTCAACATCTTCTCATTCTTTTTGTACTGATATGAATCTCGATATTCAAATCAGTTAGGTCTTAGTCGCCACCTATAAATAAAGTAGTCACATGGTAGATTAGTAGAAGTGATAGTTTGATGAAATTATGTTTTCCTATACGGTATGTGGTATCGTAACGTCCCAACTTTTCAATAAAGAAAAGAAGAGAAAAGTTTCCAAAATGAAAAATTAAGAACCAGCAAAAACTTTTTATCTTCATATAGTGTTATGCATATAAACCACCTTGTTAATTCTTTTAGTGTGCATTTTGCTATGATGCTTCCTTGTGTGATTACACTTGTACTCAAACCCTAACCAATGATCTCTTGATCACTTAAATAGAAGGAAAAAAGAAATGAGAAATGAGAATAGAAAAATCACCTCAACACTCACATATGGCTTATGCCATTTTTGCAAATTCTTAACCTAGACCACTTTGGCTTGCACCATTGGTTGGATATGGTTACTAAACACTTTTAAACCCTTTTGGAATCAAAGAAACTCAAATCAAATTGAAATCAAATGCAAATTCCAATTCACATGCAATATGGTCACATGTGACATTTTTAGTCTGATGACATCTTTGAGCCCCTGGTTTGGAAGATTTCTAAACTAACCTTTGCCAAATCTTTGCACCTCATCCAAGACAACTTCAAGGTGAACAACTTTTCCCAAAACCATCCCTGCAAATTCTTTCTCAAAATCAAATGGGGATCAAGCAAAGTTGGAACCATAATGCAATTTGAAGATCATATGCAATATGTGATTTTGCATTTCAACTCCATTTTGACCACCACCACCTCCATTCTACTTCTATTATTATATCTTTACACTCCACCAAAAATCTTTTCAAAATTCAAAAATAATTTTCTTTCGGCCATTTCTACAAACACCTTGTGGGCAGAGTTAAATTTGAAGCCCATGCTGAGTTTTGTGCTTGGACCAAGTCCAACCCTGCCCTCTCTGCAGCTCTGGAGACTCATCACACATCCTAGCACCAGCGCCAACCCCTGCCAAGCCCTCCACTTGCTCACCATGACATTGGCATGACCATGCCGTGGCATGGCATGGCCACACCATGCCATCTCTCTCCCCTCTCACTTCAGCTCTGCACCATCGTGTCCTGGACGATCACCACACTCTCCTGAACCAGCTCGTGCCCTCCCTTGACCGAGACAGCGCATGCACACACCAGCACAGCCGCGCCCAGAACGCCCCAGCGACACCATGCCGTGCATGGTCGCGACGCCAGAGCGCGCCAGAGAGCGCAGCGCCTCGTCGCCTCAGCCTGTCCCTCGCCATCAGCGCCCGTGCGTCGCCTCGCCTCAGCACCAGGACGTCGCCAGACAGCGCCACGAGCTCTCCCACGCCCTGTCGCCGTCGAGGAGGACGACGATGTCCGCCACAGTACCCCACGGACGCGTGACGCGCTCCACTATGCTTGACCACCGACGACTGTTCTGAGCGCACCGTGACGCTCCCTGAGTCCGCATGCGTGATACCGTACCCTCGCCCACGCCGTTGATCGACGGGAGAGCACAGTCGCCATCGTCACCGTGACCTCCCTCCGCTGCTCGAGGCCGCTATAAAAGGAGCACTCCGCTCCCCAAATTGAGCACACACCTCGCCTCCCCTCTTCTCCCTGAGTCGCCTAGCCACCTCGCCGCTCCACATTGCCCACCAGAGAGCCCCAATTGCTACCTCACCGCCGCGCTCTGTCGCAGAAGATCGCCGGAGTTGGAGGCCATCCCCGGAGACGCCACTGCTACCAGGAGGACCGCCGTCTTCGACAACGTCGCTGCGCACATCTCCGACGATCGCCGGAGCTCCGTCGAGCTCGCCGACCCCCTACCGCCGCCGCCAGTAAGCCCCCATCTCGCCGGAGACGACGACGTCTCTGAGCCGTGCGATCCTCTTCTAATCGTGCGGCTCACTTTCCCCGTACCGTTTCACTAGGTTAAGTCCCACTGACGCGTGGACCCCACGCTGTCAGCTGGCCCGCTGCAATGCTGGGCCGGCCCACTTCCTTCTCTCTCTGCGCAGCCCGTTAGCATCTCCCGCCAGCCCATTTCCATTTGAATTCAAATTCTAGTTTGATAAAGTTTGCAATCTGATGTCAACTTCAAAATTAAATTAGAGATGCGAGTGATTCATAGTTCGAGTTCCATCTGATGTTATTCAGTCCAACAAAATAAACTAAAATTTCAAAATCAAACCACTTTTGAAAATAAAGTTTGTTTTTTGAACTAAGGATGGTCATAAGGTGCACTACAGGAATGGCAATATATGCCGACGGCCAGAGCGTACGCCGACGGCCAAATGTTGGGGCCGTCGGCGTACAGCCTCGCCGGGGCAGCTCAGAACGCCGACCGTCGGCGTATACTTACCGTCGGCGTAGAGGTTGCTACGCCGAGGGCAGCCGTCGGCGTCTACCTGGCCCTCGGCGTAGCACCGGCATTGATACGTCTCCGACGTATCGATAATTTCTTATGTTCTATGCCATATTATTGATGATACCTACATGTTTTATGCACACTTTATGTCATATTCATGCATTTTCTGGAACTAACCTATTAACAAGATGCCGAAGTGCTAGTTCCTGTTTTCTGCTTCAGAAATCCTAGTAACGAAATATTCTCGGAATTGGACGAAACAAAGACCCGTGGGCCTATTTTTCCACGGAGCTTCCGGAAGACCGAAGAACATACGAAGTGGGGCCACGAGGTGGCGACACCACAAGGCGGCGCGGCCCAGGGGGCCCGCGCCGCCCTATGGTGTGGCCCCCTCGTCGGGCCCCCGACTCGCCCTTCCGCCTACTTAAAGCCTCCGTCGCGAAACCCCCGATGCGAAAAACCACGATACGGAAAACCTTACCGAGACGCCGCCGCCGATCCCATCTCGGGGGATTCGGAGATCTCCTCCGGCACCCCGCCGGGAGAGGGGATTCATCTCCCGGAGGACTCTACACCGCCATGGTCGCCTCCGGAGTGATGAGTGAGTAGTTCACCCCTGGACTATGGGTCCATAGCAGTAGCTAGATGGTTGTCTTCTCCTCATTGTGCTTCATTGTTGGATCTTGTGAGCTGCCTAACATGATCAAGATCATCTATCCGTAATACTCTATGTTGTGTTTGTCGGGATCCGATGGATAGAGAATACCATGTCATGTTAATTATCAAGTTATTACATATGTGTTGTTTATGATCTTGCATGCTCTCCGTTACTAGTAGAGGCTCGGCCAAGTTTTTACTCTTAACTCCAAGAAGGAGTATTTATGCTCGATAGTGGGTTCATGCCCGCATTGACACCGGGACAGGTGACGTAAAGTTCTAAGGTTGTGTTGTGCTGTTGCCACTAGGGATAAAACATTGGCGCTATGTCCGAGGATGTAGTTGTTGATTACATTACGCACCATACTTAATGCAATTGTCTCGTTGCTTTGCAACTTAATACCGGAGGGGGTTCGGATGATAACCTCGAAGGTGGACTTTTTAGGCATAGATGCAGTTGGATGGCGGTCTATGTACTTTGTCGTAATGCCCAATTAAATCTCACTATACTTATCATGTCATGTATGTGCATTGTTATGCCCTCTCTATTTGTCAATTGCCCGACCGTAATTTGTTCACCCAACATGCTTTTATCTTATGGGAGAGACACCTCTAGTGAACTGTGGACCCCGGTCCATTCTTTAATACCGAAATACAAATCTGCTGCAATACTTGTTTTTACTATTTTCTTTGCAAACAATCATCTTCCACACAATACGGTTAATCCTTTGTTACAGCAAGCCGGTGAGATTGACAACCTCATCAGTTTCGTTGAGGCAAAGTACTTTGGTTGTGTTGTGCGGGTTCCACGTTGGCGCCGGAATCTCCGGTGTTGCGCCGCACTACATCCCGCCGCCATCAACCTTCAACGTGCTTCTTGGCTCCTCCTGGTTCGATAAACCTTGGTTTCTTTCTGAGGGAAAACTTGCTGCTGTGCGCATCATACCTTCCTCTTGGGGTTGCCCAACGAACGTGTGAAATACACGCCATCAAGCATATTTTCCGGCGCCGTTGCCGGGAGATCAAGACACGCCGCAAGGGGAGTCTCCACTTCTCAATCTCTTTACTTTGTTTTTGTCTTGCTTTATTTTATTTACTACTTTGTTTGCTGCATTATATCAAAACACAAAAAAATTAGTTGCTAGCTTTACTTTATTTACTGTCTTGTTTGCTATATCAAAAACACAAAAAAAATTAGTTACTTGCATTTACTTTACTTATTTTATCATGTTTCCTTTTAATTTTACCACAAAGAACATACCGGTGGGACAAGGGTCTATAATTGGAAGAGATAATATAGAAGAATTTTTCACCCATATTAGTATGCATGAAGATCTTAAAGATATACCACTTGCAAAAGCTGTCCCTACTTATGAAGATGCCTCTGTTTGTTTGGTACGCATGATGGAAGCTAGATTTATTAGTCTCAACCCCATGATACAACACATGTTTCTTACACTTTCTGATATGGAGCGGGGAGAGAAGAGAGATTTTGTTCTAAAAGTCTTAGTGCGAGAATTTGAAGATATAGCTATAGAAGCTAGAAAATTTTTTATTAAGCATAAGAGGCTTGGCTTTTATACCGACTTTAAAAGAACACTTGAAAAAATGGATATGTATAGACTAAAATACACTAATAATGCTAATGATGATGGGGAGATTAAAGCACCAATACCATGTAAGCTCCTAGCAATACATGAAGCCCTAGAAAATAATTATGCTTGGCTTGTTCCCTGAAAATTTGTTTGATGAGAATAGCAAGCCTAAGACTAATGAAAAGGGAGCCTCTGAAACTTACATAGATAATATACAATGCAAGGTTGAGAAAACTCCCAACACCCCTGGTTATGATGTTGATGTTTCATCTCTTGATGTCACTTGAGTTACACTTTCTGCGCCTAGCTGAAAGGCGTTAAAGAAAAGCGCTTATGGGAGACAACCCATGTTTTTACTACAGTATTTTTGTTTTATATTTGTGTCTTGGAAGTTGTTTACTACTGTAGCAACCTCTCCTTATCTTAGTTTTATGTTTTGTTGTGCCAAGTAAAGTCTTTGATAGAAAAGTAAGTACTAGATTTGGATTACTGCGCAGTTCCAGATTTCTTTGTCTGTCACGAATCTGGGTCTATCTCCCTGTAGGTAGCTCAGAAAATTAAGCCAATTTACGAGCATGATCCTCAGATATTTACGCAACTTTCATTCAATTTGAGCATTTTCGTTTGAGCAAGTCTGGTGGCCTAATAAAATCCATCTTTACGGACTGTTCTGTTTTGACAGATTCTGTCTTTTATTTCGCATTGCCTCTTTTGCTATGTTGGATGAATTTCTTTGATCCATTAATGTCCAGTAGCTTTATGCAATGTCCAGAAGTGTTAAGAATGATTGTGTCACCTCTGAACATGTTAATTTTTATTATGCACTAACCCTCTAATGAGTTGTTTCGAGTTTGGTGTGGAGGAAGTTTTCAAGGATCAAGAGAGGAGTATGATGCAATATGATCAAGGAGAGTGAAAGCTCTAAGCTTGGGGATGCCCCGGTGGTTCACCTCTGCATATTCTAAGAAGACTCAAGCGTCTAAGCTTGGGGATGCCCAAGGCATCCCCTTCTTCATCGACAACATTATCAGGTTCCTCCCCTGAAACTATATTTTTATTCCGTCACATCTTATGCACTTTGCTTGGAGCGTCGGTTTGTTTTTGTTTTTTGTTTTGTTTGAATAAAATGGATCCTAGCATTCACTTTATGGGAGAGAGACACGCTCCGCTGTAGCATATGGACAAATATGTCCTTAGGCTCTACTCATAGTATTCATGGCGAAGTTCTTCTTCGTTAAATTGTTATATGGTTGGAATTGGAAAATGCTACATGTAGTAACTCTAAAATGTCTTGGATAATTTGATACTTGGCAATTGTTGTGCTCATGTTTAAGCTCTTGCATCATATATTTTGCACCCATTAATGAAGAAATAGTTAGAGCTTGCTAATTTGGTTTGCATATTTGGTTTCTCTAGAGTCTAGATAACATCTAGTATTGAGTTTTGAACAACAAGAAAGACGGTATGGAGTCTTATAATGTTTACCATATGTATTTTATGTGAGTTTTGCTGTACCGTTCATCCTTGTGTTTGTTTCAAATAACCTTGCAAGCCTAAACCTTGTATCGAGAGGGAATACTTCTCATGCATCCAAAATCCTTGAGCCAACCACTATGCCATTTGTGTCCACCATACCTACCTACTACATGGTATTTATCCGCCATTCCAAAGTAAATTTCTTGAGTGCTACCTTTAAAATTCCATCATTCACCTTTGCAATATATAGCTCATGGGACAAATAGCTTAAAAACTATTGTGGTATTGAATATGTACTTATGCACTTTATCTCTTATTAAGTTGCTTGTTGAGCGATAACCATGTTTACGGGGACGCCATCAACTATTCTTTGTTGGATATCATGTGAGTTGCTATGCATGTCCGTCTTGTCTGAAGCAAGAGAGATCTACCACCTTCATGGTTGGAGCATGCATATTGTTAGAGATGAACTTTGGGCCGCTAACTAAAGCCATGATTCATGGTGGAAGTTTCAGTTTGGACATATATCCTCAATCTCATATGAGAATAATAATTGTTGCCACATGCTTATGCATTAAAGAGGAGTCCATTATCTGTTGTCCATGTTGTCCCAGTATGGATGTCTAAGTTGAGAATAATCAAAAGCGAGAAATCCAAAATGCGAGCTTTCTCCTTAGACCTTTGTACAGAGCGGCATGGAGGTACCCCATTGTGACACTTGGTCAAAACATGTGCATTGCAAAGATCCGGTAGTCCAAGTTAATTAGGACAAGGTGCGGGCACTATTAGTATACTATGCATGAGACTTGCAACTTGTAAGATATAATGTACATAACTCATATGCTTTATTACTACCGTTGACAAAATTGTTTCATGTTTTCAAAATAAAAGCTCTAGCACAAATATAGCAATCGATGCTTTCCTCTTTGAAGGACCATTCTCTTTACTTTTATGTTGAGTCAGTTCACCTATTTCTCTCCACCTCAAGAAGCAAACACTTGTGTGAACTGTGCATTGATTCCTACATACTTGCATATTGTACTTGTTATATTACTCTATGTTGACAATTATCCATGAGATATGCATGTTACAAGTTGAAAGCAACCGCTGAAACTTAATCTTCCTTTGTGTTGCTTCAATACCTTTACTTTGATTTATTGCTTTATGAGTTAACTCTTATGCAAGACTTATTAATACTTGTCTTGAAGTACTATTCATGAAAAGTCTTTGCTATATGATTCACCTGTTTACTCATGTCATCACCATTGTTTTGATCGCTGCATCCACTACATATGTTTACAAATAGTATGATCAAGGTTATGATGGCATATCACTTCAGAAATTATCTTTGTTATCGTTTTACTCGCTCGGGACGAGCAGAACTAAGCTTGGGATGCTTGATACATCTCCGACGTATCGATAATTTCTTATGTTCTATGCCATATTATTGATGATACCTACATGTTTTATGCACACTTTATGTCATATTCGTGCATTTTCTGGAACTAACCTATTAACAAGATGCCGAAGTGCCGGTTCTCGTTTTCTCGCTGTTTTTGGTTTCGAAATCCTAGTAACGAAATATTCTCGGAATTGGACGAAACAAAGACCGAGGGGCCTATTTTTCCACGGAGCTTCCAGAAGACCGAAGAACATACGAAGTGGGGCCACGAGGTGGCGACACCACAAGGCGGCGCGGCTCAGGGGGGCCCGCGCCGCCCTATGGTGTGGCCCCTCGTCGGGCCCCGACTCGCCCTTCCGCCTACTTAAAGCCTTCGTCGCGAAACCCCCGATGCGAAAAACCACGATACGGAAAATCTTACCGAGACGCCGCCGCCGCCGATCCCATCTCGGGGGATTCTGGAGATCTCCTCCGGCACCCTGCCGAGAGGGGATTCATCTCCCGGAGGACTCTACACCGCCATGGTCGCCTCCGGAGTGATGAGTGAGTAGTTCACCCCTGGACTATGGGTCCATAGCAGTAGCTAGATGGTTGTCTTCTCCTCATTGTGCTTCATTGTTGGATCTTGTGAGCTGCCTAACATGATCAAGATCATCTATCTGTAATACTCTATGTTGTGTTTGTCGGGATCCGATGGATAGAGAATACCATGTCATGTTAATTATCAAGTTATTACATATGTGTTGTTTATGATCTTGCATGCTCTCCGTTACTAGTAGAGGCTCTGGCCAAGTTTTTACTCTTAACTCCAAGAAGGAGTATTTATACTCGATAGTGGGTTCATGCCTCGCATTGACACCGGGACAGGTGATGTAAAGTTCTAAGGTTGTGTTGTGTCTGTTGCCACTAGGGATAAAACATTGGCGCTATGTCCGAGGATGTAGTTGTTGATTACATTACGCACCATACTTAATGCAATTGTCTGTTGCTTTGCAACTTAATACTCGGAGGGGTTCGGATGATAACTCGAAGGTGGACTTTTTAGGCATAGATGCAGTTGGATGGCGGTCTATGTACTTTGTCGTAATGCCCAATTAAATCTCACTATACTTATCATGTCATGTATGTGCATTGTTATGCCCTCTCTATTTGTCAATTGCCCGACTGTAATTTGTTCACCCAACATGCTTTTATCTTATGGGAGAGACACCTCTAGTGAACTGTGGACCCCGGTCCATTCTTTAATACTGAAATACAAATCTGCTGCAATACTTGTTTTTACTATTTTCTTTGCAAACAATCATCTTCCACACAATACGGTTAATCCTTTGTTACAGCAAGCCGGTGAGATTGACAACCTCACTGTTTCGTTGGGGCAAAGTACTTTGGTTGTGTTGTGCAGGTTCCTCTTGGGGTTGCCCAACGAACGTGTGAAATACACGCCATCAGGCATCGCCCCTGCTTCAGCCCGCACTGTCACCACCCGCTCACGGCGTCAGCCAGACGCCGAGGGGCACCCTCGGCATAGGGCATGCCCTTCCTATGCCGACGGCCACCCTCGGCATATAGCGTTTTTTTTTGTTTTTTTCTTTATTTTCTCTCTCTCATATTACTTTATATTATGTTTCTATTATTTATTTACTAGTATGAATTATGTTAAAATGGTTCTATTTTTTAAGAATTCGTAGATGGCATATGTAGGTCCCACGGGTGATACTCTTCGCAGACGGGTCAACCGGAGCCACTAGGCCCAACTTCTGTTATCGATGTACATATGTCCTAAAACATTTAGGAAAAAGTCCATTGCTAACCCTAACTCCAACCCTAACCCTAACCGAGGCTATTCCCGCTCTAGGGTTTCCCGCTTCTGCGGGCAAATTTTTTATTTTGCGAACATTTTGGCAAACCGTACCACCCGTTCCTCCGAGATGGGCCTACGAGTCTAATAGCGCAGGACAGGAGAACTAGACTCTTGACTCCACCAGATGCAGCTACAGTGCCCTAATGATGACACACTTCTATCTCTACATGACATTGAATAATGCTTCACTTAAGGGAAAACTGCTACGGGATTTTGTTACGGACACTTATGGAATCATGCCATTATATTAGGAGTGCGGCAGTTCCACACGTATTACCCGCAGCGGCTCTATGATTGGCATGTCATCCCGTAAACACTTTCCATAAGATTTGCCTGTAAGTGTAGCAATATTGCTTTTTTTCAGAATCAAACGTCATGTTTTTCCATTGCGAGGTAGAGACGCTGATGCCTGATGGTAAGTTTGTCCTGGAGATGATAAGGAAGAAGTAGGTGGTAAACTATATAAGATCAAATTGTCCCGCTGATCTCTCGAAGAATATTCCACCAGAAACCAAGCCAAAAATGCATATTCACGTTTGGAGAGGCTACAGCTGCAAGTTACAGTAAGCTGGTACCAGCATGACCGTACACCCATATTTTACTCGTGCTGAAATGGAAAACAAAAGTGATCAGTTGGATATACACAGTCAAAACATCACATCAGAATATCAGGGCTATCTCCCAACCGGAGGCCGCGGCAGTCAAACCAGGTCTTCAGTGTTCACGATGTCTACGTCAAGATAGATTTGTGCGGCGCGACGGCGATGGGACGGATGGGTCACGGTCACCCCTCCGTCAGATTTCAGTTTGATCGTGCGGGCCACGGCTCTCGTTTCTGCTCTGGGACCTCCACGTAAATCTGCCATCCATCTGTCAATTGTATGTGCAGGCAATGTTGCAAGAAAGAAAAAGGCAGAAAGGTGAGGCTATGTTTAGTACGTAGTAGCTCCATGTTTTCAAAACTAATAGTATCTTCACCCGCGTCCCAAAGCGACCCCTAAACGGAGATCCGTTTGGGGGACGCGTTTTCTACATGACGCGTTTGGAAGATGTCGCTCCCTAGCCGCGTCCCCCAAACGCAACTCTAAACCTTTTTATAGGATTTTTTAGAACACAACTATTTTATTAAACATAGCATACAAATAAATATATTTGCCAAAATTGTTTTTAAATTAAAATCCAACAAACAATAAAACAACTAAACAAATATAATAAGTGGAGATCAAGACGCCGCGGCATTTGCTGATAATTCTTTGACCCTCCATATATGCTCAACGAGATCATTTTGAAGTTGCTCGAACATTGTTGTCACGGATCTCTGCGTGCATGGCGTGGAAATCAGCAAAATCTGCAGGCACATCATGATCAACCTCCGCAAGAGGGTCCTGACACTCATAGGGACCAACATGTCTCCTGACCTGATTCTTGCGGTCATCCTCGATGATCATGTTGTGCATGATCACACAAGGCTGCATCACCTCCCACATTTGGTCGTGGATCAGCTTAGAGCAAGGTACCGGACAATTATAAATTGAGCTTGATGAACACCAAATGCCCGCTCGACATCCTTCCTGTAAGCCTCCTGTCGCGAAGCAAAGTGACAATTCTTCTGACCTGATGGAGTCAGGATTGTTTTCACAAAAGTGACTCATTTTGGATATATACCATCGGCGAGCTAATAGCCTTTGGTATATTGGTGGCCATTGATCTCATAGTTGCATGGTGGAGCATGACCTTCCACTTGTTCGCTGAACACCGGAGACCGCAGCAACATGTTGATGTCATTGTGTGATTCCGCCATGCCAAAGAAAGAATGTCAAATTCACAGGTCATAATTGTTGGAGATATGCCCAAGAGGCAATAATAAAATGGTTATTATAATATATCTTTGTGTTTATGATAATGTTTACATACCATGCTATAATTGTATTAACCGAAACATTGATACATGTGTGTTATGTGAACAACAAGGCGTCCCTAGTAAGCCTCTTGTATAACTAGCTTGTTGATTAATAGATGATCATGGTTTCGTGATCATGAACATTGGATGTTATTAATAACAAGGTTATGTCATTGTACGAATGATGTAATGGACACACCCAATTAAGCGTAGCATAAGATCACGTCATTAAGTTATTTGCTATAAGCTTTCGATACATAGTTACCTAGTCCTTTCAACCATGAGATCATGTAAATCACTTATATCGGAAAGGTACTTTGATTACATCAAACGCCACTGCGTAAATGGGTGGTTATAAAGGTGGGATTAAGTATCCGGAAAGTATGAGTTGAGGCATATGGATCAACAGTGGGATTTGTCCATCCCGATGACGGATAGATATACTCTAGGCCCTCTCGGTGGAATGTCGTCTAATAGCTTGCAAGCATATGAATGGTTCATAAGAGACCACATACCACGGTACGAGTAAAGAGTACTTGTCATGAGACGAGGTTGAACGAGGTATAGAGATACCGATGATCAAACCTCGGACAAGTAAAATATCGCGTGACAAAGGGAATCGGTATCGTATGTAAATGGTTCGATCGATCACTAAAGTCATCGTTGAATATGTGGGAGCCATTATGGATCTCCAGATCCCGCTATTGGTTATTGGTCGGAGAGAAGTCTCAACCATGTCTACATAGTTCGCGAACCGTAGGGTGACACACTTAAGGTTTGATGTCGTTTAAGTAGATATGGAATATGGAATGGAGTTCGAAGTTTTGTTCGGAGTCTCGGATGGGATCCAGGACATCACGATGAGTTCCGGAATGGTCCGGAGAATAAGATTCATATATAGGAAGTCACTTTCCAAGTTTGGAAATGATCCGGTGTATTTATGGAAGGTGGTTTCTAGAATTATCCGGAATAAATCACTATGGAAGGAGGAGTCCCGGATGGACTCCACAAACCCTAACCAGCCAACCAAGTGGGAGGGTGGAGTCCATGATGGATTCCACCTCCTTGGCCGGCCAAGAAAAGAGGGAAGGGGAGAGTCCCTGTCCCTCTAGGTTTCAGTCCATAAGGCGGTTTTTCGTTGGGGTCTTATTCGAAGACTTTGGGCAAACCCTTGGGGTTCCACCTATATAATGAGGAGGAGAGGGAGAGGGGCAGCCATGGCTTGGCCGCACCACCCCTGCCCCCTTGAGGCCGGCGCCCATAGCCCCCTCTCCCCAAACCCTAGCCTCCCTCCTCCACATACAAACTCCCGCAGCGCATAGGCGAAGCCCTGCCGGAGTTCTCCACCACCACCGCCACCACGCCGTCGTGCTGCCGGGATTCCGAGGAGGATCTACTACTTCCGCTGCCCGCTGGAACGGGGAGAAGGACGTCGTCTTCATCAACACCGAACGTGTGACCAAGTACGGAGGTGCTGCCCGATTGTGGCACCGTCAAGATCTTCTACACGCTTTGAAAGCGGCAAGTGATCGTCTACCGCAGCAACGAGAGCCTCCTCTTGTAGGCTTTGGAAATCTTCAAGGGTTAGTCTCGTTCATACCCTCGTTGCTCCCATCTTCTAGATTGCATCTTGGCTTGGATTGCGTTCTCGCGGTAGGAATTTTTTTGTTTTCTATGCTACGAATCCCTACAATAATCTGCCACAGCTTCAAGCACCACACTGCAATATCCATGACGCCCTTTGTATATACCTTGCCAAGCAAACAGACAGTTATTCCATGACCAGTGCATGCAATCGATCTTTGCAGTCTCTTCTTCAGTTGGCCCTCTCAAGTAGTATTTGCCAAACTTCCCCACCACAGCTCGGTAAAACTTGTACATGCACTAGATGATTGTGAAGGTAGTCGTCCTTTGTATCTACAAGTGCTCCGTATGTAAGCATCCTCATGGCGGTGGTGCACTTCTGAATCGACGAGAACCCGGCAATGCCTATAGCATCGTGCTTCAGTTTGAAGTAGGGTTCAAACTATCGAACGCCATGGAGGATATTCATGAACGAACTCTTGCTCGTCCTATAGCGGCGCCGAAAATTGTCGGCCTGTATTGCATCATCTGCGAAGTAGTCTTTGTGCAGCATGGTATGCCATTCCATCCTCTGCCCGGGGGCTACGACTTGTTTCTTCCCGGCCTTGAACCTCCACGGCGCGGCCTCTTCCGCTTCTCCGCCTCGGCGTCAAGCATGTTCTGGAGGGACGTGATGATCAGCAAATGCTCCCAAATGTCATAGTCGAAGGCTTGCCCGTCCTCCAACTTTTGGATAAGCATCTCAACGCCATTATCCATGGCTGAAGCGAAATTAATGGTTAAAATTCAGCCGCGGCAGACGAGGGAACGAACAACGACCTATCGTGCCAATCTGACAAGGCGTCGAACACCTTCTGTGCGCGGAGGTGGGGCAGATTTGATGGCGCATTCTGGGACGTGTTGGCGAAGCGGCGACGGCGAAAAGGCCGGAGAGAGAGAGCCAGCCTCCACGACGATGCCCGACTCAAAAGAGATCAGCCGTCAAAATGGTCGGCAAATCGAGCGGTGGCGGAGGGGTGGGAGGCGCGGGAGGGAAGGCGTGACAAGAAATAAAATGCGCGAACCAACTATTGTGGAAGTGGTCGCCGACAGGTGGGAGCCCGCCTCGCTTTTCGTTGTGTCCGGCGTGCTCGGAGCGTCCCATGTGGACCGGGGATGGGCTCGGGGCGCCCGACACCGTATTAGGACGTGCCGGACAGAACGATGCTTTGGGGCGCGCGGCTGGGAACGAAAAATTGTCCGACGCGCCACAAATACCTTTGAAGATCGTTTTGGGGGACGCGGCTGGAGATGCTCCAAATTATTGCGATGCCGGGCAAGGTAGCCCTATATTTTAAAAAACTGAAAGTTATTCAATGTTAAAAAAAATATTTGCATCTATCCAACGAAGTACACTATGGGTGTGTAAAAGTTTAATGCAAAATGTCTTGCTCTAGGCCTTACAAGAATGACAAATCTGATAAATTTTAGAAGTTTCCAATTTTGAACCATTCACCATAGCCAGATATACGCCAGTCTTTTTTGCTGTGCCTAAAGTACAAGGTACTTCGTGTAAAAATCTTACACATTGGTAGACTACAACATTGAAGTAGTTTTCAAATGGTTTTGAACTTTGAATTCGAGTTCTTTAGTTTTGCACAAACCAGAAGTTAACTTTTCAAATGAGTATGACATGATCGAACGAGTGAAGGGCGTACAAGAGCATTTCCAGTCGCGTCCTCCAGTGGACTTTGGGATGCACCGGACAAAATACCATGACCTAATATCGTGTCCGACATCCCGAGGCCGTCCCGGCTCCCTAAGGGTCCTTGTGGGCGCGCTGGACGCAACACGATGGCAGCGTAGCGAGTGGTGGGCCAGCCGTGTCATTGACAGAAACAATGCGCTATGACCTTTCAATAATCGCGATGACAGTTCCTGAGATGGAGGCAGGCGAGACGTCTCGTGTTGTGCCCTCTCCACGCATTGTCGCCGGATGCCTTCCCCACGCAGTTGTGTTAATGCCACACCAGCCCTTCTCGCCTCCATTCCCTGCGTTGCCAGTACCTACAAAAAAAGCCCGCCCACTACCACCACAACCCCACCCTCGTCGCCGTCGCACTGCACCACCACCACATTAGACTCAAAAAATAATGTGTCGCCTGTGTTGGGCCGCAACGGCCGCACGTCAGCGACACCTCTGTTGCCTTCATCTCTACCCCCACCGCCTCCACCTTAGCCCTAGCCCAAGCTCGACGATGACACGGCGCAGTTCGTCAAGCTCAACTTGCAGTTCATGGCCTATGTTGAACATGAGACGGCAGAAGAGGAGGCGGCGGAATAGGAGGTAGGCTGGGCGAGGAGGACTGGAGAAACGACAAGGAGGAGCGGGACTGGAGCGATGGCCCAGAGCTGGCGGACTTATAGCAGGCGGCCATCGTCGTTTTGTATGAGAAAGAACAAGAACTAAGGGACGTCGCGCGTGCCAGCACGGCGAACGAGGCATGCTGGCAGCGAGTCCTCTAGATCTCCGTCGAGTGTGTGCCGAAGGAGGAGGCTGGCGCAGAGTTGAGAGCGGCGCTGAAAGTGCAGTGTTGCAGGCAAGCTCCGAACTCCGCCGCGGCGCAGCACCGCTTGATATGCGAAGAAAGGACGGCGAGGCAGGCGCGGGCGGCGCGCGGAGCAGCTGCCAGGAAAAATGCACTTCTGCTCCGGTGCTCCTCCCCTGGAATTTTTTTGGCGCGTCAAACACAACAACGGTGGAGATTTTCCTATACATGTTTGTAAGCGGAGGCACGATCGTAATTTCATTGTATGTCCACCGTCCGTACAACCCTATATAGACCCGTATGGCACGTGTTGTGTTGTACCTCGTTTTTGTACGTATCTACGGTCACGTGCGTGTGCCGAAATATAAAAGTCCTATAAAGATCTTGCTCACGTGGCCTTTTTTTTTCTTACGCGATATACACATATTGTATCAATACAGATGAGTATACATGGCCTGAATATGAGTTTCGGCGGATCCAACACATGGAAAAATAACTAACTATGGCCCTCCAACTTCATTTGGGGGGAGCACCGGAGCAGCCCTCGGAAAAATGACGGCGAGCCTGGGCCATCACACGACCCCTTGGTTTAGTTTCAACTTAGCCATTTTCATTCAACTTGTGAAAATAACGAAATTTGAATGAAAATGTTTACTTTATGTCAAATTTACTTTTGTACATAACATTCTGGGGACGCTACTGGAAACAAACGGGCCGAAAGGCAGAACCACGCCAAGGCATCCTCCAGTCCACAAATCTGGCGTTTTTGCCGAACGTCGTTTGAGTGACGCAACTAAAAATGCTCTAAGCATTCCATGTCAGTTTGGATGAACCGTAAAAAACTAAATTGAAATACTACCTTCGTCTAAAAAAATTGATTCTTACACAAGATGCTCTAAGCATTCCATGCCGCAGTGGTGTTTTGAAACATGGGTGCATATACTTTCTATATTTTAAAATGCATCTTACAAATATTTTAAATTTTAAAAAAATTAAAACAAAAAACTCACACGTACATCTTTAGGTGCTATGCACTCGCAAAGTCGTTTCGTAAAATATCTACTTATCATGTGAGGTGTGTAAAAACACAAAATTCAGTGCTAAAAATAATGCTTTTCATAAGATAAACTTTCTCCTTTTTACATAGACAGCAGAAAATATTGGTTTTTCGTGAAACTTGACAAACGTACATATATTATGTACATGTAGAATTTTTTATCTAATTTTTTCCACATTTTGAAATATGATTTTTTTTGTAGAGGGAGCATACCTATCCGGGAGGCGAATTGAATTTCCGGTTACATATGCCGGAAACTCGTCACTGAAAACCTAGTTTCGCTATTTACGAAATTATTTAGCTAGCTTGCAAGATATAGCAAATGGCGGAAGTAATGTTGACAAGGAAAGGGAAAAGAGTAATACAGCAGGTGACAGAAGGAAGAAACAAAGATCAACATAAAGGCGAAGAAAAAAATAAGCCTTAAGCATGCCGAACCAGAGGTGGTTTAAGTGCAACGTGGATGCTAGTTTCATGGCTGAAGACATATGTGGAACATGGGGAGCAGTAATACGTGACCATCTGGGACACATTGTTTCCTCGGCCTTGGATTATATTCCTCGTTGTCAGTCAGCTGCTATATGGGCGAGGCGATTGCTTGTTAAGAAGGTTCGAAGTTATCTCTAGCAAATTGCAGTGCCAATCTGGTAATTGAAACTGACTATGCCTCGATCCTTGATGTCTTCAAAGATGATAGCACTGATCGGTCAGCTATTAGCCAGATAGCAAGTGAATTCAGACCGAAAAAACCACCTGACCGTCAAGTTATCTTAGCTAAGATCATTAGAGATTGTAATATAGTGTTGAATGTACAACCCATGTAATTTACAATTCCTGAAACCTCAAGGCCCATCACGTTGGCAGCTTGGGTCAGCCTTGGGGGACAAAGTTTAGTCCCACATTGCTAGCTGGGAGAGAGTTGGAGTGGTTGGTATATAAGGGCTGCTGTTCTAGTCCTTCCAAGTGAGTGAGAATAGAAGGAGCCCTCGCGCACTCCTCCTCCTCCGCCCGCCCCGGCTCGTCGCGTCGCGTCGCGTCGTGACTCGAGTTCGAGACACACTGAAGGAAGCCTAAATTGTCCCTGGCTTCCTACGCGTGACAACGCGGTCGGGTCGGCTCTCCTCACAGGCTATACAAAGAGACAGATCAGATATGGAGAACATAACTCACAGAACTCTCTAGTCTGTCTCTCTCACGAAGTTCCTTCTGCTGCGCTACTCTCTAATCTTCCCCATCCCGGCGACTGCGTGCACAGCCGTCCGGGAGACCAGGCCTCCGAAACCCCGTCTGTTGAGATCCTGCACCGGGACACGGGCGATAAGGTTTTTGGGGAGCTCTCGGCGCGACAGCTCGCTGCTGTTCGTGCTCTACTTCACCGGTTCGACTGCTTCATCGACGACTCCGACTACACCATGGGCGGCATCAACAATTCCCATGGTGGTGGTGGTGCTGCTGGTGAGACCTTCCCGGTCACGATGTACGCGCTTTTTCTCTCCTACCTTGCACTGCTACTTGTTCCATGTTCAGATCTGATGTATGTGTTTAGTCTGATGTGTGTGGTTAAGTATGCTTATGCATCTGTAATGTTGCTTTCGGTAATTAAACTTACACGGAAATTGCCTAATAATCTAACATATAGTAGCTCATGATCTATGCCAGTTAAGTCGTAGAGTGTTGAGTGGAGGTGTTTTACAAGGTGCAATTTCGACCTGTGTGTCGAACACCGCCTTGACTGATTGTAACAAAACCTGTGTTAACTGAATAATATAAAACACCTTTCAATAATAAAAAAAGTAGCCTGCATACCCGTAATTTGTTTTCGAAAGATCAGCGGGTGCGCTGCATTCTATTATTAGTGGAGAAAAAACCCTCAATTTAACTATGTGATAAAAAAGATGCGCTGGACGAATTGTGAACAAGCAAGCTAGCTACTCGCAGCCCATCTAGCTCCAGCTCGCGAGCATTATTCAGTATTCAATCGAGTGGAGATGCTAGGTTGCTAGCTTCTTTTCTTCTGTCCGAGCTAGAATGAGTGGGCACGGTATATATGTGGGCACGGTGAACACGACCCCAAATCCTAACCTCCTGGGTTGCCTCCCGTTCGGGAGATCCCGGAGGTCCCCTAGCCACCACCGTCTTCCCCCTCCTCTCCGGTCCCGTCCGACCGCTGTCGGTGCCTGCGGCGATGGCGGCGCCCGTCGCGCCGAATCGTGCAGGCCAGGAGAGGGCTCGTGCGACTGATCGCCACGAGCAGTAGGGTACGGAACCAACGAGCCATGGCGTGTCGCGGAGGAGCGGATGGAGGGGCGCGGACAGGCGTTGGTAGCGGTGGCCGGCGGCAGCGCGGCGCTGGAGGCGGGGCGGGCCGTTCTGGACCCGATATGGGTCCACCTCGGTGCTGCACGGTGCCTACGGGCCATGTGGATGTCTACCCCTGTTTTGGCATCTCGATTTCGTCTTCTTCTCCGCTGCTGGCCGGTAGCGTGGGGGTTGCTGGCGCGGCTTTGAATAAATGTGGCGGTCTTTGGATTTCTTGCACACCGTGATGAAGAATTGTCTGCCTCTCGTCATTGATCTTGGGCAGATACCGAGTTCTAGAAGACTACGTTGACGTATTCCAAATGGATGCCATGCCTGGAGTTTGCCGGAGTGGATGATGTTTCGATCGCGCATAACCATGTTACCGTTTGTTTTCAGAGGGGGGGTGTTGCGAAGCTCTACGGTCTGTTGCTATCACGGGATATTCCTTTGTTCCATGGTGAAGTCAGACGCAAAGAATGGCTTAAGCCGAAAACAGAGGATTGGCGATGGAGGTTTGATTCCCGAGATTCTGGCTTGCTGATTTGTGACTTCTAGAGGAATTGGCAAGTGGGGGCGATAGGAGGAATTCCGTGTCTAAACTTGCAAGTTGAAAATTCAAGGTCTTACCTTAATTGGTTTTGTCTGGCAATAACCTTATTGAAGGCATTGTTTTATGAGTGCCAACTTTCTCAAGGTGAAAACGTATAGAGATTGATCGGGGTGATGACGACGCATGTGCATTGTTTCCTTCTTCAAGACATTGTTTTTAGAGTTGATGGATTTCTGATGCAGCTTTGATGGTGTTTGGTCCACTGTTACAAGGAACTGGTCATTATAACAAAACTTTTCTTTTATGTAATTCTTCTTTCTTTTTTTAGTTGCGTGCATCCGTATTACTATCAGGCACTACATTATTGCAAAGGTTGAATGTAATTGGTATATTCGCGATACTAATATATATTCCTTTTATCGAGAAGATGAGTGGACAGGAGACGAAAGAAGGTCGAGCGACGAAACTGGCCATTATCACATGCCATGCGCTTAAGAAAATTATTATTTGAAAGAAAACTTGGGTGGACATCTTCAGGAGCAAACGTGTCAAGAAAATTACGCACGTTGCACAAGAGGCTAGGACGTCAACTAGGATCAGATATAGTGCGTCATGTCATGCGCCCGTCGTTTGTTTCTCTAGCTGCTAAGACCCATCTATGTCGGGGAATGATATATGCAATTAGGTTTAGTAGTTTACGTAAGCGATGACTTGCTGACTGAGCTATGACTGAGGCATCATGGTGACAGATCGAGGAGGTCAAACTTTAAAATCTTAGTTACGTGCTGCAAACTATGACTCCGTCAAGTGATCGAAAATTGCGACGTGTTCCGCCGTACCGGAACGAGTCCGGGTGATTTGGTACAGTAAAGGAGAGGTTTGAAACAGGACGGCAGAAAAACGGCGCTGGGGAAAAAGACGGAAGTTCAGACGTCCATTTAGGACAGTATACCGTAGTTCTTGACACTGGAGTCGTTTTTTTTAAGCACGTTTAAAATGCACTTCATCTGCTATTTCGCGCACCTGAAATCCACACTGGATTCTCCTTTGGGCGTAGGACTAACTGACTGACCAAACCAAACCACTGCACAACGTGCGCACAGCAGCGCCCAAGGCCAAGGATCGATCGGACGCGCGCGGCGGCGACGAAAATTTAGTTTCCTCGGACAAAGTCGGACGGAGTAGGTAGCTAGCGTTGCTTCCAATCTAAAGAAAGAGTAATCGCGGCGCCGCGCCTGTGACCTGCATTGTGCTTCGCATGCAATGCATGGTCTCTATGAACGATAGACCATTTTAGGTTTGCAAAGTCGTCGCCGCCCGCTCATCAGTTTGGCGGCGCCGCCCCGCCGGGAGAGAAACAATACAGCGGGTGCTCACTGCTCACTCACCTTAGAGCATCTCCAGTCGCGTCCCCCAAACCGTCCCCCAAAGCGCGCCGGATCGAGCGTTTGGGGGACGTGTTTTGTTCGTGCCGCGTTTGGGGGACGTCGCTCCCCAGCCGCGTCCCCCAAACGCCGCCCCCAATCAGAAATTCAAATAGATGCATTCAAAAGAGATCGTTCCCGCCGGTTCGTCGCGATCGGAGTAGCGGCGATCGATCAAAGTACTGGGCGCGCGATCATATTACGGACCGGTGGTGCATGCAAATTAGAAGAAGGGGTTGGTCGACGGCGTCGTGTCCTGAGTCGACGCAGGCCCGTCGAGCACGACGACCTCGTCGCGATCTGCCTGTTCCTGTGCATGGTGCGTCCGCTCCGTCGCCGACGCGGAGGCCGACGCAGGTGTAGCGATAGAAGACGCGTCAGCCCTGCTCTTGCTGCGCGCTGCCGCTGCCGCCGATGCCGATGCCGCTGCCCGGGGCCGCCGCGTCCGCCGCCGCCATTTTGGCTTCGATGTCGTCGAGGATCTGGCCTTTGAAGAAGTTGTGCGCCGCTCGCGTCCGGGGAGACATTCCCTCTGTCAACGTTCTCGGCGGGGACATGTCGTCCCTGCGTTTCTTGAGCTCCGGCTTCTCCTCTTGCCTCTTGAGCAGCTCGGCCCACCTTTGGTCGGCCTTCTTGTCGCGGGAGATAAAGGTCGAGGAGACGTCGGCGAGGCATTTCGTGATCGACGCCTGCGTCTTCTCAGACGACGCAGCGTCGGCCAAGGCGGCCTTGGCAGCCTTGTTGCCAATAGGACGCCCTGCCGACGTTGCCAGCGGCGCGTCCAGATCAATGGCGTCCTTCCCCTTGGACAACGACAGGCGCGTCAACTTCCATTTCTCATTCATTTTGAGCTTGCCATAGCAATGCGTCAGCGCGAAAGACTTGTGACCATCCGAGTACTTGGCGTACTATTCCATAGCCCGATCAAACTAACCAAAGAAAGCAGAGTCATTTCATCGAACACAATGTGGGCGCTACGGATTATGGAAGAAACAGTCGTACCAGTTGGCCGACGTCGGCGCCGCTGTCGCCTCTGGTCTCTAAGTCGTGATGGTACCCATGGAAGGAGTTCACCGACGCTCTGGATGATGGCCCATCGCGTCGACATTGCCTTCTGGCTCCTCTTCATTGGCACTTTCCGGTAGTCGGCTGTTGATCAGCTTGCGCTCATCGAACTCGGCCTTGATCCTCGCCCAATACTTCCCGCCTTTTTGGTTGGCGCCGATGATGGAGTCATGGCTCACCGTCGCCCACGACTCGCACGGACAAAGATCTTCCGGAACCGTCCACTTCGGGCCTCGTGTGCCCGACGCCTTCTTCTTCTTCTTCTTCGTCCTCACGCCGTCCGCGTCTACCTCCACGAGATCATCGTCACCGGCACCCTCGTCGTCCTCTTCCTCGCCGCCCTCTTCCTCGCCGCCCTCTTCGTCCTCAACGTCATCCTCCTCGTCGTCCTCCACCCCGTCCTCTTCCTCGTCGTCCTCCTCCTCAACCCCGTCGTCCTCCTCAGCACCGGCGCCGTCGTATTCGAGCGGACCCCTGCGGCCGGTGAAAGGGCCGCCGTCCGGACCGGGTCCTGGCTCGCGTTGCTCGTACGCCGGGGAGTAGAGGTTGTTGGGGTTGAAGCCGCCGTGCGGCAGCGCATCCTGGTAGTGCGGCGACAAGTTAGGCGTCACGCACCCGGGAGTGGCGGAGGGGCCGTCGTTGTAGAAGGCGGCTTGCGACGGAGAGAAGACTCCCGGAACGTACACCGGCACGTTCGTACTATATGGGCTCGCGTTGGTGGCGGCGATACACCCGGCGATTATGCGCCGGTGCCGGCGCGCCGCCGAGCCTTCTTCTCCAGCTCCGCCGCTCTCCGTCCTTTCCGCTCCGCCGTCGATAGCTTCCGGCGCAGGCAATCTTGCTGCCATTCATCTTCGGTCATGCCTTCAGGCTTCTTCTTCGCAGCCGGCGCCTTCCGCGGCTTCGCGAACGGCGCTTTGGCCCCTATCGTCGTATTGCCCGGCGGCTTCTTGGCCGCTTTCTTCGCCATCTTTTTGGGGGCTGTCGGCGGCGCCATGGAATGGGGAGAGGGTAGCGGCGGCGGCGGGTGCACGGCGGGAGGGAGAAAGAAATCGGCGGGATAGGAGAAATGAATCGGCGGCAGGATATGTTTTGGGAGGCCTGTGCGCGGCGGTATAGGCGCGATTTGGCGGGAGCGGCGGGATTTGGCGGGAGTGTGAGACGAATTTTCCTCTGTGCCGGCCGACGGGTCGGGCCCGCGTCGGTTGGCCTCGCTTTTCGTTGTGTCCGGCGTCCCCGGTGCGTCCCCTGTGGGACGGGGACGGGCTCGGGGCGCCGGACACCGTATCGGGGCGCGCCGGACAAAAAAGGGCTTTGGGGGACGAACGCTTTTTTTGTCCGGCGCGCCCCAAATCCCTTTGGGGGACGGTTTGGGGGACGCGACTGGAGATGCTCTTATGATCTTAATATTGCTTTGGAAAAAAAAATAACTGCGTTGTATTTGCCTGAATGAAGGAGTTGTGCACGTGTGGCCAACCAAATACAACGATACGGCGAGCTAGCTCGTAAAGGGCGACCTCTTTTTTTCTTTTTCTTACACTAGGGAAATTGCTCGTGCGTTGCACCGAGTGATAAAATTTTAAAATGTTATTATGACAGCAAAAGACAAGCAAAGAAGAAAACATGCAAGATTATTTGTTTCTTCCGTTGTCTTGTGGGAACTCACCTCTTGAACCCATGCTCTGAAATGTCCTTGAGATTCTACATGGGTTCATTTTTCCTCTCGTCTTGGATCGCCTCTCACCACCGCATCGATTGCTTTGGCCGGTCAAACTTTAAATTATTTGACTTTTAACAAAATTCATTCATAATATTGTATTAAGAAACGGAGGGAGTAGCAATAAAAATTGGGAAATTACAATTTTCTTAACTTTTACTAAAAACGAAAGATTGCTAGTTTGGTTCAAAAGCATCTGGGCAATTGTCTTATAAACATTGTATCGCGCAGATATTCCCATTATACCAGCATACAATATAATAAAACTACTGTAAATTTAAACCACCATTCTATGGAGATGGCCACGGAGTCAACATGAGAAATTTATATGAATTAGAACTAAAAAAATTAAATTAAATTAAATTGAAGCAAAATTTTCTCAAAAAAAGTAATAATTTGGCGAACATACTAACAACGTGAGCTAGCTATGTTTGGTCAAAATAAAATTTCCCACGCACATCTAGGAGCCATGCTAGTAATTTTGCAACACACTAATGCTATGTTTGGTCAAAATAAAATTCCCCAAACACATGTAGCAGGCTAGCAGCCATCCTTCAGTGCTCGCATTAGAGCAGGTAGCTTCCCCTTGCCGGCCGCATCCGTTGACACACACTCCGCCACCCAGCCAGCAGCCCCGCGGTGACCAGAAAAAAACTGAAGAAAAAAATGAAAAAATGAAAAATAGAGCAAAGATTTGAACAAATTTCAAAACCAGGTAAAAATTAAATTTGAGAAGATATAAAACCGACGAAAACTTTAAAATTTTCTCAAATTTAAAAATTTCTCCAATTCAAAAAAATCCAAATTTAAAATGTGCTCGAATTTAAAAATTGTTTCAATTTAAAATTTTCTAGAATTTGAAATTTTCTGAAATTTAAAATTTTGTCCAAATTAGAAATTTGCTTTAATTTAAAATTTACTTGAATTAGAAATTTGCACGAATTTGAAATTTGCTAGAATTAGAAAAGTGTTTTCAAAAAATGAAAAAGGAAAACCCGAGAAACCGAAAAAAAAAACAAAAATGAAATAATAAGAAACAAAAACAAAAACCGACATAAAATAATCAAACCAGAAAAAATAGAAGAAAAAACGAAAAACAGAGCAAGATGGGCCGCGGCCCACTCGCTTTCCCACACTGGGGGCGTTAATCTGCTCCGCTAATGACCGGAAAATAGAATTTTCGAACAAATCTATAGAGCCTGATGCGTTCTCTTAAGCTTTCTACAAGCACTACTGGCCCATTATCAAATGAGATGCATCATCTTTAGCCATGGCCATAGCCCATAGCAAGTCTCGTGCAGTTTAAACACGGTTAGAAAATACTACTCGTGAGCATGCGGTGGTTCCTAAGAATATTTAGGCAAGAGAACATACTGCAATTCATGGTTAAATCCTTCCTTCACTGAAAGGCGTAATTGGTATGTTGCAATTTTTTTTAGCTACCGGGTGGGAGTTGATGGGTGGCCTTGATGAGTGGAGACGGGTCTGTTATCACCAGAATTTGACCGGATCAGAGGTGGGCCGCGATTGGAGATGGGCTTGAAGAATATACAGAGAAGAAATACATAAATCGGCCTTGTATACAAAGTTTGGGCTAGTTTGCCCATGTATCTGTAACGTAGTAGGATACGTGTCGGTTAGATAGAGTTTGGCTCGTGCACGGTTGGGATTATTCCCACGTTAGAAAGTCTACGGACTATAAATATGTATCTAGGGTTTATGAAATAAACAACAATCACGTTCACCACAAACCAATCTAGGCGCATCGCCAACTCCCTTGTCTCGAGGGTTTCTTACGGGTAAGCATCATGCTGCCTAGATCGCATCTTCCGATCTAGGCAGTACACGTTTATTCGTCGTTCATGCGTTGCTCGTGCTGAAGCCTTGTTGATGGCGAGCAACGTAGTTATCATAGATGTGTTAGGGTTAGCTTTGTTTCATCGTATCATATGCTTTCGTCGTGCAACCCTTAGACGTCTAGCCGTCCTTAGGTGTAAGGGCGACACCCCGCTTGATCATTATTTAGTAGATCCGATCTGTTATGATTGCTCCTTGTTCTTCAAGGATTAGTTTGATATCTGCATAGTTAGGCCTTACAAACGGGTTGAAGGATCCAGTGGCGCGTAGGGTGTAGTTTGCTATCCCTAGACAGGGATGTTCGGGGATCAACTTCGTGTTGGTTTTTAGGCCTTGTCTAGGGTCGGTTTACGATCACCGTGCGTGGCCGCCGAGGCTCAATCACGAGTAGGATGTTCCGATTATGTGGTGAAAACCCTAAATCGTAGTAGGTCGTTTTAGCTTTATTTTGATCAAGCGGGACCACCATCCGACCGTGCACCTCGTACGGATCATGGGTGGATCGGCTCCTTGAGCCGATTCACGAGACAACTTTGAGAGCCGATCGAGGCTCGTATTTAATGTTTACGTGTATGCCATGCGGGAAACTAAGCGAGGCACATCCAACACCTTCCCGACCGGGTATAGGTCGGGTGGCACGCCCTTGCACCGGCATCGGACGTGCGTGCCGGAGTCTTTGCGGGCCGTCGCTCGGAGGGACCGGGGCCAGCCGCAGCCACGGGAGCCTCCCGGCTCTACCGTGTTGCCCGTCGCTGCTCGCCGGTGGGTTTCTGACTGCAACACATTCTGGCACGCCCGGTGGGACCATCTTCGACATCAACCGCATCGCCATCTACAACTGAGATGGCGGAAGGCACTCCAGTCACGTACGAGGATCTCACTGAGGAGCTCAAGAAGAAGTATGACGAGGTCAAAGCGATCCTCGAAGCCGACCTCATCGGCTCTTTTCACGAGAACCCGCTCACATGGCATCGGGTGGAAAGGGTTCTCACCTGAAGCGCGCTCGATGGAGTGGACCTGTCCGCCCCGTCGGAAGAACGCACCGGGTCTCGCGTCGGGAGATCAACTTCATGGTAGCTCATTCGCTACACCGCCATTCGAGAGCACTGGTGAACACTTTGGAGCGTGTCGCTCTTCGCGTGATCCAGGAAATCATGAAGTATCGGTACTCTCCGTCGGGACCAGCTCTAGGGACTCACCAAGGAGAGATGCCACTCCGGTCCCGTCCACCGCTGCCATTCGCGTTGGCGGCACCGAAGTGCCGAATTCACCGGCATACGTCGTCTACAAGATCGGTGGTGACCCTAGTGACTACCAGTTCTTGCATGAAGCGCCTAAGGAGATCCCTCATGGATACACGTGCACATACGTGCCAGACTGCAGTAGCTGGGCGCTCACAAACCAGACTGCGACAGCGGGGACTTCTGGAACAGCAGGAGGAACTTCGGGGACAGATCTTGAGAAGCAGACGTGGCTAGCTAAGTATGCCACTCCGACAAACCTCCGAGCCCAACTCCTGCAGGTTGGCTCGGAGCTTGAGAAGCAAGCATGGCTGGCTAAGTATGCCACTCCGGCAAATCTTCGGAGTTCGACTCCTGCGGCCCGGCACCGCGGATCAGATCAGTACAATCTTGAGAGACTAGTTCGGCATGGTGCCGAAAACGAGGGCAATCGGCTATTCCAAGCCGTACCCCAACGAGTACGAGTTGATCCCACTTCCACCCAAATATCGGCTCCCTGAATTCTCCAAATTTAGTGGATCAGATGGTTCCGACTCAATCGAGCACGTGAGCCGATATTTGGCACAGCTGGGCACGATCTCGGCATCGGATGAGCTGCGTGTGAGGTTCTTCGCACGGTCCCTCACAGGATCGGCTTTCGGGTGGTACGCATCGCTGCCACCGGACTCAATCCGGACTTGGAAGCGGTTGGAGGAGCAGTTCCACATGCAGTATCACTCAGAGGCTTCCGAGGCTGGCATTGCCGGTCTAGCACAAGTACGACAGAAGCGCGGAGAAACGGTGTCAGAATACATCCAGCGCTTCAGGACCGTTAGGAACCGATGCTATTCGGCTCGTGTGACTGAAAAAGAAGCAGCCGAGTTGGCGGTGGTGGGTCTCGCATCACCGATCAAGGACGTGGCCTCCCAAGCGAGTACCCTTCACGGCGCACATGGTGCGAAGGCTGTCATCATATGAGCGAGCGCCACCCGGATGTTTACCAAGATAAATTCAAACGTGCGGTAGTCCTAGTTGAGGCGAGATGAAGATGAAGGCTCGCGGGAGATCGGGAGGTAGCGATGGCTGAATGGACTCGGGGGGCAAGCCCCGTGTCCTGTAAGTGGGTTAAGCCACAAGGTCCTCCAAGAGGATTTGACTTCGATGTCACCAAGGCTGAGCAAATTTTCGACCTCTTACTTAAGGAGAAGCAGCTAAAGGTACCCGAAGGCCACAAGATCCCCACGGCTCAGGAGCTGAACGGAAAGCCATACGCAAGTGGCATAACACGTTCACCCATGCCACCAACGACTGCAGGGTGTGGCGTCAGCAGGTCCAAATGGCGATAGAACAAGGGCGTCTAATTTTCAGCCAGTACGCCATGAAGGTCGACACACACCCCTTCCCCGCCGTTAACATAGTGGAGTACACTTGCCTTGGGAGGTGCCAGCCAAGTTTATCGTTCAACATCAACATGGTAGGACCTGGGCACTGATGGCGTGTATTTCACACGTTCGTCGGGAACCCCAAGAGGAAGGTATGATGCGCACAGCAGCAAGTTTTCCCTCAGAAAGAAACCAAGGTTTATCGAACCAGGAGGAGCCAAGAAGCACGTTGAAGGTTGATGGCGGCGGGATGTAGTGCGGCGCAACCCCAGGGATTCCGGCGCCAACGTGGAACCTGCACAACACAACCAAAGTACTTTGCCCCAACGAAACAGTGAGGTTGTCAATCTCACCGGCTTGCTGTAACAAAGGATTAACCGTATTGTGTGGAAGATGATTGTTTGCAGAGAAAACGAGTAAAAACAAGTATTGCAGCAGATTTGTATTTCAGTATAAAAGAATGGACCGGGGTCCACGAGTTCACTAGAGGTGTCTCTCCCATAAGATAAAAGCATGTTGGGTGAACAAATTACAGTCGGGCAATTGACAAATAGAGAGGGCATAACAATGCACATACATGTCATGATAAGTACAGTGAGATTTAATTGGGCATTACGACAAAGTACATAGACCGCCATCCAACTGCATCTATGCCTAAGAAGTACACCTTCAGGTTATCGTCCGAACCCCCTCCAGTATTAAGTTGCTAAACAACAGACAATTGCATTAAGTATGGTGCGTAATGTAATCAACAACTACATCCTCGTACATAGCGCCAATGTTTTATCCCTAGTGGCAACAGCACAACACAACCTTAGAACTTTCTGTCACTGTCCCAGGTGTCAATGCAGGCATGAACCCACTATCGAGCATAAATACTCCCTCTTGGAGTTAAGAGCAAAAATTTGGCCAGAGCCTCTACTAATAACGGAGAGCATGCAAGATCATAAACAACACATATGTAATAACTTGATAATTAACATAACATGGTATTCTCTATCCATCGGATCCCGACAAACACAACATAGAGTATTACGGATAGATGATCTTGATCATGTTAGGCAGCTCACAAGATCCAACAATGAAGCACAATGAGGAGAAGACAACCATCTAGCTACTTGCTATGGACCCATAGTCCGGGGGTGAACTACTCACTCATCACTCCGGAGACGACCATGGCGGTGTAGAGTCCTCCCGGGAGATGAATCCCCTCTCCGGCGGGGTGCCGGAGGAGATCTCCGGAATCCCCCGAGATGGTATTGGCGGCGGCGTCTCTCGGAAGGTTTTCCGTATCGTGATTTTTCGCATCGGGGGTTTCGCGACGGAGGCTTTAAGTAGGCGGAAGGGCGAGTCGGAGGGCGACGAGGGGCCCACACCATAGGGCGGCGCGAGGCCCCCTCCGGCCGCGCGGCCCTATGGTGGCGGCGCCTCGTCGCCCCACTTCGTATCCCTTTCGGTCTTCTGGAAGGTTCGTGGCAAAATAGGACCACGGGTCTTGATTTCGTCCAATTCGAGAATATTTCGTTACTAGGATTTCTGAAACCAAAAACAGCAGAAAACGACAATCGGCTCTTCGGCATCTTGTTAATAGGTTAGTTCCAGAAAATGCACGAATATGACATAAAGTGTGCATAACATGTAGGTATCATCAATAATATGGCATGGAACATAAGAAATTATCGATACGTCGGAGACGTATCAGGCACCACCCTGGTAAGAACAGCGACGAGGGCAGCTGCTCTCATGACAACGACAAGGAGGAAGCCGTTCCACGCGATCGGCTCCGACACTCCCCAAAGATCTATGGAGGAACATCGCAAAACCTTCATTGAGCGATTCAATCAACATGGAGGCCGATTCCAGCAAGCGGCCAAAATTATCTTCACCATACGTTCCGCCTATGTTCAACGTCGATCTAATGGGCAACGGTTTTACGTCGGCTGATGAGCTGGAAGAAGTCAACATTGGTCCTAACGGAGCCGACGTTCAAGTACAGTGCCTTGGCTAACTATAGAGCCGATATCCGCAGTTACCTGGCAGAATCGGCTCGGGGGGCACCTAATCAGATGAACATGTGCGATACGTGTGCAGTAAAAAGTATTGGGGGCCGATAGAAAAATCGGCCAGTAAAAAAAAATTCACGAGGTACAGCCGATGCACAGATATCGACTTTAGAACTAAGGAACAAAGCCGATGCACAGCCATCGACTCTAGTACAATTACACAGACGAGGATGGCCTTCTGCTTCCTGGATCCTCAGCGGCAATGAGCCGATTTTGGTGCCAGAACCTTCTCTTCGAAGACTTCCAACCCTTTGCCGATTAAGCCGTTGATGTTTCGTCTACAATATCGGTTTTCAACGGAAGAAAACATAGTCGATGGTGGCAAGTTTGGCTGGCTCTGCATGGTGGCTGTCTCAGAATTGCCTGAGTTCAGAACCCTTTATCTGATCTGTGCGTCCTCACCGCTATTCCCGTCTTGACTGAGGCTCGGGGGGCAGCTGATTTGGTAGGCACTCTGTTTTTGGAAGCCGATTGGAGTGTCGTCGGCTGACCCTGCATCATAAACTTCTTCGAAAGTGGTGAGTTGTTGCAGAAGGAGGTCACCAGAGCTGCTGGAGGGAGCCTGAAGGGAAAGCCATCATCATCTACAGGGTCAGGGCCGTTTCTGTTGCTACAGAAAGATAGAGCAAGGCGCTATGTTCGGACAGCCAGGAGCGGTCAAGGATCACCTTCAGACCAGAGACCATAGCGTGGGCATTGGATGATGTTACCCTTGGGTCCGTTTCAGTTGCGAACCTGTGCGATTGACATCTGAGGTTCATATGGCCGTGGGTTGGATCTGTTCAAGCGGCGTTTTGGGGGTCTGAGTTTTGCTCTCTCGGACAAGTCACAGATTGCCGTTTGGATAGACAATAGAGTTGGCTTTTCTCGTGTTTCATGGCAAGGTCCGATGTGCTGCCATCGGCTCTTGATTTGCTGACTTATTTTAGCAATCGGCAAAATTGGTAAAAGGACAAAATCAGCTGAGAAATTTCTTCTTTATTAATAAGGGGGTTTTTTACAATGAAGAGCCGATTGCTCAAGAAAGGAAGAACAAAAGAAGAGCCGATTGCTCAGGAACTACTAGTCCTACATTACTAATCCTCGTTGGCCTCGTCGTCGGCATCGTAGCTGCCGTCGGCACTGCTTCCGGAGAGGTCCTCGTCGCTGCTGCCCCAGCCCTCGGCCGGAGCCTCTTCTTCCTCGTCATCATCATCGTCCTCGCTGTCCGCCCAAGCGCGGAAGCGCTTCGCCGGCGGATACCCAGCGGAGGAGGAGGAATCATCCTCCTCCTCTTCTTCTTCCTCTACTTCTTCTTCTTTCTCCTCCTCGTCGGAGGAGGTGGGGTTCGCCCAGGAGTGGAGGTCGTCTTCGCTCTCGCTCTTCAGCTCCCCTTCAATGAGGAACTCGAGGTCGTCCTCCCCATCGGTCAGAGGTAAGTCACCATCTGACCCGACGAGGGCTTCGGGTGAGCCATCTGGCACGTGGTCGAAGTTCCACTCCTGCTCGCTCGAGGAGGAAGATTGGAAAGAGAGGCCTGAGGAGATGGAGGAAGAGGAAGACATTGCTACAGGGGAAGAGGGTTTTTTAGGTGCCGATGGCCGGAACAGAGCAAGAGGATGAAGTGGCGAACCGTTCGGCACAGTTAAATAAAGGGGGTATAGTGGAGATTTAATGCCATTGCGGTTTCCGAGGGAGTGATGTTAAAGCTATCAAATCTTGCCGAGAAGTGGAAGAGGCAAGGCATCATGATGAAGGATACTGCGACGGTTCTGCTCTGCCACGACATGACCCGACGAAGAAAAAAGCAGAGTGATTTTGGAATTGTCATTTCCAAAACCAGGGGGGCATGTGTTATCACCAGAATTTGACCGGATCAGAGGTGGGCCGCGATTGGAGATGGGCTTGAAGAATATACAGAGAAGAAATACATAAATCGGTCTTGTATACAAAGTTTGGGCTAGTTTGCCCATGTATCTGTAACATAGTAGGATACGTGTCGGTTAGATAGAGTTTGGCTCGTGCACGGTTGGGATTATTCCCACGTTAGAAAGTCTACGGACTATAAATATGTATCTAGGGTTTATGAAATAAACAATAATCACGTTCACCACAAACCAATCTAGGCGCATCGCCAACTCCCTTGTCTCGAGGGTTTCTTCCGGGTAAGCATCATGCTGCCTAGATCGCATCTTGCGATCTAGGCAGTACACGTTTATTCGCCGTTCATGTGTTGCTCGTGCTGAAGCCTTGTTGATGGCGAGCAACGTAGTTATCATAGATGTGTTAGGGTTAGCTTTGTTTCATCGTATCATATGCTTTCGTCGTGCAACCCTTAGACGTCTAGCCGTCCTTACACCTATCTTAGGTGTAAGGGCGGCACCCGCTTGATCATTATTTAGTAGATCCGATCCGTTATGATTGCTCCTTGTTCTTCAAGGATTAGTTTAATATCTGCATAGTTAGGCCTTACAAACGGGTTGAAGGATCCGAGTGGCGCGTAGGGTGTAGTTTGCTAGCCCTAGACAGGATGTTCCGGGGATCAACTTCGTGTTGGTTTTTAGGCCTTGTCTAGGGTCGGTTTACGATCACCGTGCGTGGCCGCCGAGCTCAATCACGAGTAGGATGTTCCGATTATGTGGTGAAAACCCTAAATCGTAGTAGGTCGTTTTAGCTTTATTTTGATCAAGCAGGACCACCATCTGACCGTGCACCTCGTACGGATCATGGGTGGATCGGCTCCTTGAGCCGATTCACAGGACAACCTGAGAGCCGATCGAGGCTCGTATTTAATGTTTACGTGTATGCCATGCAGGAAACTAAGCGAGGCACATCCAACACCTTCCTGACCAGGTATAGGTCAGGTGGCACGCCCTTGCACCAGCATCGGACGTGCGTGCCGGAGTCTTTGCGGGCCGTCGCTCGGAGGGACCAGGGCCAGCCGCAGCCCTGGGAGCCTCCCGGCTCTACCGTGTTGCCCGTCGCTGCTCGCCGGTGGGTTTCTGACCGCAACAGGGTCAAAAACCAACTTTGGCACTTCGTTTGGTAGCCCGGGTCACATTTCTGGAGTATATGCCGTGTTTGATCACTAGTATTTATGTTCGATTTAACTTCAGTGGTTTGGCCTATGAGTGAAATCAGGATCACATTGTTAGCTAGGAATGATCTATTCGTGTTTGAAGACGCGAAGGAGCGAGTAATCGGGATGGGCGTTATGTAAGGTAAAGTATGGAGACGGCACGCTAATGGCTTTGGTAGGGATACGGTTAAGAATGTATGTGGCGGTGTGAAGAGCTTACCCCCATGATGTCATTGACGGTGCAAATAACGCACTCGACTTTACCGTTTTGCTGAGAGGTGTATGGGCATGAGAAGCATATGTGGATGACATAAGGGAGTGGAGTTTGGCGTTGTCGAACTCGGGTCCGTTGTCTAACTGGATGGACGCAAGAGGCAAACTAAACTAAGTAAAAAACAAATGCGCGAAAAGCAGAGAGAGCGGCGTAAGCTTCAGATTTTTGGCGAAGAGGAACCGTCCATAAAAAATGAGTAAAATCATCAAGAATGACCAGAAAATATATGTTACCAAACGCACTTAGAATATTCAATGTCCAAAGATCACAGTGTATTAACTCAAAAGGTCGAGGAGTTCTAGAGTTTGCCGATGAAAATGGCAAACGTACGTGACGTCCTAATTTACATGCATGACAAATAGTGCTATGGTGAGCCTGCTTATTACATGGTAGAGAAATATGTTGCGAGAGACGATGATAAGCGTCATGACCGGGGTGACCGAGGCGGCGATGCCAAACATCATGGACGGCGGTGAGGGTGGTGAGGGCGTGAGGCGACGGAGACGAAAAACAGTGAAGCTTTCCCGTATAGTTGCACCAAAGAAACTCAGCCCGTGTTTGAAGGTCCTTCACAGAAAAACCAAAAGAGTTAAACTTGACAGAACAACTGTTACCAGTAGTAGTAAAACGATGGATAGAGATAATATTTTTAATGATGTGCGGTGTAACCAAGACATGACGAAGGTGAAGAGGACGGTTGGGAAAAATATATGGAAGAGAAGTATGTCTGGAGGTGGAGACAAGGATCAAGGAGCCGTCTCCAACAACCACAGAACGTTATAGAGGATGTGGATAGAGAGAGGAGAGGATACCAGCGTCAAAGGAGAGGTGCGCGATCGCACCGCTGTCCATGACCAACTCCGGGACGGGTTGCTGCAGCGTCATGTTGGTGAAGTGCTGAGCAAGGGTGGAGGTAACTCATGAAGGCGTTGAGGTCGGTGGTGTAGCGTAGTGGGCCTGGCCGTAAGGGGCCTGGCCGTACGAGGCGGCGCCGTGGTAGCCGGCCGGGGCGACGTGGGGGCCGGGCATGTATTCGTGGGCGCGAGGGCCAGAACGAGGTCCGAGGATGCCGGTGCCGGGGTGGACTGCTCCATGGGCCACATCTGAATGGCGTCAGTCCAGGGGTTGAAGGGTGTTGACATAGCAGGGGCGCCGCCAGGAGGCATGTAGCCTCCCTTCTTTACCTTGCCCTTGCCGTACCCGCCGTAGTGTTGGGCATGGTTGGCGGGTGGCCGCCACGGCTGACCGCCGCCCGCGCTAGGAGGCGGAGCCCACCAACGGGAGGATTGGGGGGAAGGTGCCTTGGCTACGAAGGACGACGCAAAGGTCTTGGGGGAGCGGCGCGCCACCTTCATGTCCTGCTGAAGAAGCATGTTGCGGAAGTTGAGGAAGGTGGGAAGCGGCGTGAGGAGGGGGTGATGTCGCGCCGCTGTCGTAGCGCTCGTGTATCCCTTTGATGGCGTTGGTGACGAGGTCTGAGTCGAAGACCAGGGCGCCGACCTCGGCCAGGGCATCTGCTGCCGCCTTCTACATATTCAGGTACTTGTTGATGGAGCGATTCTACTACTTGACGTTGTGGAATTCCTCGGCGAGGTAAACCTCGTGGGTCTTCTTGTTGTCGTTGAAGAGGCCGTGGACGGCGGTCCAAACCGTGTACGCGATGGCGGCGGGAGCGTCGGCCTTAGTCGAAGTGGGCATGATGAGGTCGACGATGTCCATGGTCATGGAGCCATAGATCCATCGGAGGACCGTGGCGTCGAGACGGAGCCACGTGGCATCGGTCGAAGGTGTCGCGAGGGTGAGGTGATCCTCGAGGGCGTAGGTGGTGACGGCTGATGGCATGTAAGACACACGTCCGTTGGGAACCCCAAGAGGAAGGTGTGATGCGCACAATAGCAAGTTTTCCCTCAGTAAGAAACCAAGATTATCGAACCAGTAGGAGTCAAGGATCACGTGAAGGTTGTTGGTGGCGGAGTGTAGTGCGGCGCAACACCAGGGATTTCGGCGCCAACGTGGAACCTGCACAACACAATCAAAGTACTTTGCCCCAACGTAACAGTGAGGTTGTAAATCTCACCGGCTTGCTGTAAACAAAGGATTAAATGTATAGTGTGGAAGATGATGTTTGTTTGCGAAGAACAGTAAAGAACAAAGTTTGCAGTAGATTGTATTTCAGATGTAAAGAATGGATCGGGGTCCACAGTTCACTAGTGGTGTCTCTCCAATAAGATAAAGCATGTTGGGTGAACAAATTACAATTGGGCAATTGACAAATAGAGAAGGCATAACAATGCACATACATATATCACGATGACTATTATGAGATTTAATCAGGGCATTACGACAAAGTACATAGACCGCTATCCAGCATGCATCTATGCCTAAAAAGTCCACCTTCATGTTATCATCCGAACCCCTTCCAGTATTAAGTTGCAAACAACAGACAATTGCATTAAGTATGGTGCGTAATGTAATCAACACAATATCATTAGACAAAGCATTGATGTTTTATCCCTAGTGGCAACAGCACATCCACAACCTTAGAACTTTCTGTCACTGTCCGAGATTCAATGGAGGCATGAACCCACTATCGAGCATAAATACTCCCTCTTGGATCATGATGCAAGAGGTCCGGTTCGGGACGACCCTGTTATTGGACCACCGCACCTGTACGCAGTTCTCAGGTTAAAGGTCCGGCCCGCACCTATTTAAGTAGGGAAAAGGGTAACCCTGGGTTCGACCCTTTGTTATGCACCAACTGTTGATTAGATCGCTCAAACACCTCAGTGACAGATTAGATCGCTCGGTGTTAGAGTTGCTCGGCTGCACTGATTTCCTAGCTGCACAAGACTACACCAGCTACAAACAAACTACAGAACCATCTCTAGCTCCGTAACCGTAGAATCTGAATTTTCTGGCCATAATAACTCTGACAACAGGTTAAAGAAAACTGACAATGACTGCACCAGCTACAAATAAACTACAGAACCATCACTGTCCCATACGCAAGCAAACTATCCCTTCATTACTTTGAACGCAAATATTTCACTTGATTCAGTAAAATCTTCAATACCACACTTTGTAGATAAGTACCAAAAACTGAATTTACAATAGAAATTGGAACACCGATCATTGGGAGGAACATTTGGCAACCAAGAGGACGACGGCAGATCGAGCAGGACATACTGAGGGTGGAGAGGCCGGCACGGGAGAGAGCCGCTACCGGAGAAGGAGGGTAGGGGACGTCGTGAGCTCGGGGCGCTCACCGGCTGCGACCGTTTCCCGTAGCGTTCCGGCGACGATCGAGTTGCCCTACTCCGGCGGCCGGCGACCGTGCTCCGGCGGTGGGAATGGCTTGGAGATCAGCGGGAAATGATATGGATGATCCTACAAGGAGTTGTGCCGGCGGCTTGCAAGCTCTTGGCGCGGCGCGGCGGCGGCCGTCTGCGTGCTCTAGAGGCGAAGGAAGAGGTGCGGATCGACCCTAGGGTCGAACGGGTGAGGTTCTTGTTGGACCTAAATTTTTATGGGCCGGACCTTTTCCCTAATGGTAACAGAATCTAGGTTCGGTCCAGCGGGTCAGCGGGCCGAACCGGACCCCTTGAATCTATACTCTTGGAGTCACAAGTATCAACTTGGTCAGAGCCTCTACTAGCAACGGAGAGCATGCAAGAACATAAACAACACATATATGATAGATTGATAATCAACTTGACATAGTATTCCATATTCATCGGATCCCAACAAACACAACATGTAGCATTACAAATAGATGATCTTGATCATGATAGGCAGCTCACAAGATCTAACATGATAGCACAATGAGGAGAAGACAACCATCTAGCTACTGCTATGGACCCATAGTCCAGGGGTGGACTACGCACACATCGATCCGGAGGCGATCATGGCGATGAAGAGACCTCCGGGAGATGATTCCCCTCTCCGGCAGGGTGCCGGAGGCGATCTCCTGAATCCCCCGAGATGGGATTGGCGGCGGCGGCGTCTCAGTAAGGTTTTCCGTATCGTGGCTCTCGGTACTGGGGGTTTCGCGACGAAGGCTTTAAGTAGGCGGAAGGGTAGGTTTAGGGGCGGCACGAGGGCCCCACACAACAGGGCGACGGTTGAGGGAGAGAGAGAAGCAGAAGCGGTTAGGAAGTTTTGGCTCATACATGAAAGTGATTTGGGAGATTTGCCATACTTAGTCCTTTTCCATTGCTTATTAATATATAGATAAATATTACAATCCTAACCATAATGGGAGATCACAATAATAATAATCTCCGCTATGTATAGTATGATGAGATATGTAACGATACAACATATTAGTCTAACTCTTATTTGTACTCCCTCCGTCCGCAAATAAGTGTAGATCTTGGTTTTGTGTTTAGTCAACTTTGACCAAATATATAGGGAAAAGTAGTAGCATTTATGACACTAATTTAGTATCCCGCGATTCGTTTTGAAATGTAGTTTCAAATTATACCAAAATCTCATTATATATGTTACTACTTTTTTTTTCACGGTTGGTCAAAATTGAAATGTTTAACTTAGTACAAAAGCTAGAAGTACACTTATTTATGGATGGAGGAAGTAATGTCAGAAGAATTTCGCCAACGTGTGGCTAGCAAGGTTTTCAAAGCCCTACCGCACAGCGATCTCACAAGGGTGATCGTCACCCTATGGGCCTTGTAGCATGCGCGGAGGAAGGCACTCCATGAAGGGATGTTTCAAAGTCGGCTCTCGACAAACTGTTTCGTCGAGCGGTTTCTCTCAGACTTGCAGGTGACTGCACCAGCAGCGTCCAAGGTGCAAGTAAGGGAAACACGAAGGACAGCTTGGATCCCGTCGCTGGCGGGAATGGCGAAAGTCAATGTAGATGCCTCAACATCCAAGAACTATGCTACTTCTGCGATCGGGGCGGTGGTTCGCAGAGAAGACGGAGCTTTCTTGGAAGCATTCTCTGTGGTTTTGGTTGGAGTTACGGACCCGGAGACCCTTCAAGCTGTTAGCTGTATATATATGTACTAGCACAGTGCCCGTCGCGTTGCTGCTGCCCAGCCAAAGTTGTTTCAAAATCTCGAGTCTTTTCATCACCATCCCTAATCCTGATCATTTTGCACCCTTAGCAATATTTGTACCTAGAACAAAATATCAAAACCTTCCATTACCAAAGGCTTGGAGTTGAGCTCAATATATGTGTGTTACTGATATGAGTAAACATTTTATTAATCACGAAAATAAATGTCCTGAGCCAATGATTCCAAAAATGTTTTCTTAAGGAAAAATATTTAGCTTTTACGAACAAATAAAGTTGGGATACACGCCCTAAAGAAGAGGGATATATAAGCTAGGTGTATTATTAAATATCCTCATGTTAATCCACGAGTACACCAGTATCAGATTCAGTTGCACGCAAACCAATCCCAATTAATCCAAACAAAAACTACATAGCATCAGTATTTTGCAGTAGTATATATCCATGTAGTTGGGGCTAAGTACAAGTATTCCTAGCACACATTGACGTACGTAAATGGAAAATACCTTGACTTGAGTACGTGACGTAGATTTCCAAGATGAAACGAACCACCAGTTCAGAAATGGTTGAAGATGCAGGTTGCGCTGAAATTTTCCGAACATGCGCTTATACTAACTCTTGTGTTTCCTTAAAAAAAACTCTTTTTTGTTGTTTTCACGTAACATGATCATTGAAACAACAACAAACGAAAATCCCTTCCCTTTTGTTCATTTCCGGCCAACAAAGCAAAAAGACACGAAAGAACTTTTAATTAGGAATTGTTTACCAGCAGTAAGACTTACGATGACTGCATATCCCACTCTTTTGATGCCTACCAGTTTTGTTCTTCTGTGATTTGGAGTATAGATGGAGAAAGGTTGCGGCGCAAAGAACTGCAGATAGATCCTCAACGACTACGGTATGCCTACAGTATTTTGTCCCGGCAAAAGGGCATTGCAGGAAACATAATCAATCTGAATATCGTCGATACAATTATAACTTGTAATTTGATGAGAGGAGAAACTTGACCGGGAGGATCGAAGTAATCCATGAGCAGACCAGAAATTTTGCCCGTCAACTCATGAACCACGCCGATCTGCAAGGGGCGCTTGCTATCCATCGTGATGCTCTGCGTGCGCGTAGTCGTCTCGCCCCGCGGGACGCGATCCGCGGACAGCGCGCCTCCGGCATATCATCGTCATCATCGGCAGCAGGGTGGTCCCCTAGGAAGGATTATATTGGTTCTAGACACAGGATGCATCCGCTTCAATGCCGGTGGCCAGGGGCACCGCACGTCTCTCCTGAGGCCGGGATAATGTGCTCTCGTGGGGACTCCGGGAGACACTGCAATGCTGCCGTTGTTGTCAGCTATTCTTCTTGGTCGATCGATGGCGCAGGCCGGGACGCCACGGACACCTGGTAATTAAGTCCCCAAATCTCCATCGATCAAGTTTCATGTTTCTGATTGTTACTCCTGAATCGATCTGTATATATATATATAGAGTATGATGAGAGAGAACATAAGGCAAGCGTCAAAAATCCTTTATTAGCCCTTTGTAAACCCCCAATTCAATGGATTGAACGTATCTGGAAGGATTCTACCATGGTGATGAATTGGCGACGTGCTAAACGTGGAGATCGGCTGCCTGGTTTGGTTGCCTGCCGGTTCTTCTCCTTCCTTTATTTTTACTAGATGACCCGCTGCGCTATCGCGCAGGCATAATGAAGTCAGAATTTAAACCATAAGGATCAGCTTAGGCTCGGAGCGGAGCTCTGCCCCTATCGCCACCGCTATGGTGAAGGGAGGGCCGCTGGGTTGGCTGGCCATCCAGGCTAAGCTCCATTAGAATCCAACGGCATGGTCTTTAAATATCTAATTAGGGTTTGCATCACCATGAACCAATACTAAATTAGGAGTTAAACGAATGAGACAACAAAAGTAGAAGACTAATTCATGTTAAATGCAATAAAGTTGCACTCATGTACCTTGGTGACGAATTTGATAGAAATAATCCTTTTTCATCTTCTCCATTTTTTCCAGGACGGCACCCGCATAATTAAGCCTAAATCCTATGTCTTTAAAGTTAAGAAGATTGTTCCAAATTTTGTTAACGTGGTCTTGTCCACCAAAGTGGTTAAGATAAATGACATGAAGCACTTATCCCGTGAAGCTTCAGCCTTTGTTTATTTTGTATAAGGACGATAAAAAATAAGTGCTAATATGATAATTCATTTCTTAGGCTTTACAAAACGATGTCGCTAAGATGAAACGAAGCACAAGATAGGGATAACAACATTTACACAATCTGTCTCTGGACATTGTCGCAACATGGTCTTCAAAGGCTACGACTCAAAGGAACCGTGGATGTAATATGTGCTTTCACCACCAAAAATGAAACACAACTACAAAGGAAACGTGGTGGTAATAGGTGCTCGCACCATAAAAACGTCGCCATAAATGAGAAGATAAATTAATAAGCCGGTAAAAGCGAGGCGGATGAAATAAATTTTATGAAAATGTACCTCAGTCGTAGATTCTTCTTATATGCGAAACAATGACAACTCACGTGGAAAATTCGTTAACTATGAAAAGGCAAACTTAATAAACAAAAGTTAGCTGTAATCAGTTTAGAATATATGGAAATATGGTTTTTTTTTATTCCGAGACAAAGGAAACCAAGATGATCATGAACGACGGGTATGGTTTCTCTATTGGACATTTTTTTTGGCATTTCAAGAATGAAGGAACTAAAGCATTCAACAAAGACATCTAAACATTCTTATGAATAATTGGACAACGCCACCAGGCCCAAAATTTACAAATGTCTGTCTCCTAGGCTAGGCATGAGTCTACTAAAAGCTAGCTGCACACGGACAATACCCGCACAACTCAACAAAAGTAACACAATAATCTGCACAGCCATGGACATTGCAACATAGGAGAAACATCCAGGAAGAATCGGATAGCGCAAAGACCGAATTTCCTATAAATTAAGAGGTATATCATGTTATTATCGTGTTATCCAAGAACAAACGAAGCATAAATTGTGTAAATAAATATTTATATGATACTACTACCATATTAAGAGGCCTACATCAGATACTATTGTAGAAAATAAGACACGAGCATTTGCATTTCAAATGGGTGGTAAAGCATATTGTCAATTGTCATTAGTACACTACTGATAATTTATTATGTTTAAAGAGTCCAGTACCAAGAAAAAGTTCGTAAGCATACACATGGTTATCCAAGAAAACGAACCTCGGAGAAAATATGAAGGATGCACTTTAGTGCTCAAAGGGTAACCAATTTAGAGTAAAGCTGTGGACAGTAATGCACATGACGATCTGTTAATCATCTCAAGGAAGAAATGCTCGATGCTCCATCCAACCTCTGCATTGCATGGCAGTAAGGTGAAATTAATATTGATGTCATGATAAAGCTTTCCAAAATATTTGAGCATAAAAAATAGTTGCAAGATTATATAAGCAATATTTGAGACCGAAATTAAACCAGCCAGGAAATGTTATGACGAAGAGGCATGTGGTGAACAAAAATCTAAACTAAACATGCTGAAAATATCAATGGCCAGAAACTCACAGAAATATTTTTACTCACAAATATAACAGCAGCAAGCTTGACACTGAATTCTGTTATACCAATTCTTCGAGCGCTGATAACCTTAGAAAGCAACATTTGAAGACAAAACTATAATTATATGTAACAACCGCAAGCCTGACATACGCAGCCACGTTCTGGAACTTATTATCATATCCAAAGCCTGAATAGACCCTTAAGCAGTAGCACCCATCAAGCTGAAGAAATTGCTGCAAATGTGAGCTTAAGCATTAGCAAGAGAGCCATACGGGGAACACCCTGAGAAACTTCCTGAAACCGAGTCTGGGAAGAACATAGATATTGTGGTAATGAAATTTGTTAAGGGATAATCACCATAGTACAGTATAACATAATTTAATCTTGTTGATCCAGTGACAGAACATTTGGGGTGAAACTAAGATACTAATCTTGAAACCTTCGTGGCACCATAGCACATTGCATATCTAAAATACTGACTGATCTTGAAACCAAACAGGGAAATAACATTTTGGGTGAGGCACATATCCAGTCACTAACTCGTTAATGTTCGAGCAATCATTTTCCGAATGCTAGCAAAGTTACGTATTCCAGTAGAAAATGTATCTTGGAACAGCGCAAGCTGAAATTATCCAACATAGAAAGTGTCAATTAGGATCAAAGGCATAATACATTTCTTATGAGGTCGATACAAGAAATCTATCCTAGAATCCTCTTAAAAGGACTAAATTTAAGCTACCAATCCAGAACTGAAGTCATGCATGTGCTCACGTTATGTGTACCAACAAAATAGAGCAGTTTAGATGTCCTCAATAGATGTTTATTTTGGCAAACATGCATGAAATCAACATCAAATGACCCTTTTAACACGACCAACAAAGTACCTATGATTTGGCACTAAAGCAAATGATTGCCACCATCAGAAGCCTTAGAAACCCATGCTTGTTAAGCAAAGCAGCTTTCTCTAGGCTAGCTATACCTCACTCAATACATAGTAAAATCCAAAAGTTGATCTGAAAATACCTTACATAGCACATTCTGAATTTTATTTCCGCAGACACTAAATTGATTAATAAATAATTCAGGAATTGTACAATGATAGGGACAACAATATGCCACTAAGATCAGTTCAACGTGTTGGGCTGACTAAAATAATGAAAATAGAGAGAGGAATGAAGCAGGTCTGCAGTGGCTACTATTAAAAGAACCTAAGAGGCATAAATGAATTGAGCATGATAAATTTATACAACAATGATGTATCTCAGCTTTCATTGGAATGGAATACTACTGATTCAATAAGTTCAGAATAGTTGTGCGTAGAAATAGTACGATTAGTATTACTACTAACCAATTAATGTACTCCCTCCGACTCATATTAGTTGATGTTAATATAGATGTATCTAGACATATTTTAGTTGTAGATACATCTATTTTAGCATCAACTAATATGGATCGGAGGGAGTACAAAAAAACAAATGCATCAAGTAAAATATATGCTCATCTTCTGTAACAATTTTATTCCCCTCTAAGTATGGTTAGAGCCCGTGGCCCTTTCGTGTGCTTAAATTATGCCATCTAAGAGACTAATCGAAAACAAGAATACTGGAAATTCATCTTTTCCACACCCTTCCACAAAGATAAAAGATATAAGGTCGGCAGCGCATATAGCATTTGTTTCTAGATGTGCTTCAACCATCCATTATATGGTATGCTAATAAATTCTACAAAATTGAACCTATTAACCGAAGTGCAGTGCAGAACCACTATCCATCAAGAACCTTCTATATATGCATTGAGTACAAACAAGAGCTTAGTACCATTATCCAGTAATTCCACTTCCATATCAGCCTATAGTAAAAAAAATAAGCTTAAGAAAATAGCACTCTCATTTCAAGATGACAGATAGTTATGACCATTGGTCAATGGTCAGCAAACAAATACGTTATGCCATTACAGAAATATACATCAATGATATTTGGATTGTTGCAATAAATGCACTACATATAAGCAGCTCAAGTAATATCAGCCAACACAAAGAAAACCACATCGAGGTCAAGTTTTCAATTAAGAAGAGGGCTGGAATATTTCTACTTGGTAACAACACTCGAATAAAAGGTAACTCAAAAAAGCAGGAGTCCAACAGAGGTGGACTGGATCAACACACTCAGTCAATCCATATATCATTTGTTGTCTGAACCATATAACTCAACATACTTCTTGTTGGCTGAAACATATAACTTTTGTCAAAACGGTTTAAAATATACCTTTAAACTAAGATATTTTTTTATGTCGAGGTTTTATCTGTCGACATTTCTCAATGGTAATTGACATAGTGACAATGTGTGAAAATAGATCTTTGTTTCACAAGCCATCCAAAAATATGGCAGAAGAAAAGAGCGATGCCTTCAGATTATTTAGTGTGTATTGCAATAACATAGATTGAAGAACTTCTCGAAGCAAAGGTAATGGCAAACAACCAGGTCAAGTGCTTTTAAACAAAGGGGCACGTATTACTATGGTCACATAGGATATATTATGTTCATAGATAATTAAGTATGATTCTGACACTTCCGAGATAGTCTGATAATTCTACCAATTCATAAGCACTATCACTTAAATATCAAATTATGCTTACTGTAATGAATGAAACAAATATTATCTGTTAATTTTCGAAGTCATTTGAATTTTCCCAATAGAAACGCAGAGAATTATACTGCTACAACAAGACTAAACAGACATATATGTTCACTTCCAAAGGAAAGAGAGGAGTCATACATACAGTGGGATCCATGCCCTCGTCGGTGGCCGCCCCACAGGCCGTGGCTGTAGACGCCTTGAGCCGATGTTCCTGTTGTCACCTCATGGCGCTGCACGCAGAAATAGCCAGCTGCGAACCAAGCAACAAAATTAGTCAGGCTCAATATCCTTAATAGAAACAAGTGATGAGATTTTTATAAGGCCCGTAGATTCACGATCTGAAAACGCCCGTAGATCCACAGTTTGCAAGGATGCATAAATGTCTATTCCATTAATTAAGCAACCATGAATAATCGTGATTCACAATCTGAAAAACCATGACTATGGTCTTTTTTCTCGAGAAAACGCAAAGGACTCTTTGTGTTTCACCTTTGTCGGCTCCGCATCGGTTGCCTTACCAGGTTCAGCGGCTGCAGTAGTTGATGTTAATATAGATGTATCTAGACATATTTTAGTTGTAGATACATCTATTTTAGCATCAACTAATATGGATCGGAGGGAGTACAGAAAAACAAATGCATCAAGTAAAATATATGCTCATCTTCTGTAACAATTTTATTCCCCTCTAAGTATGGTTAGAGCCCGTGGCCCTTTCGTGTGCTTAAATTATGCCATCTAAGAGACTAATCGAAAACAAGAATACTGGAAATTCATCTTTTCCACACCCTTCCACAAAGATAAAAGATATAAGGTCGGCAGCGCATATAGCATTTGTTTCTAGATGTGCTTCAACCATCCATTATATGGTATGCTAATAAATTCTACAAAATTGAACCTATTAACCGAAGTGCAGTGCAGAACCACTATCCATCAAGAACCTTCTATATATGCATTGAGTACAAACAAGAGCTTAGTACCATTATCCAGTAATTCCACTTCCATATCAGCCTATAGTAAAAAAAAATAAGCTTAAGAAAATAGCACTCTCATTTCAAGATGACAGATAGTTATGACCATTGGTCAATGGTCAGCAAACAAATACGTTATGCCATTACAGAAATATACATCAATGATATTTGGATTGTTGCAATAAATGCACTACATATAAGCAGCTCAAGTAATATCAGCCAACACAAAGAAAACCACATCGAGGTCAAGTTTTCAATTAAGAAGAGGGCTGGAATATTTCTACTTGGTAACAACACCGAATAAAAGGTAACTCAAAAAAGCAGGAGTCCAACGAGAGGTGGATCTGGATCAACACACTCAGTCAATCCATATATCATTTGTTGTCTGAACCATATAACTCAACATACTTCTTGTTGGCTGAAACATATAACTTTTGTCAAAACGGTTTAAAATATACCTTTAAACTAAGATACTTTTTTATGTCGAGGTTTTATCTGTCGACATTTCTCAATGGTAATTGACATAGTGACAATGTGTGAAAATAGATCTTTGTTTCACAAGCCATCCAAAAATATGGCAGAAGAAAAGAGCGATGCCTTCAGATTATTTAGTGTGTATTGCAATAACATAGATTGAAGAACTTCTCGAAGCAAAGGTAATGGCAAACAACCAGGTCAAGTGCTTTTAAACAAAGGGGCACGTATTACTATGGTCACATAGGATATATTATGTTCATAGATAATTAAGTATGATTCTGACACTTCCGAGATAGTCTGATAATTCTACCAATTCATAAGCACTATCACTTAAATATCAAATTATGCTTACTGTAATGAATGAAACAAATATTATCTGTTAATTTTCAAAGTCATTTGAATTTTCCCAATAGAAACCCAGAGAACTATACCGCTACAACAAGACTAAATAGACATATATGTTCAGTTCCAAAGGAAAGAGAGGAGTCATATATACAGTGGGATCCATGCCCTCGTCGGTGGCCGCCCCACAGGCCGTGGCTGTAGACGCCTTGAGCTGACGTTCCTGTTGTCACCTCATGGCGCCGCACGCAGAAATAGCCAGCTGCGAACCAAGCAACAAAATTAGTCAGAGCTCAATATCCTTAATAGAAACAAGTGATGAGATTTTTATAAGGCCCGTAGATTCACGATCTGAAAACGCCCGTAGATCCACAGTTTGCAAGGATGCATAAATGTCTATTCCATTAATTAAGCAACCATGAATAATCGTGATTCACAATCTGAAAAACCATGACTATGGTCTTTTTCTCGAGAAAACGCAAAGGACTCTTTGTGTTTCACCTTTGTCGGCTCCGCATCGGTTGCCTTACCAGGTTCAGCGGCTGCAGCGTCATTTGCGTGTACACTTCGTCGGTCTCCGCATCAGCCTCAAAACAAAATCAGCAACTCAAGTCAGCACCTAGGCCTGAAAACAGAAAGGGCAGTTCTTAGATAAGAATGTGTGGGTAGATGTCTTACAAGATGAGTCCAAAACAACAGGTTTTACATCCCAGCAAAAGAAGCTATATTTATCAATTATTATAGATAAGTTAGCTAGCTCATCAACACATTGGTGCAAAATGAACTCATGAATGACCCAACTGTGAATACCTCTCTATGGCTAAACCAAAACTTGAACAATAAAATGAAACTTAAGAGGATTCCTTTAGATTACATATTGCTGAAGTATGTATATATCCAGAATGTGCAAAAACAAATATGAAAAGGGTAAAAAATATGATAAAAACTTCCCAAGAAACGACTCAGCAAGAACACATCTGGTGGGGAAAATATAAAACTGATGTTCTCTACTCCATTGCTACAAAAACAACCTCTGAGGCACAATGATAATGCGAGAACTTGATAAGTGACAAACTGAAATTTGAGGAGCACAGGAATATTAGAGGTGCACATTTTATTTTAATAAGACCAAAAGTGATAAACATCGAAACAAAGTGATTGAAATGATACTCACAAATAACAGGCAAAGATAGCTCCGATAGATGCTCCGGATCATCACCGTCTTTCAAGGAACCTCCGCCGCGCCACCTCGCCCTTGTCAATCAGCCCTTAAGGGGAAACGGAGTAAATAAGGAGCAACATATCATAGATTCATCTGTAAAATAATTTATCAAAGATATATAAACAACTCAACATGCAGATAAGGATATATGTAATCTTTGTTGAATCAAAATCGGCACAAACCTTCCTCATAAACGACGGCCACCCTGGCTGGCGCAAATGGTAGTGAAGAAGCCACGAAGGCGGAAGTCAAGGCCGTCGCTATTGGCCGCGTCGCCACCGGAAGAGGAATCATGCACCCGTGTCGAGGGCATGGAATAAAATGAGCGTCTTGAAGAACACGTGCGGTATCCTCGCCTGCCGCATCACGGCGTCGACATCCTCTCCTCAGCGCAACAGTCTCCGTTCTCCCTGTCCCTCATCCACCCTTCGCTTCCTGCAACCATCGGCAACACACATACCCTTGATCAGTCAAGGGACACTGACCAATTCCAGATACAACACCACGGCCTAATCAGATCAGCATAGTAGTACCTTATTGTTGACCTACCGCGATATCTGCGTGTACACTTCATAAGCTGCAACGAACTGTTACCCAAAGAGAGATTTGTCCAGGATGTTGCAATATCCTGCATCTACATCCCGATGGCCTTCAAGGCCTCAAATACAGCCACATTCAGGCTCAACCTCACGAAATCTTAGGTACAAACAAACCAAGGTAAACTCTGATGAATTATACCTCTGTTTTTTAGGGGGAAATCACCAAACTTGAGTCAGATTGCTGCTGGGCTTCTTCTTGGCCGCCGCAGTCAGTCCTCTATCACCATCTCGTGCTCCTTCCTTCAGTACCAAGCAATAAATTTCCACTATACTGTTGGGAGCAAAGCACAGCGATTAGACACTCACTGATATCTGTATCATGACCCAAAAATCCGGCCATGTCTGGCCAAGTCATTAACCAATGCCACCATGGTGGTGCCACAAGAGTGAGACGGATACATAGATACTCCAACGGTTGTCTCCTATTTATAGCCATCTGTAGAGGATAAAAGAGCTATGAACCAGAATGAAGAATAATTAAAGCATGTAGGTGGTAAGGATAAGCAACTACAAACAATAGGTTAAATACTCGTGACAAAGAATGCGTATATTCTATAGTCAATCTTAGATGGAAAGACTATCCGTAAGTAGGAATATCTACATGTAATTTGATTAAGGTCTTCTTATAATATGTAGAATAACATACGCATACAAGATAGAGGCTGAAATGCTATCACAAAACAGACTGCTAATAGCATAGTACGAGAGATGAAACACAAATATCCAAAAATTAAATTCTTCCTAGCTTTGTAAGACTGCTAATATCATAATACAGAGATGAAACACAACTATCCAAAAATTAAATTCTTCCTAGCTTTGTAAGACATGTAAGATATGCGGGACCATAATTCCGTTCAAATTATAGAAGAAACTCTACCTTTTCCAAAGAATAACAACATACCTCTGAGGCCATTAAGTTTGTGTACATTTCTGCAGCATAGGAAGCACACATTCGTGGATTGACATTATCTTTTCAATATTGAATGTGTACATATGCATAGAGTTAGAGGACACCTCACGCATTGGCATGATTATTTGTAGGAAACAAATACCATCTTCCCTGAACTCGATAAATTGGTCACGAGTAATTCTCACATGAACTTTTCTGAAAACAGAGGTTAAGCATGTTAAAGGAAGAGGAACTAAATTAGCATGTAGGCTCAGCATAGTCATAACAAGTTTATTCATTTGTCATTCCCAGGTTCACATCTACTGACAATGATTCAAGAACAAGCAGACCTATGCAGATAAGAACCAAGCAGCGAATATAATTCGATATTTAATTGTGGAACCAGAAAAGATATTGGGATGTGGCGCTCCCTGCTGTAGGTGGAGCTCGCCCGTGCATGCCCCTGTCCAAGCTCGCCTGTGCACCACCAATCCCGACCTGTGCTCCATCCAAATCTTCCAAAGCCTGCAAAGAAAGTTTGCAGACCCGATGAATCCATCTGAGAATCAAGAAAACAAAAGAGAAGAAGTGGAGCCTTTGATTTCCTACCTGGGGGAGACGAGGCAGCCACGAGGAGGAGGGAGCAGCGCAAGCAGCAACGCAGAAGAGAACTGGCATGACCAGATCCCGCATGTCCTCCCCGGATCCTGCCCCTCCTGCCGCGATTCTTGACCATTCCTCCTCTGCCTTGCCGCCGCAGATCCGCCCCGCGCCAGCCCTTCTCCGGCCACGCCCTCCGGTCGTTGCGGCTGCGGATCCGCCCCGCGCCGGACTGTCTCCGGCCGTGCCCGGCACCTCCGGTCGCCGCTGCCGCGGATCCGCCCCGCACCAGCCCGTCTCCGGCCGCGCCCGCCTCGCCTCCACCCACCGTCCCCGACGACACCACCCGAATGGAAGACGAGAGGACGAGGCGTCGCCGCCGCCCTCCTCCTCTATGTGCGCTCCTGCAACACCTCATCCTGCCCACGACCGGCTCGATCTCGTGGGAGAGGCGGCGCGCCGCTGGACTCCGCTGATTGGGGAGGAGGTGAAACGAGGATTGGTGAGGAGGGGCGGGGATTGGGGAGCGGCTTTGCCCCTCTCGATCTAGGTTTTCACTGTCCCGCGGATGGAGACGGAAGGCGACCCGAACGAGTGTATCTGGCTGTCTCTAACCGTTGGCCCCCGCACGTAGCTGGCCCCAGGCGTCATTGACTCAGTGAGAAGCTCAGCAAGTGAGAAAAGAATTCACCGATCGGACGGCTGTAGTGAAAAGCGGTATTGGAGTTTTACTGTGCATTGCCAAACGAACGAACCAGATGCATTTGCCCCTCTCAGACCCCCTGGATGGCTGGGTAGTCTTTCAACATTTATAGAAGTAATGGAGGACGGGAGCGGGGTAGGAATCGGACAAAGGAATAGTGTGCGGGGGTCAGCTGGCTGCTGGTTTTCTTCGCTTGGTGCGGGATGAATTCCGGTTTTTCTTACACGGTTCTTTTGTGCGGGAAACACAGGAACGAGGCAACAGGTCTTTTTTTGACGTACCATGGTTTTCTAACGGACGGACACCACCGATCCAGAACTAATAGTAAAGATATTGTAGTTTCCTATATGTTAGGAGCTTCCTGCATATTTACATCTGTACATGTACTATATATTGTGGTCTTTGGCCCCTTAGTAATACAACAAGCATATTTCTCTAACATGATATCAGAGCCAAATTGGTCCTCCTCCTCTAGTCCGTACGGACGTTTTTCTTGAAGACTTGTTCCCGGCCGCCCCGCCACCGGCTCCTTCCCGGCCGTCGCCGGACCTCCTCCCTCGGCTGGCCGTCCTCAACCTTTCCCGTGCACCGTCCGCCCCCGTGCGCCGCCCGGCCCCGTGCCCCGCCGCCGGCCGTCTCCCTGCCGCCCGTCTGCCTCCGTGCGCCGCCCGCCCCCGTGCCCCTCTGCCGGCCGTCTCCCTGCCGCCCGCCCGTGGCTCGCCGCCGGCCATATGCTCCGCTGCCGATTCCCCACCGCCGCCTGCCCTCGTCTCCCCCGGCTGGCCGTCCCCCGCTGCCGGCTGCTGCCCTTGTTCTCTGTCGCGCCGAGCGTCGGGTTCGATCTGATTTCTTCGATCTGATATGGAAAAAAAAACAAAAAAAGGATTCTGATATGTCTTCCTCTTCGGGCTATGTGGCGATTCCTCGCTGCCAGGTGATTTTTGATGACGCGAATTATCCTGATTTCGCTGCCTTCATGCGCATCCACATGCGCGGTCTTCGTCTTTGGGGTGTGCTTTCTGGCGAGGTCTCCTATCCGCCGCGCCCCGTTGCTCCTACGGTGCCTGTTGCACCGACGCCCATTGCCCTTGCCCCTGATGCTACTCATGCGGATAAGGATGCAGCCAAGAGTGCTGATGATACTGCTCTGGCTGATTATGACCGGAAGGTCCAGGACCACTCTACTGCCGTTGCGACTTACCGGATGGATCTGACTGAGTACACTCAGTGGATAGATGAGGATGCTCGTGTTGTTGCTGTTCTCACCTCCAGTGTTCTGCCTCAGTATGCTGCTGAGTTCAGCCGTCTTCCCACTGCTGCTGCCCTTTAGCAGGGTGATTCTACTATTGATGAGTTCTACACTCAGAGTGCTGCTATTTGGCGTCAGCTTGATTCTCTTCGTACAGCTGTGTGTGCCACCTGTCCCTGCTGTCTGACTGTGCGCGCGAATCTGGAGTTTCAGCGCGTCTTTGAGTTCTTGTCGCGGCTCCGTAAGGAGTTCGAGCCGCGCCGTGCACAGTTGCTTGCCTGTGGTCGTGTTCCGCTATCTGAGGTACTGGCTGAGCTTCGTGCTGAGGAGACTCGTCTTCGTGGTGCTGGTCTTCTTGAGGTTCCCTCTGTACTTGCTGCTCGTGGCCCTCCTGTGTCGTCTACTGATACGTCTCAAACGTATCTATAATTTCTTATGTTCCATGCTACTTTTATGATGATACTCACATGTTTTGTACACACTTTATGTCATTATTATGCATTTTACGGCACTAACCTATTGACGAGATGCCGATGACATAGGCATCCCAAATGGGC
>NC_061512.1:116824890-116947257 GCF_022539505.1 Lolium rigidum
ATCATAATGGTTTAGACTTTGATGATTGTCACATCTCTGAAGTTATAAAGTTCTTACAAAAGCTTGCTAAAAGTCCCAATGCTAGTGCTATAAATTTGGCCTTTACAAAACACATTACAAATGCTCTCATAAAAGCTAGAGAGGAGAAACTAAAACTTGAAACTTCTATTCCTAGGAAGTTAGAAGATGGTTGGGAGCCCATCATTAAGATGAGGGTCAATGATTTTGATTGTAATGCTTTATGTGATCTTGGTGCAAGTATTTCGTTATGCCTAAGAAAATTTATGATATGCTTGACTTGCCACCATTGAAGAATTGCTATTTGGATGTTAATCTTGTTGATAATGCTATAAAGAAACCTTTGGGGAGGATTGATAATATTCGTATTATGGTTAACAATAACCTTGTCCCCGTTGATTTTGTTGTCTTGGATATTGAATGCAATGCATCTTGTCCCATTATATTGGAAAGACCTTTTCTTCGAACTGTTGGTGCTACCATTGATATGAAGGAAGGTAATATTAAATATCAATTTCCTCTCAAGAAAGGTATGGAACACTTCCCTAGAAAGAGAATGAAGTTACCTTATGATTCTATTATTAGAACAAATTATGATGTTGATGCTTCGTCTCTTGATGTTACTTGATACACACTTTCTGCGCCTAGCTGAAAGGCGTTAAAGAAAAGCGCTTATGGGAGACAACCCATTATTTTACTTCTACACTTTATTTTATATTTGAGTCTTGGAAGTTTTTTACTACTGTATCAACCTCTCCTTATCTTTATTTTATTGCATTGTTGTGCCAAGTAAAGTCTTTGATAGTAAAGCCAATACTAGATTTGGATTACTGCGCAGGAACAGATTTCTTGCTAACACGAATTTGAGCAGTAGTCTCTGTAGAAAAATTAAAAAAATCTGCCAATTTACGTGCGTGAGCCTCAGATATGTACGCAACTTTCATTCAATTTGGGCATTTTCATCTGAGCAAGTCTGGTGCAACTTTAAAATTCGTCTTTACGAGCTGTTCTGTTTTGACAGATTCTGCCTTTTATTTCGCATTGCATGTTTAGCTATGTTTGATGGATTTCTTTGTTCCATTAACTTTTAGTAGCTTTGTGCAATGTCCAAAAGTGTTAATAATGATTATGTCACCTCTGAATATATGAATTATGCACTGACCCTATAATGAGTTTGTTTCGAGTTTGGTGTGGGGGAAGTTTTCAAGGGTCAAGAGAGGAGGATGATACAATATGATCAAGAAGAGTGAAAAGTCAAAGCTTGGGGATACCCCCGTGGTTCATCCCTGCATATTTTAAGAAGACTCAAGCGTCTAAGCTTGGGGATGCCCAAGGCATCCCTTCTTCATCGACAACTTATTAGGTTCCTCTAGTGAAACTATATTTTTATTCCGTCACATCTTATGTGCTTTACTTGGAGCGTCTATTTGTTTTTTGTTTTTGTTTTTGTTTGAATAAAATCTAATCCTAGCATTCTTTGTTTGGGAGAGAGACACGCTCCGCTGTTTCGTATGAACAAATATGTTCTTAGCTTTATCTTTAATGTTCATTGCGAAAGTTGGACTATTTCATTCATTGTTATATGGTTGGAAACGGAAAATGCCGCATGTGGTAAATGGTTTAATGTCTTGAATAATGTGATACTTGACAATTGTTGTGCTCATATAGATCTTGTTTAAGCTCTTGCATCATGTACCTTGTACTCATTAATGAATAACTACATAGAGCTTGTTAAAATTTGGTTTGCATGATTGATCTCTAGAGTCTAGATATTTTACTGGTTGAGGTGTTTGAACAACAAGGAGACAATGTAAAGTCTTATAATAGTTACAATATGTTCATATGTGAGCTTTGCTGCACCTTTTATACTTGAGTTTGCTTCAAACAACCTTGCTAGCCTAGCCTTGTATTGAGAGGAATTCTTCTCGTGCATCCAAATCCTTGAGCCAATAACTATGCCATTTGTGTCCACCATACCTACCTACCACATGGTATTTCTCCGCCATTCCAAAGTAAATTACTTGAGTGCTACCTTTAAAATTTCTATTCTTTGTCTTTGCAATATATAGCTCATGGGACAAATAGCCTTAAAAACTATCGTGGTGAAGAATATGTACTTATGTGTCTTATTTCTTAATAAGTTGCTTGTTGAGCGGTAACCATGTTTACGGGGACGCCATCAACTTTACCTTTGTTGAATATCATGTGAGTTGCTATGCATGTTCGTCTTGTCACGAAGTAAGAGCGATTTTCATGATCAAATGGTTTGAGTATGCATACTGTTAGAGAAGAACATTGGGCCGCTAACTAAAGCCATGATTCATGGTGGAAGTTTCAGTGTGGAAAACTAATCCTCAATCTCTTATGAGAATATTAATTGTTGTTGAATGCTTATGCATTAAAGAGGAGTCCATTATCTGTTGTCTATGTTGTCCCGGTATGGATGTCTAAGTTGAGAATAATCAAAAGCGAGAAATCCAATGCGAGCTTTCTCCTTAGACCTTTGTACAGGCGGCATAGAGGTACCCCTTTGTGACACTTGGTTGAAACATATGCTATGCAATGATAATCAGTGTTAATCCAAGCTAATTAGGACAAGGTGCGAGCACTATTAGTATACTATGCATGAGGCTTGCAACTTATAGGACATCTTATACATAACACATATGCTTTATTACTACCATTGACAAAATTGTTTCTTGTTTTCAAAATGAAAAGCTCTAGCACAAATATAGTAATCAATGCTTCCCTCTGCGAAGGGCCAATCTTTTACCTTATTGTTGAGTCAGTTTGCCTATTCTTTCTATCCCAGAAGCAAACACTTGTATCAACTGTGTGCATTGATTCTTACATGTTTACTTATTGCACTTGTTATATTACTTTATGTTGACAATTTTCCATGAGATAAATATGTTGAAGTTGAAAGCAACCGCTGAAACTTAATCTTCCTTTGTGTTGCTTCAATGCCTTTACTTTGAATTTATTGCTTTATGAGTAACTCTTATGCAAGTCTTATTGATGCTTGTCTTGAAAGTATTATTCATGAAAAATCTTTGCTATATGATTCATTAGTTTACTCATTATCTTCATCATTGCTTCGAATCGCTGCATTCATCTCATATGCTTTACAATAGTATGATCAAGATTATGATAGCATGTCACTTCAGAAATTATCTTTGTTATCGTTTACCTACTCGAGGGCGAGTAGGAACTAAGCTTGGGGATGCTTGATACGTCCCAAACGTATCTATAATTTCTTATGTTCCATGCTACTTTTATGATGATACTCACATGTTTTATACACACTATATGTCATTATTATGCATTTTCCGGCACTAACCTATTGACGAGATGCCGAAGAGCCGATTCTTTGTTTTCTGCTGTTTTTGGTTTCAGAAATCCTAGTAAGGAAATATTCTCGGAATTGGACGAAATCAACGCCCAGGGTCCTATTTTTCCACGAAGCTTCCAGAAGTCCGAAGGAGAGACGAAGTGGGGCCACGAGGCGCCGCCACAACAGGGCGGCGCGGCCCAGGTGCTGGCCGCGCGGCCCTGGCGTGTGGGGCCCTCGTGTGGCCCCCTGACCTGCCCTTCCGCCTACATATAGTCTTCGTCGCGAAACCCCCGAGTACCGAGAGCCACGATACGGAAAACCTTCCGGAGACGCCGCCGCCGCCAATCCCATCTCGGGGGATTCGGGAGATCGCCTCCGGCACCCTGCCGGAGAGGGGAATCATCTCCCGGAGGTCTCTTCATCGCCATGATCGCCTCCGGATCGATGTGTGAGTAGTCCACCCCTGGACTATGGGTCCATAGCAGTAGCTAGATGGTTGTCTTCTCCTCATTGTGCTATCATGTTAGATCTTGTGAGCTGCCTATCATGATCAAGATCATCTATCTGTAATCCTTCATGTTGTGTTTGTTGGGATCTGATGAATATTGAATACTATGTCAAGTTGATTATCAATCTATCATATATGTTATTTATGTTCTTGCATGCTCTCCGTTGCTAGTAGAGGCTCCGGCCAAGTTGATACTTGTGACTCCAAGAGGGAGTATTTATGCTCGATAGTGGGTTCATGCCTCCATTAAATGCGGGACGAGTGACGGAAAGTTCTAAGGTTGTGGATGTCTTTGTTGCCACTAGGGATAAAACATCGATGCTTTGTCTAAGGATATTTGTGTTGATTACACTACGCACCATACTTAATGCAATTGTCTGTTGTTTACAACTTAATACTTGGAGGGGGTTCGGATGATAACTCGAAGGTGGACTTTTTAGGCATAGATGCATGCTTGGATAGCGGTCTATGTACTTTGTCGTAATGCCCTGATTGAATCTCATAGTACTCATCATGATATATGTATGTGCATTGGTATGCCTTCTTTATTTGTCAATTGCTCAACTGTAATTTGTTCACCCAACATCTGCTTATCTTATGGGAGAGACACCACTAGTGATCTGTGGACCCCGGTCCTATTCTTTACATCTGAAATACAATCTACTGCAATTGTTCTTTATTGTTCTTCGCAAACAACCATCATCATCCACACTATACATCTAATCCTTTGTTTACAGCAAGCCGGTGAGATTGACAACCTCACTGTTACGTTGGGGCAAAGTTCTGTGATTGTGTTGTGCAGGTTCCACATTGGCGCCGGAATCCCTGGTGTTGCGCTGCACTACACTCCGTCACCAACGACCTTCACGTGATCCTTGACTCCTACTAATTCGATAAACCTTGGTTTCTTACTGAGGGAAAACTTGCTGCTGTATGCATCACACCTTCCTCTTGGGGTTCCCAACGGACGTGTGCTTCACGCGTATCACTGTGTTCAGATTAATGGTGGCCACTTTCGTGAAAATCTTGAAATTGATGTTTAAGAGGCAAATAGGTCTATATTGTTGAATCCTTTCTGCCTCATTAACCTTCGGTAACAAAATTACTTCACCAAAATTTAAACGAAATAATTCTAGTTGTCCTGTGTGTAGATCACTGAACAAATCTAGAAGATCCAATTTAATAGTATCCCAGAAAGTTTGATAGAACTCCGCTGGGAAACCATCTGGACCCGGTGCTTTGTTGCATTCCATCTAGAAAATTGCCTTCTGAACCTCATCCTCAGAATAAGGTGCGGTCAGTAGTCCATTTTCTTCTGTAGAAACTTGGGTTATATCATCCGTTAAGCCCTCGTTAAGAGAGAAGGAGCTTTCCTCCGGAGGACCAAACAGATCCTTACAATAATTAGTAATGTATGATTTGAGTTGCTCATGGCCTTCAATGACCCCTTCATCTTGGATGAGAGAGTGAATACGTTTTTTCCGATGTCTTCCTTCGGCCAAGCCATGAAAATATCGTGTATTTGAATCCCCTTCAAAAATGAATTCGGCTTTGGATCGTTGATACCATTTGAGTTCCTCTTCGCGTAGAAGACTCGCCATCTGCGCATTGGATTGATTCTTAAGCTCAATCTCTTGCGTGGACAACTGTCTCACTTCCGCTATGGCCTCTAGGTCATCGATCACTTTTGATAAGCGAGTTTTCTCTTTTTTAAGAATACCAGCCATATGGGCAGCCCAACCAGAGAGATGTTTACCCATTGCACGCATCTTGTTATTCCATCTCAAAATTGGAGTGTTGCCCCCGACTGATCTTTCCCAAACCGTCTTAACCATCTCATGAAATCCTTCCCGATGTAACCAGCTTAAAGTGCATGGAGCCCCCATGTGTGGTTTTGGTAATTAATGACAATCCCTATGGACTAATGTTTGCATTGAGTTATATTTGTAGGAGTTGTTCATAGGAAATGCTTGAACCATATGTTGGCTTCAAGATTGCAATAAGAAGCAAATAAATAAGATCAAGTGTCAAGTATGTGTTGAAGGTGAAGATGAAGTGAGCTCTCAAGGTTAACTTCAAGACATCAACAAAATGAAGTGCAAGTTCAAGATGAGCCAACTTGAAGAGATCATATGCTTGAAGGCAATGCTTGAACCATATGTTGGCTTCAAGATTGCAATAAGAAACAAATGTAGAAGATCAAGTGTCAAGTATGTCTTGAAGATGAAGATGAAGTGAGCTCTCAAGGTTAACTTCAAGACATCAACGAAATGAAGTGCAAAGTATCAAGTATGTCTTGAAGATGAAGATGAAGTGAGCTCTCAAGGTTAACTTCAAGACATCAACGAAATGAAGTGCAAAGTGTCAAGTATGTCTTGAAGATGAAGATGAAGTGAGCTCTCAAGGTTAACTTCAAGACATCAACGAAATGAAGTGCAAGTTCAAGATGAGCCATCTCGAAGAGATTCTTTGCTTGACTCTTGCCATCCATATGGTGATCATGGATATGAGAAGATGCGCCGAAGAATAAGCTCTCCCATGGTGGATTATGGGGGAGCAATCTATATGGTGTTCATGGATATGTGAAGATGCGCCGAAGAAGAAGCTCTCCCATGGTGGATTATGGGGGAGCAATCCACAAGACTTCGTCAAGCAAGCACAATCAAGAAAGGCGTTCCATCTTGTTGCGGTCAAAACCGTCATCATCAAGCTCAAGTGGAATGCATAAGGTTAAGTTTTGCTCTTGATAGGGTTTCTTTCTCACCGGCCTCATGGTGTAGTTGGAGACAGGTTTATAGTTTAGTTGCCGTACTATCAAGAGGGCTCTCGGGTGAGTAACTCGATCGTATCCTTCGGAGAGCTCAAACCTTTGCATCGTTGCATCATCTTTCTTGGTTGTTATTTGGATCTCATCCATGTGATGTTTTAGAGCTTGTGCTTATTCTCATGACAAGCTCTAGTTCATCAAGAATGGTTTTTGCACGGGCTACTTGTTGCATTTTCAAGGTTGGAGGTTTTACCGGTATGTCTTTTTTAGATAGGTCAAACCTTTCGTCATTTATTTCTATTCTACCTTGCTGGACTATGATGGTTCTCTGCATGATCTTGTAGAGCTTGTTACTAGCTTCGAAACAAGCCCAAGATCATCAAAATCGGAGTCCGGATGCTCAAGTTATGATCATTCTCGTTTTGGTGTTTCTGCAGTTTTGGGGGGGGCGGATATTCCGGCCCGGATTCAAAATATCCGGCCATATATCCGGCCCCCTTACTGCGAGCAGTTTTCTCAAGTCCTTAGCCGTTTTTCAGGGGCCGGATATTTTGCAAATATCCGGCCCGGAAAATCCGACCTGAGCATACCCAAACGGTCATATTTCGATGGGAAGGGTATTTAAGCACCCCTTCTTCCTCCTTGGGCTGGTTGGTTCACTCTCTCTCTCTCCCCTCCATTGTTGTCCTTCAAAGCTTGCCCTAGTTCTTGATTCCTCCCATGATTCTTGCATATTCTTGAGGGAAACGAGAGAGGAGATCTAGATCTACATCTTGACCAATCAAATTCCTCTCTTTGTGAGTGGAATCCTCTAGATCTAGATCTTGGAGTATTTTGTGTTCTTGTTGCGGTCAGAAACCCACCGGCGGGCAGCGACTGGCAACACCGTAGAGCCGGGAACAACTAGGGCTGCGGCTGGCCCCAGTCCCTCAGAGCGACGGCCCGCAAAGCCTTCTGGTCACACGTCCGATGATGTCGCAAGGGCGTGCCACCTGACCTATACCTGGTCAGGAAGGTGTTGGATGATGCCTCGCTTAGTTTCCTCGCGGGGCATACACGTAAACGTTAAATACGAGCCTCGATCGGCTCTCAGGTTGTCCTGTGAATCGGCTCAAAGAGCCGATCCACCCATGATTCGTACGAGTGCACGAATATATGGTGGTCCTGCTTGATCAAGATAAAGCTAATGCGATCTACGATGATTTAGGGTTTTCACCGCATAATCGGATCATCCTACTCACGATTGGGCCTCGCGCTCGCGCACGGTGATCGTAAGCCGATCCTAGACAGGGCCTAAAAACCAACACGAGGTTGATCCCGGAACATCCCTGTCTAGGGCTAGCAAACTACACCCTACACGCCGCTGGATCCTCCAACCCTTTGTAAGGCCTAACTATTGCGGATGTTAAACTAATCCTTGAAGAACAAGGAGCAACCGTAACGGATCGGATCTACTAAACTATGATCAAGCGGGGTGCCGCCCCTACACCTAAGATAGGTGTAAGGGCGGCTAGATGTATAAGGGTTGCACTACGACAGACATATGATACGAAGAACAATGCTAACCCTAACACATCTAAGATAACTACGTTGCTCGCCATCAAAAAGGCTTCAGCACGAGCAACGCATGAACAACGTAGGTAGGCTTGTGCTGCCTAGATCGCAAGATGCGATCTAGGCAGCATGGTGCTTACCGGAGAAACCCTCGAGACGAAGGAGTTGGCGATGCGCCGAGATTTGTTTGTGTTGAACGTTGGTTGTTGTTTCTTCCATAAACCCTAGATACATATTTATAGTCCAGGGGACTTTCTAACTCAAGCGTGCACCTAACCGTGCACGGGTAAAACTCTAACTCCTAACAGATACGTATCCTACTATGATACAGATACACGGGCAATTAGCCCAAACTTGGTACACAAGGCCGATTCACATATTTCTTCCATGTATATTCTTCAAACCCATCTTGATCGCGGCCCACCTCTAACTTGGTCAAATTCTGGTGATAACACATGCCCCCCTGGTTTTGGAAATGTCATTTCCAAAATCATTACGCTTTTCTTTCGTCGGGTCATGTCGTGGCAGAGCGTAACCTGCCGCAGAATCTTCCATCATTACGCCTCGCCTCCTGGGCTTCTCTGTACGAATTGACAATTTCGGCATCACGTCCTCGAGAACCGTCATGGCATTAAATCTCCACTACACTCCCTTTATTTATCTGTGCCAAACGGTTTGCCACTTCATCCCTTTGCTCTGTTCTATCACCAGCGCCCAAAAAACCCTCTCCCCCTGTAGCAATGTCTTCCTCTTCCTCTTCCCCCTCAGGCCTCCCCCTCCAATCGTCGCCGAAGAACAAGAAAGAGGACGACCTCCACTCCGGGCGAACCCCATCTCCTCTGACAAGGAGAAGAAAGAAGGAGAAGTAGAGAAGACCAAGGCCTCCCCCTCCGCCAGGCTCCCGCCGAAGAAGCGCTCCCGCATGTGGGCGGACAGCGAGGACGACGATGACGACGAGAAAGGAGAAGAGGAGGAGGAGGAAGATGATTCCTCTTCCTCCGCTGGGTACCCGCCGACGAAGCGCTTCCGCACTTGGGCGGATAGCGAGGATGATGATGATGACGAGGAGGAGGAAGCTCCGGCCGACGGCTGGGGCAGCAGCGGCGAGGAATTCTCCGGCAGTAGCGCCGATGGCGACGCCGCCGCCGATGCTAGCGAGAAGTAGTTATGTAGGATTAGTAGTCCCTCGAGCAATCGGCTCTTCTTTTGTTCTTCCTTTCTTCTTTGAGCAGTCAGCTCTTCATTGTAAGAAATCCCAATATTAATGAAGAATTTCCCTTAACTTGATTTTGCCGATTTCTTTTCGTACTGATTTGGCCGATTGTTAATTTGATCACCACTCAATAAGCCGATGGCAACACACCGGTAACCTGCGAACCTTGCTCAAACTCAGATCCCCAAACTTCCAACCGAACAGGCCCAATCCGCAGTCACTGAGCGTAATGCTGGACTAAACGGCAAAACCCCTGAAATAACGCCTGGCCTCATCATTAACCTCAGGTTTTCAGACATTTTCCAGCCAGACCCTTCTCTTCCAAATCCCCTTTGCTTTCAGGGGCTCTCTGAGACCATTGCTAACTCAACCCAGAGGCTGGAGATGATACTTCTGCAGGACAGGCTCCTGCTCCGTTTTTCCCGCAGCAACTATTCCTCAAAAGCTGAGACGTAGAGTCAGCCGATTTCAACAAAATCGTCTCCCTATAGCAAAGGGTCTTTCAGGACAATCTCCCCCCCGAGCCTCAGTTAAGGCGAGAAAGGTAGTGAGTCAGCCACGGGTGCCACCATCGGCTTCCAAATTATACTGTAGAACCAGCCGATTTCAACAAAATCGGCTCTCTAGAGCAGAGAACCTTCAGGGTGAGCTGCCCCCCGAGCTTCTTCAGTCCACTTCTTCGTCTTTTCCGGTCAGATCGGGATGCAACCCACCCTTAACCTGATCTCTTGAGTCGATGGCCATGCATCGGCTTTGCTTAAAATATTGAATTTTTTACGGCCGATTTATGTATCGGCCCCCATACTTCAATACCCATCATCAAAGAATATCTTGGGCTGCTGGGCATTTGAAAGATACTCCTACTTCATATCCTCGTATTTTATCCACCTAGGTGCCCCCCGAGCCGATTCTTTCAAGGGACTTGATGGTATCGGCTCTTCAGGTATTCCCTGTTGGATCGGATGTTGAACCCAGGCAGAATGGATGGTGAGGATAATTTTGGCCGATTGCTGGAATCGGCCTCCACGTTGCTTGCTCGATGAAGGTTTTGTAATGTTCCTCCATAAATTTTTTGGGGCCTATCACAAGGATCAGCCTCGCCACGTTTGCTCATTGATTTGCTCCAGCTACATGGTTAGGCCAGTGGACGACCAGCCTAACTTCATCCTCTGTCATGTCGATGCGCTCGCCGTCGTCCACCTTGAGTGCATCGTTTAATCCTCGAGCAGTAAACTCCGTTGGGAGGATGAGCACCACGTTTGTGCTAGCCGATGTTTCATCATCGGCTTTCCTTTGCTTGGGGCGCCACTCCATTTTTTGTGGTCGACCCTCTTCGTCCAGGGTTCGCTGAATTTTGGCGGCCAGATCAGGCCGTGCCTTCCTCAACGTGTGCAGGTATAATCTTTCGGCTTCCTCTAACCCACGTAGACGCTGAACCCTTCGCTTCGGGAACGGCCGAGCCCATGAGGGCACCACCTTGGCCGATGATACCTGTCTTCTTCATCATCGTCCTCTAGTTCCTCGAGATCTTCCACCCGAGCGGACTCAGCATGCTTGTTCCGAGGCGGGAGAGGCCCTAGACGCTTGAACACAGACACGTTAGATGCATCCTTCTTCTTCTGTTTGCATTCTAGGCGATTCTGCCGATTGTAGGCAATCGGCTCATTCCTGAATCCCAGCGAGTGTCGAAGAAGGGGCAGTCCCGGTGCCTATCCTCGTCGTCTTGCTCCCTCGACTTTTCCTTGGCGTGGCGCTCGTATCGCTCCTCGTCGTGATCATGCCGACGACGTCTCCTGTCGTTCCTAGCCAGACGATCTGTTTCATCATCGTCGTTGTATCGTCGGCGTTGGTCATACTGACTCACATACTTGTTGAGGAGGTGATCAGAGAGAGGTCGTTGATATCTTATGTTCTTCACTTCTCCCTCTGTGACGTAGCGCTTGCCGTCGTGGCGGAGCCGATCGCGTGGAGCGGTTTCCTCTGTGTCTTTGCTATGAGAGCAGCTGCCCTCATCTCCGTCCTTACCAGAGTGGTGCCCAGGTCCCACCATGTTGATATTGCACGAGAGATCTGGCTGGCACCCTCCATGGTAAGTATACTCCACCATGTTATCGGCGGGGAAGGGGTGTGTGTCGACCTTCATGGCGTACTGGTTGAAAATTAGCCGTCCTTTTTCTATCGCCATTTGGATCTGCTGACGCCACACCCTACAGTCGTTAGTGGTGTGGGTGAACGTGTTATGCCACTTGCAGTATGGCTTTCCGTTCAGCTCCTGCACCGTAGGAATCTTGTGGCCTTCGGGTACCTTTATATGCTTCTCCGTGAGTAAGAGATCGAAAATCTGCTCGGTTTTGGTCACGTCGAAGTCGAACCCTTTTGGAGGGCCTTGTGGCTTTACCCATTTGCAGGACACGGGGCCTGCCGCTCGAGTCCATTCAGCCACTGCTACCTCTCGATCTCCCGCAGCACCTTCATCCTCGTCTACGTCAACCAGGGCCACCGCACGCTTGAATTTGTCCTGGTAAACATCTGGGTGGCGCTGTTCATATGCTGACAGCTTCTGCACCATGTGCGCCAATGAAGGGTAGTCTGTTTGGGAGGCCACGTCCTTGATCGATGATGAGAGACCCACCACCGCTAACTCGACTGCTTATTTTTCACTTACGTGAACCGAATAGCATCGGTTCCTCACGGTCCTGAAGCGCTGGATGTATTCTGACACTGTTTCCCCGCGCTTACGTCGTACTTGTGCTAGATCGGCAATGCCAGCCTCGGAAGCTTCGAGTGATACTGCTCATGGAACTGCTCTTCCAACTGCTTCCAAGTCTGGATTGAGTTCGGTGGCAGCGATGTGTACCACCCGAAAGCCGATCCTGTGAGGGACTGTGCGAAGAACCTCACACGCAGCTCGTCTGACGCTGAGATCGTGCCCAGCTGTGCCAAATATCGGCTCACATGCTCGATGGAGCTGGAACCATCCGATCCACTAAACTTTGTGAAGTCCGGGAGCCGATATTTGGGTGGTAGCGGGATCAATTCGTACTCGTTAGGGTACGGCTTGGTGTAGCCGAACGTTTTCCTTTTCGGCATCATGCCGAACTAATCTTTCAGAATTGTACAAATCTGATCCGCGGTGATGGCTGAAGGTGTCGAACCCTGAAGATTCGCCGGGGTGGCATACTTAGCCAGCCATGCTTGCTTTTCCGTTTCTGAGCCAACTGCAGGAGCTGGGCTCTGGAGGTTCGTCGGAGTGGCGTACTTAGCTAGCCACGTTTGCTTCTCAAGATCTGCTCCCGACGTTCCTCCTGCTGTTCCGAAGGCCCCTGCTGTCGCAGCCTGGTTTGAGAGTGCCCAGGTACTGCCGTCTGGTACGTATGCGCACGCGTATCCGTGCGGGATCTCCTTGGGCGCCTCAGGTAAGAATTGGTAGTCACTAGGATCACCACCAATCTTGTAGACGACGTATGCCGATGAGTTCGGCACTTCTGGTGCTGCCAACGCGAACGGCAGCGGTGGATGGGACTGGAGTGGCATCTCTCCTTTGTAAGTCCCCAGAGCTGGTCCCGACGGAGAATACCGATGGCTCATGATTTCCTGGATCACGCGCGAGCGACACGCTCCAAAGTGTTCACCAGGCTCTCGAGTGGCGGTGCAGCGAATGAGCCACCATGTAATTGATCTCCCGACGCAGCGACACTGGTGCGTTCTTCTGACGGGGCGGACAGGTCCACTCCATCGAGCGCGCCTTCAGGTGAGAACCCCTTCCACCTGATGCCATGGGAGCGGGTTCTGTGGAAAGATCCGATGAGTTCGGCTTCGAGGACTGCCTTGACCTCGTCATGCTTCTTCTTGAGCTCGTCAGGCAGATCCTCGTACTTGACCGGAGTGCTTTCCGCCATCTCGGATGTAGACAGCGATGCGGTGGATGTCGAAGAGTGTCCCACCGGGCGTGCCGAGAATGTGTTGCGGTCGAAACCCACCGGCGGGCAGCGACCGGCAACACCGTAGAGCCGGGAACAACTAGGGCTGCGGCTGGCCCCGGTCCCTCGGAGCGACGGCCCGCAAAGCCTTCCGGTCACACGTCCGATGTTGTCGCAAGGGCGTGCCACCTGACCTATACCTGGTCGGGAAGGTGTTGGATGATGCCTCGCTTAGTTTCCTCGCAGGGCATACACGTAAACGTTAAATACGAGCCTCGATCGGCTCTCGGGTTGTCCTGTGAATCGGCTCAAAGAGCCGATCCACCCATGATTCGTACGAGGTGCACGAATATATGGTGGTCCTGCTTGATCAAGATAAAGCTAATGCGATCTACGACGATTTAGGGTTTTCACCGCATAATCGGATCATCCTACTCACGATTGGGCCTCGCGCTCGCGCACGGTGATCGTAAGCCGATCCTAGACAGGGCCTAAAAACCAACACGAGGTTGATCCCCGGAACATCCCTGTCTAGGGCTAGAAAACTACACCCTACATGCCGCTGGATCCTCCAACCCTTTGTAAGGCCTAACTATTGCGGATGTTAAACTAATCCTTGAAGAACAAGGAGCAACCGTAACGGATCGGATCTACTAAACTATGATCAAGCGGGGTGCCGCCCCTACACCTAAGATAGGTGTAAGGGCGGCTAGATGTATAAGGGTTGCACTACGACAGCATATGATACGAAGAACAATGCTAACCCTAACACATCTAAGATAACTACGTTGCTCGCCATCAAAAAGGCTTCAGCACGAGCAACGCATGAACAACGTAGGTAGGCTTGTCCTGCCTAGATCGCAAGATGCGATCTAGGCAGCATGGTGCTTACCGGAGAAACCCTCGAGACGAAGGAGTTGGCGATGCGCCGAGATTTGTTTGTGTTGAACGTTGGTTGTTGTTTCTTCCATAAACCCTAGATACATATTTATAGTCCAGGGGACTTTCTAACTCAAGCGTGCACCTAACCGTGCACGGGTAAAACTCTAACTCCTAACAGATACGTATCCTACTATGATACAGATACACGGGCAATTAGCCCAAACTTGGTACACAAGGCCGATTCACATATTTCTTCCATGTATATTCTTCAAACCCATCTTGATCGCGGCCCACCTCTAACTTGGTCAAATTCTGGTGATAACAGTTCTCCTCTTTGTTCTTCCTCTCTTATTCCCCCAATAGCTTTTGTAGCTTTGTTGGAATTTGAGAGAGAAGGACTTGAGCATCTTTGTGGTGTTCTTGTCGTTGCATTTGGTGCATCGGTTTGAGTTCTCCACGGTGATTCGTGGTGGTGAAAGCAAGAAGGTTGTTACTCTTGGGTTCTTGGAACCTTAGACGGATTCTAGGCCTTTGTGGCGATTTGTTGGGAGCCTCCAATTAAGTTGTGGAAGTGTGCCCCAACCTTTGTGTAAGGCCCGGTTTCCGCCTCGAAGGAAATCCCTTAGTGGAACCGTGACCTAGGCCTTTGTGGCAAGGGTCACCGGAGATTTAGGTGAGGCGCCTTCGTGGCGTTCGGTGTGTGGTGTGAGTACCTCATCTTGGGGTGAGGCCTTTGTGGCGTTGGTGTGCATCGAGCAACCACACCTCAAGGTGAGCCTCTTGTGGCGTTCGGGAACACTAAGCCACCGCACCTCTCCACCGGAGATTAGCACTCGCAAGAGTGTGAACTCCGGGATAAATCATCGTCTCCCGCGTGCCTTGGTTATCTCTATACCCGTGCTCTTTACTTATGCACTTTACCTTGTGATAGCCATCGTGCTTGAAGTTATATATATCTTGCTATCACATGCTTGCTTGTATTGCTTAGCATAAGTTGTTGGTGCACATAGATGAACCATTGCTTAGAATAAGTTGTTGGTGCACATAGGTGAACCATAGTATATAGGCTTTGGGCTTGACAAAGTAAACGCTAGTTTTATTCCGCATTTGTTAAGCCCATCTCGTAAAAGTTTTAAATCGCCTATTCAGCCCCCCTCTAGGCGACATCTGTGTCCTTTCAATTGGTATCAGAGCAAGGTCTCTCATTCTTAGGCTTCACCGCCTTGAGAGTAAAGATGTAGGTTAGGGGATTAGCGCACAATAACTTGTTTATATTTGATGGCACAAATTATGATCTATGGAAAATTTATGTGCTTAATATTTTGCGGGGTATTTCCCCGAACATGTAGCGATCTCTTGACATGGGTTTTTCTTCTCCTAAGGATCCTCAAAGTTTATCTCTTGAGGAGGAGAAAAACTCTTGCCTCGATGCTCTTGCTTCTCATGTGTTTTCCATTGTTGTGAGCAATGTAGTTACTTCATCAATCATGCCCTTTGGGAGTGCTCATGAATTATGGACAAAGCTTCAAGACAAATATGATGTGTCCAATATTATTGAGGATGATTGTATTGCTTCCACTTCCGGCCGTGATGAGTTCTCATCTTCATCCACTTCACCAAAGTGTGGTAAGACACAAGATAATGATATGGTGAGTGGTGATGAAAATTGCAATATTTATATTGAGCTTACTATTGATGATTCTTCATCTCTATCTCATTGCAATGCTTCATCTTCGGACTTAAACACATCTAGCACTAGAAATGATTTACATGCATGTGTTGATAGTCCTTGCATATCATGTGTAAGTTGCTTGAATAAATCTCATGATGATATGCTTGATTTGTCTTGTGGCCATGATAAAAATGATTCTATTTCCTCTAGTTGTTGTGTGGCTAACAATGTAGAGGAAACCAAAGATTCTATTGGTCAAGACAAGATCTTGAAAGGAGCCTCAAGTAACTCCTCATCTTTATCTCACGGTTCTCATATATGCCTTATGGCCAAGGGTTCCACGGTACCTCCTACCATGGAACCTAATATTTCTCGTGGGGATAAGGATGAGGATGAATATGAAGAAGATGATTGGGTTGTCTCTCTACGCGATAAGGGTAAAAGTGTTTTCAAGGTTATAAAATTGCTTGCTCTCACTTCTTTGAAATCTTGACTACCGCTATTGAGAGCCAAAAACTTATTTGGATGCATGAGAACACCATTGACAAAAAGGGTGCTCTTGAACGTGAGTATGCCAATGATGTGGCATCCCTAAAGGATGAACTTGAAGAAGAACAAACCACCAAGGAAGCTCTTGAGGAGACCTTTGCTCTAGAATTGTCTAGAGAAAAGGAAAACCATGATAGATGTAACATCCCAAATTTTAAAACAAAGAGAAAATGAATTTCCCTTTTTCAAAAATGAGAACCAACAAAAACTTTTCTTACATAGAGTGCTATGCATAGTTCTCATACCTAAGACTTGGTATTTCCATGATTGTTGGTTTATTACTTTGAACACATTTTCAAAACCCTAAACCCTAACCTTCTCAAAACCAAGTGGATCTATTTTGAGAAACCAAAATAAAGTAAAAAGACATATGTGGGCCTATAGCCCTAATATGTAAATCTTGAACCCTACCTTTCTTATTTTTGCTAAATGGTGGTGAACCATAGTAAACCCCACTAAACCCTAAACCTCATCTCTCTTATCACCATCCTTTGAAAAACAAAATAAAAAGAAATGATCTTAAATAAGAAAAAGGCATATGTAAGCCTATGGCTATTTTGGCAAACAATAACTTTTGCCATGGCTACCTTGTGTAGATTATTTGAAATACCTCAACACACCTAACCAAGTACTTTCCAACAAATCCAAGTGAGAAACAAAAATAAAATAAAACATATGCATAGAGGCATATGTGGCACTTAGCCATAACATCAATTCTTGACCTATGCACCCAGACTTTCCCCAAATGGTTTGAACCCTTTTCCCAACTCAATCTAACGCTAAATAAACCTTACCCATGCCTAAGTGAAGCAAAGAAAAAGAAAAGAATAAAAAGTTAGAAAATCACAAAACCCTCACATATGGTTTATGCCATTTGTGCAAATCTTTGACCTAGACCAATTTGGCCTTCACCATTAGTTGTATTATGTTACTAAACACTTATTACAACTTTTGGAATCAAAGAAACTCAAATCAAATCAAATTTGAACTCAAATTGTGATCACATATGATATTGGTCAAAACTGCCAATTCTAGTCTGGTCACTACTTTGAGCCCCTGTATCTCAAGTTTTTCAAACCAAACAAATCCAATTCTTTGCACCACATCCAAGTGCACATCAAGATGAACAAATTTTGTAAAGACCACCATATCAAATTCTTCTTGGATCAAAAACTATGCTCATGCAAAGTTGAGACTTTTTAACATTGCCAACAATCTCACACTTTGCAATTTTGCAATTCTTTTTTTTTCAATTCCACCACCACCTATGTTTGTCTCTGGTCATTTGCAACTCATCCAAACCAACCATTTTCAAATTTTTGAACCACATTGCTTTGACCAAATTTGGCAAGAATTTGAGAATTGCAAATAGAAATCAATCTCAAACACTATTCTAAATAGTGTTTGGCCCAACCATGAGCACCACTTGGCCCCTACCTGTCCCCTGGCCCCCTCTCCACATTAACCTTGCACAGCAACCCTAGATGGAGGTCAAAACATGGCATAGCCATGCCATGCCGGCCACCTTGCATGTGCACATGCTCCCCTCCTCTCCTCACCTCCCCAGCCCTGTCCACCATGCCCATTGGCGCCACCTAGCTCCCCTACACCAGCCTACACCAGCCATGGTCGAGGAAGAGGCCGACAGCCGCCAGACGACGCGCGCCCATGATGGCCAGACCATGCCGATGGCATCACGCCATGGACACGTATTGGCCACGCTCCGCTCCAATGCTCTGCGCCTCCCCCAGACCCCACTCCTGCACACTGAGCTTCGCCGCCGCAACGTAAATCCGCCAGACACGCGCCCGTGTCCTCGCGAGCACCATCACCGTCGACCACCTCGCCGTTTTTCCCGCACCCGTGCCGCCAGGCATCGACGTCGTCAGCACTCACCCGACCGTCCCCCACCTCGCCAGCATGCTCCCTAGCATCGCCTCGACCTAGCCTACCTGGCGCCGCTCTTGCCTGTCCCCCTTGCTCGCTGGAAACGCCGCGACCTTGTCGAGTTCGCCGCAGACCTCCGGCCACCTTGCACGCCTATAAAAGGAGAGCTCATCCTCTTCGATTGAGCATGCCATTGCACTCCCCTCCCTCCTCTGAGCCTCCTCGCACTCTCTCCACTCGACATTGCTCACCACCGCCGTCCAATTGCAACATCGCCGCCCGTGAGCCGCCGCAGAACAAGCCCACGCTGTAGTCCATCCCCGGAGCTTTTCCCACGACCACCGTTGAGTTCGTCATCGTCGACAACGCCATCCTGCATCAACGCCGTCGCTCACCGGAGTCCCTGCTCGCCGTCGACCCCCTAGCCTCGCCGCGTCTGTAAGCCTTCTCGTCGGAGAAGACGACGATCGTGCGCCGCACGATCGCGTTTTGATCCAACGATCCACAGCCTCCCGTACCGTTTCCGGTTTTAAACCTCACTGACCACTGGGTCCCACCATCAGAAGGCCCACTAAGCGCTGCAGCGAAGCTGGGCCGGCCCGTTTAGATTTTCCCGCGTGGCCCGTAAATTCAAATTTGGTTTATTTCAATTCTGTTAAAATACAAACTAGTGTCCATTTCAAATTCAAATGGTTTCAAATCCACTGCAGCAAATTCAACAAATTTTATATTGTTGGAAAGATTATGAAAAGCTCTATCCAACCACACTGGTTTCACACCAAAATGTTTTGAAAATTAATATGATAAAAGAAACAAGGCATAGACTTTTTCAATTTCAAATAATTATTAAAAATCAACCAAAAATGATATTAAGTTGATTTCAACTCCTATAGCGCACATTTAACTTACACTAATTGTTTATGCAAAAATATGGTATGGTTACTTTGAGTGATCATGACCCAAATTAAATAAAGGACTATATGGCTATTTTAGTTAGTTGATATTGTCCAAAACTATTATGTAATTCATATGAAGTGTTTTGCTTCATTTAAATCTTATCCCAAGTACTTTCATATGAAGTTTAGACCCTGGTCTAAATACTCTGACATGAAATACTTGGTGATATTAAATCATAATTTGAATTGTTAAATGGTATGAGGTATTCTACCTCATTTAAATCATTTTCCCAAATGATGATGATGAATGGTTGACTTAGGTCAACATGATTTCATGCATGATTGTTTGAGGAAATTAAATCTTAAGAAGATTCAATGAGAGGAAATTATTTCCTCCAAAGACTTAAAGAGAAACCCTAATTTACATATGTAATGAGAGGAAATTATTTCTCTAACACTAAGTAAGAAAACCCTAGAATAATTTTGGGTAGCAAGGTTAAGTGATGATGTTAGATCATTTGGAGTGAGCCATTAAGGCTAATTAAGACTACTTAAGTATTGTTTGGTGATAGTATCCTCGTATTCGTGTATAGACGCTAGTACCGGAGACTACCAAGAGGAGGAGGTATTCTACCCGGAAGGAGAAGAGAACTTTGATCACCTCAACAACCAAGGCAAGCTAACACCTTTGCAAGATCTATTGTTGCAAGCTAATATTCTTGCAAAGTGCAAAGCCCCTTTGGGGGCAAGGCACCATTAGTCTTACCCTACTTCCAATGATCCCATCCCCAGTTTTTACCTTACAAGTTTTTACTTCATTTATGAAGAAGTTACTTTTATAGTTAACTTTGGTCTAAGTTTAGAATGTTACTAGAGTAGCAAAGTTAGTCTCAAAGATTGGCCAAGCAAGATAGCACCCCTCATGATTAGTGCTAGTGCTAAACACTAAAATTGACTACTCTAGATGGGAACTTGTGATTTGAAATGAATTTGAAAACTTTGGAATGATGAGTCATTCCATTGAATGATTTTTGAAGGTGAATATGACTTGAAGGAGATGGTGAATTTCGACTAAAACTAATATTGGTTTGAATGCGATACCTTTCCAATTTTTGAGTACCCCCACAATACCTGATTATGGGTAGGGCTTAACTGGAAGTTTATGCATCTTAGTATGGGTTCCCTCTGAACAAGCATCATAGGGGTTATGCCGAGGCTGCCTCCGTAGTATGAGAAATGATGTGAAATGAGGTGAATGTACGGCCCAAGCCCTGTGCAGTTCCCAGGTTGACAGTTGGTCTTCACTGGGAGGCCAAGCTCATGGGGAGAGGTACCTATACTAGGGTATGTAAGTGAAAGGTTATGGTTGATGATCCGCGTACTGAGTTACGATGATTCGGGGTTATCCTCGACGGATGAAATCAAATGTTGTGGCACAAGTGTGCAACCTCTGCAGAGTGTAAACCTATTCGAATAGCCGTGTCCACGGTTACGGACGGTTGGAAAGGCCATACTGTTACCCGTGTCAGAAACTTTTGGAAAAGGTTGATGATTTGAATGGTGACTTGACTTGAATCACAACTGAGTTGTGGGAATGACACTAATGTTCCCACTTGAGTTAGCTAGCATATGAAAGAGTCTTTTATCAAATGCTTGTGAACTAAAATTGGCTTTATGCAAATAAACTAGAGCTTAGCACCCCAATACTAGAATTGATAGCATTTACACTAGTATTAGTTTGTGAGTACTTTAAAGTACTCACGGCTGTGTCCCTGGCTATTCAAATGGCTAGACTATGAAGAGGAGCAGAACTACCAAAGTGACGACCAGCAGGATGCCTACGAAAACTAGGAATCTTCTGACGTCAGACGTTGGCCTGTGGATTGGATAGTCCACTTCCGTTACGCTTCCGCCATGTAACATGTTCGTTGATCATTAGATCAACTATTTGTGTAATATTGGATCATGTGATCTCTATTTGTAAGACGACTATGGTATGTAAGGAATGATGACTTATGATATTCAACTGTTATGTCTCGCAACAACACTATTCCTGGGATTGCGATGTATGGCATAACAGGTATCTGGACTTAAAAATCCGGGTGTTGACAATAGAGCTCTTGAGATTGAAAATGAACTAAAGCTAAAAAATGATAAGATTGTGTTTGTTAATGCTAAACTCCTTGAGGATTTTGAGCAACTCAAAAAGGGCTCAAGGGTCATTGAGAGTGCACTCACTAAACTCACCGAATCGCATGAGAAACTTAAAGATTTGTATCTAAAAGAGCATGCAAACTTGCCTTCTCCTGTTGCTATTAATAATGATGCTTGTTCTACTAACTCTACTTCTTGTGAAGCATCTATCTTGAAGGAGAATGTTGAGCTAAGGGCTCAACTTGATTTGCTAACTAGCAATTATGGGAAATTGGAAGAAAATCATGGAAAGCTTTCTAGCTCCCATGAGGATCTTCTAGCCTCTCATGATAGGCTAAAGTTAGCTCATGAGGCTATCATATCTAAGACAACACCTTGTGAGCCTCATGTGGGTACTACCACTACTACTCAAAATGTTATATTGCCATGTGCTAGTCCAAGTAATTCATCCACTCATAATATTGCTAAATCTTGTGATGAATTATCTTCCTTGCCTTCTTGCTCTAACAATGAAGGTTCTACTTCCTCTAGTACTTGTGTTGTTACTAACCATGTAGAGGAAATCAAAGAGCTCAAGGCTCAAGTCACTTCTTTGAAGAATGACTTGGTAAAGAGTCATGATGGGAAATGCAAACTTGACACAATGTTAAGTGTGCAAAAATCCTCCAATGATAAGAGTGGACTTGGATTCAAATCCAACAACAAGAACAAGTCCAACAACAAAAACAACAACAAGAAGAAGAAAGGCCAAGTACAAGTCAAAGACCCGGCCAATATTGTTTGCTTCAAGTGCAAAATTGAAGGGCACCATGTTAGATCTTGCCCTTTGAAGAAGAAGCAAAAAGGGAAGCGGCCTCAAGTTCAAACTCAAATTCAACCTCAACTTGAAGAAATGCCACTTCCCAAGAAGAAACAAGCCAATGCTCCCATTGTGGATAAATCTAGTGAGAAGAAGGAGAAGAAAAAAACTTGCTACATATGCCGTGAGAAGGGCCACATCTCCTCCTTTTGCACTATTGGTACCTCATCCAACTCTATCACCATTGATGATGTTTATTCTCTTCGTAAGGATGAGGGTGGCAATGTGTTTGCCAAATATGTTGGTGCTCAAAGTGGTGTCAAGAAAAGAACCATTTGGGTTGCCAAGCCTATTGTGACTAACCTCTTAGGACCCAACTTAGTTGGGGACCAACAATCCAAAACATGATCAATAGGTGCTTGTTGGAGGGCATTGGAGACTTGGCTACATCATGAAGAATTAAGGGATCTTCATCATTTATATTATCTTAAGCAAAGTCTTATAGTTATCTTGCTTCTATCATATATTCAATGTTCCTCCTTGCGGTAACATGTGCTCAACTCATTTATATTGAAAGTTACTCGCCCCTTTGCATGTGTTAGTTTTGTTCCTAACATGTGTTTGTATATATTGTACTTCCTACTTGCTTCTCTTGAGAAATCAAGTCTATGAATATTGAGTTGCACACCATGTATTTGTGTTTGTGTTGGAGCCACTTTGCATCTTGTTGTATCTTATATGGCTCTTATGAGCGATTAATGGACTATCCCATTTTGGGGGAGTGATATTCCTTTGGGAATTTCATGATCCTAAACAATGTGTGTACATGAGGAATATCACTTAGAATTGATATTGCAATATTATCTAGTCTCTATGTGGTATGTCATCTTCATGAGAAATTCAAATTCTAATGTCCATTAATATCTCTAGTTGGATCTTATTTGCCTCTTGTGAAAATAAATTCCTTATCACATTATGGGGGAGTAATAAGCTTTGTGCATATTACAAGCCTAGAAAATGTTAACATTTGAGGTTGTGTTACATAGAATTGATACCGTAAATTATCTCTCTCCTATGTGGCATGTTTTCTCAAACAAGTTCCAATTTGCTTAAATGGCTTCATTGCTAATATCTTTGTGGATCTTATTTGTGAAAGTTTTTCTTGGCATGGTTTTTCACAATGTGTCCCTCAATACATTTTTGTAAAACCATGTGCTTCAAGTAATACTATTAATTGCTTTGCATGTTGGTATGAATGCTATTAATTGCTTTGCATGTTGGTATGAATACTATTAATTGCTTTGCATGTTGGTATGAATACTATTAATTGCTTTGCATGTTGGTATGACTAATTGAAGCTCTCAAGAAACTCTCTTTGCATAATGGTTAACTCTTATCTTTTACCATATGCTTTATTTGGTGTAAAAATGATCTTACACATATACTTACAAACTACCACCGGGAAATATTTCCTAATACCTCTTGTCTTAGGACAATTGGCAATCTATTATTGGGTAGAAATTTATTGATCATATTTACATTGGCTCTTGTGTTTAAATTGTCTTATTTATTGCCATGAATGTGTTGTGCTTTGACTCCCATGTGTCTTCCTTGCATCTTATGGATCTAATTTGTCTATTCAAACTTTCTTAGCATTTTAGTACTCTCTTGGGAGTTGGTTATCTCATTCCTTTGTGTTTAGGTTTAATTAGCTTCTTATAATGAGATAATTCTTTGGAGTCAATCTTGTGTTGATTTGATTCTTTGATATAATTTGGACAACCATTGTCTCTTGATTTATTTGGTGTCTTGTCCAAATTATATCTTTCTTTGGTTCTTAAAAGTATTGTGCATGCATCTTCAATATATGTCTATCTTATGGCATGTGTTACTTTCTTTGATCCAATATATAGGGTAAACTCCATCAAATCCTAATTTGGCTAAGATGTGCATGAAATTCAATTTCATATCTATATGCACATAGTATTGTGGAGTTTGTCCTATATGTTATAGTGTGTCTAACTACTTTGGACCCAATTAGTTTGGGGACCTTTTTGTACTTACCTTTGTGTTAGGTACAATGGATATGCATTGGATGTTTGTCTCACTCTTGGGGAGATGTGGTGACTCAATGGTAACTTGAGGCAAGCTAGGATGGTCAACGAACACATATCTACTACATCCACACCAATGCTATCTCGGTAACAAGTATCTTCTCATGCATATTTTCCTAGCATCCAACCATGTGGTTGCATCTTGGCATGAATCTCTTGATTTGCAAATATTATGCTTCTTGCAAAGTTTTTAATGAAACCTCTTTATTGCAAATGTGAGTAAATTGAGATGAGCACATATGTTGGGAAGTATATAAAATCATGCCCATGATTCATCCATCCCGACTATGCCTATCTAGCAATTTTATTGCATATGAATTCCTCAAACCTATCACATGTGCAATATTGATGAAAGTGCAAATTGAGTTATTTGTTTTGGTATTCTTTCTTTGCGATACTTGTTGCTCCTCTCAAAGTATCCCAACTATCTTCTTTACCTTGTTGATATTTGTGATGTCTTTGATGTGTTTGTGGTTGAAGTCCATGAATGTACTATAAGATAAAATTGAGCCTTTGGCCATGCTATTAAGCAAAAATTCTTATTGGTATATTGCATGAATTTGTCTTGGATATCATGCTATATTTCTTGTGTATCTATTTTGTGTGTGCATGTTTCTTTGTGGATAAATATCTTTGTGATATTGCTCACTTAGAGAAACTTATACACATAAGAGATGATACATCTCCATTCGATATCTTATTTATTTGTTGTGTGTTGATTGGTCATGCTAAGCAATATAATTCATTGAAGACTATGATGATGCTTTTTGCTCATCCTTGTAATAGTCTTATAATATGCTCTATCATGCCTTTCACATATCCTCTTGGTTGAGCCTTTTGTTATGGTGCCTCTTACTTGTTGCTCAACCATTTGTTTGTTGCAAGTGTTAAGCTTAATTTTCTATCTATGATCTATTGCAAATGTTTGTGTTTTAAATGGTAATGAGGGAGTGAGGATTCCATGTTATGCATATTGCATTCAAATGCAACATTTTAAGTTATGCATGTACCTTGGGGAGCTTCCTCATTTTATTTAAGGCACTATTTTGTGGTGATCATTAGAGTTTGATTCACTTGGTATCTTTTGTTTTGAATGATATTATGGGAGTGATGATTCCATGTTTGTGCACTTTATACTCCAATGCAAATTGTCTAGTTTTGTGCACAAACCTTGGGGAGCTTCCTCATATTATTTAGAGAAATCTTCTTGATCTTATCATAATATCTATCTTTCTTATGGTATCTTCTTTGTGGTTCATTTGGTTGCTTGCTTCATTTGTTGAAGCTTCTTGACGTTGTTATCTTTTTGCAATCTTTGATCCTATCTATAGTGTGATTCCTTCCGAATATTCGTCATTGGATATGTTCATTTGAATCCACTCAAAGTATGAGAAATGCACACGCTATGGAGGAACTCTCACTATATTGGCCTTCTAAATTTTTCACTCATTTCGGCAATTGGTGCCAATGGGGGAGAAGTTTGGAGGGTTTAAGGGAATTTGGTTATGTCTTTGCTTTGTGCTTAAGCATGTGCCTTTATTGCATTGCATCTTGTTGCTTTGCATAGTTGAATATTTATAGGAAACCCCACTAGGCTTTGAATGCCAATATATGCAATGAAAGTCAAGATCATTCACACATGCATATATCATGGGGGAGTTTGCTCTATATATTCAACTTGTTTATTACTTAAATTCCTTATATAAACCCTCTCAAAGAGATTGTCATCAATTACCAAAATGGGGGAGATTTAAAGTGCATGGAGCCCCCATGTGTGGTTTTGGTAATTAATGACAATCCCTATGGACTAATGTTTGCATTGATTTATATTTGTAGGAGTTGTTCATAGGCAATGCTTGGACCATATGTTGGCTTCAAGATTGCAATAAGAAGCAAATAAAGAAGATCAAGTGTCAAGTATGTGTTGAAGGTGAAGATGAAGTGAGCTCTCAAGGTTAACTTCAAGACATCAACAAAATGAAGTGCAAGTTCAAGATGAGCCAACTTGAAGAGATCATATGCTTGAAGACAATGCTTGAACCATATGTTGGCTTCAAGATTGCAATAAGAAACAAATGTAGAAGATCAAGTGTCAAGTATGTCTTGAAGATGAAGATGAAGTGAGCTCTCAAGGTTAACTTCAAGACATCAACGAAATGAAGTGCAAAGTGTCAAGTATGTCTTGAATATGAAGATGAAGTGAGATCTCAAGGTTAACTTCAAAACATCAACGAAATGAAGTGCAAAGTGTCAAGTATGTCTTGAAGATGAAGATGAAGTGAGCTCTCAAGGTTAACTTCAAGACATCAACGAAATGAAGTGCATGTTCAAGATGAGCCATCTCGAAGAGATTCTTTGCTTGATTCTTGCCATCCATATGGTGATCATGGATATGAGAAGATGCGCCGAAGAAGAAGCTCTCCCATGGTGGATTATGGGGGAGAAATCTATATGGTGTTCATGGATGTGTGAAGATGTGATGTCTACGGGAGCTTCTATTCTTGTAGACAGTGTTGGGCCTCCAAGAGCAGAGGTTTGTAGAACAGCAGCAAGTTTCCCTTAAGTGGATTACCCAAGGTTTATCGATCTCGGGGAGGAAGAGGTCAAAGATATCCCTCTCATGCAACCCTGCAACCACAAAGCAAGAAGTCTCTTGTGTCCCCAACACACCTAATAGGTGCACTAGTTCGGCGAAGAGATAGTGAAATACAGGTGGTATGAATAAGTAGTAGCAACGGCACCGAGAAAAGTGCTTTGTCCGGGACGAGTAAACAAGCGGTAGTAACACGAGCGATAGTAACGCAGCGGTAGTAACGCGATAAAAACAGTAAACAAGCGAGTGATAGCAGTATTTAGGAACAAGGCCTAGGGATTACACTTTCACTAGTGGACACTCTCAACATTGATCACATAACAGAATAGATAAATGCATACTCTACGAGTTTTGTTGGATGATGAACACATTGCGTAGGATTACACGAACCCTCAATGCCGGAGTTAACAAGCTCCACAATAATGCTCATATTTTAGTAACCTTTAGTGTAAGATAGATCAAAAGACTAAACCAAGTACTAGCATAGCATGCACACTTGTCACCTTCATGCATATGTAGGAGGAATAGATCACATCAATATTATCATAGCAATAGTTAACTTCGCAATCTACAAGAGATCATGATCATAGCATAAACCAAGTACTAACACGGTGCACACATTGTCACCTTTGCACACGTGCAGGAGGAATAAAACTACTTTAATAACATTGCTAGAGTAGCACATAGATAAATTGTGATACAAACACATTGCAATCATAAAGAGATATAAATAAGCACCTCACTATGCCATTCAACGAGTGAATAAGTATTCTGTGAAATATAGCCTAAGAGACCCACACGGTGCACACACTGTCACCTTTACACACGTGGGACAAGGAGTCTCCGGAGATCACATAAGTAAAACTCACTTGACTAGCATAATGACATCTAGATTACAAGCATCATCATATGAATCTCAATCATGTAAGGCAGCTCATGAGATTATTGTATTGAAGCACATAGGAGAGAGATGAACCACATAGCTACCGGTACAGCCCCGAGCCTCGATGGAGAACTACTCCCTCCTCATGGGAGCAGCAGCGGTGATGAAGATGGCGGTGGAGATGGCAGCGGTGTCGATGGAGAAGCCTTCGGGGGCACTTCCCCGCTCCGGCAGGGTGCCGGAACGGAGACTCCTGTCCCCCGGATCTTGGCTTCGCGATGGCGGCGGCTCCGGAAGGTTTTCCGTATCGTGGTTTTTCGCATCGGGGTTTTCGCGACGGAGGCTTTATATAGGCGAAGAGGCGGCGCGAGGAGGGTCGAAGGGGTGGCCACACCATAGGCTGGCGCGGCCGGGGCCCGGGCCGCGCCGGCCTATGGTCCAGGGGCCCGATGCCCCCTCTCGGTCCTTCCGGGTGTTCGGATGCTTCCGGTGAAAATAGGAACCTGGGTCTTGATTTCGTCCGATTCCGAGAATATTTCGTTACTAGGATTTCGAAACCAAAAAGCAAGACGAACAAGCGGCACTTCGGCATCTTGTTAATAGGTTAGTTCCGGAAAATGCACGAATATGACATAAAGTGTGCATAAAACATGTAGGTATCATCAATAATATGGCATAGAACATAAGAAATTATCGATACGTCGGAGATGTATCAAGCATCCCAAGCTTAGTTACGCTCGTCCCGAGCGAGGTAAAACGATAACAAAGATAATTTCTGAAGTGACATGCCATCATAACCTTGATCATACTATTTGTAAACATATGTAATGAATGCAGCGATCAAAACAATGGTAATGACATGAGTAAACAAGTGAATCATAAAGCAAAGACTTTTCATGAATAGTACTTCAAGACAAGTATTAATAAGTCTTGCATAAGAGTTAACTCATGAAGCAATAAATCAAAGTAAAGGCATTGAAGCAACACAAAGGAAGATTAAGTTTCAGCGAGTTGCTTTCAACTTGTAACATGTATATCTCATGGATAATTGTCAACATAGAGTAATATAACAAGTGCAATATGCAAGTATGTAGGAATCAATGCACAGTTCACACAAGTGTTTGCTTCTTGAGGTGGAGAGAAATAGGTGAGCCGACTCAACATAAAAGAAAAAAGAATGGTCCTTCAAAGAGGAAAGCATCGATTGCTATATTTGTGCTAGAGCTTTTATTTTGAAAACATGAAACAATTTTGTCAACGGTAGTAATAAAGCATATGAGTTATGTACATTATATCTTACAAGTTGCAAGTCTCATGCATAGTATACTAATAGTGCCCGCACCTTGTCCTAATTAACTTGGACTACCGGATCTTTGCAATGCACATGTTTTGACCAAGTGTCACAATGGGGTACCTCCATGCCGCTGTACAAAGGTCTAAGGAGAAAGCTCGCATTTTGGATTTCTCGCTTTTGATTATTCTCAACTTAGACATCCATACCGGGACAACATGGACAACAGATAATGGACTCCTCTTTAATGCATAAGCATATGGCAACAATTATTATTCTCATATGAGATTGAGGATATATGTCCAAACTGAAACTTCCACCATGAATCATGGCTTTAGTTAGCGGCCCAAAGTTCTTCTCTAACAATATGCATGCTCCAACCATGAAGGTGGTAGATCTCTCTTACTTCGGACAAGACGGACATGCATAGCAACTCACATGATATTCAACAAAGAATAGTTGATGGCGTCCCCGAAGCATGGTTATCGCACAACAAGCAACTTAATAAGAGATAAAATGCATAAGTACATATTCAATACCACAATAGTTTTTAAGCTATTTGTCCCATGAGCTATATATTGCAAAGGTGAATGATGGAATTTTAAAGGTAGCACTCAAGCAATTTACTTTGGAATGGCGGATAAATACCATGTAGTAGGTAGGTATGGTGGACACAAATGGCATAGTGGTTGGCTCAAGGATTTTGGATGTATGAGAAGTATTCCCTCTCGATACAAGGTTTAGGCTAGCAAGGTTATTTGAAACAAACACAAGGATGAACGGTACAGCAAAACTCACATAAAATACATATTGTAAACATTATAAGACTCCATACCGTCTTCCTTGTTGTTCAAAACTCAATACTAGATATTATCTAGACTCTAGAGAAACCAAATATGCAAACCAAATTAGCAAGCTCTAAGTGTTTCTTCATTAATGGGTGCAAAGTATATGATGCAAGAGCTTAAACATGAGCACAACAATTGCCAAGTATCAAATTATCCAAGACATTTTAGAATTACTACATGTAGTATTTTCCAATTCCAACCATATAACAATTTAACGAAGAAGAAACTTCGTCATGAATACTATGAGTAGAGCCTAAGGACATATTTGTCCATATGCTACAGCGGAGCGTGTCTCTCTCCCATAAAGTGAATGCTAGGATCCATTTTATTCAAACAAAACAAAAAACAAAAACAAACCGACGCTCCAAGCAAAGTGCATAAGATGTGACGGAATAAAAATATAGTTTCAGGGGAGGAACCTGATAATGTTGTCGATGAAGAAGGGGATGCCTTGGGCATCCCCAAGCTTAGACTCTTGAGTCTTCTTAGAATATGCAGGGGTGAACCACCGGGGCATCCCCAAGCTTAGAGCTTTCACTCTTCTTGATCATAGTATATCATCCTCCTCTCTTGACCCTTGAAAACTTCCTCCACACCAAACTCGAAACAAACTCATTAGAGGGTTAGTGCATAATCAAAAACTCACATGTTCAGAGGTGACACAATCATTCTTAACACTTCTGGACATTGCTCAAAGCTACTGGAAGGTAATGGAACAAAGAAATCCACCCAACACAGCGAAAGAAGCAATGCGAAATAAAAGGCAGAATCTGTCAAAACAGAACAGTCCGTAAAGACGAATTTTAAAAGGGCACCAGACTTGCTCAAATGAAAATGCCCAAATTGAATGAAAGTTGCGTACATATCTGAGGATCACTCACGTAAATTGGCATAATTTTCTGAGTTACCTACAGAGAATTAGACCCAGATTCGTGACAGACAAAGAAATCTGTTTCTGCGCGAGTAATCCAAATCTAGTACTTACTTTACTATCAAAGACTTTACTTGGCACAACAAAACACAAAACTAAGATAAGGAGAGGTTGCTACAGTAGTAAACAACTTCCAAGACACAAATATAAAACAAAGTACTGTAGCAAAATAACACATGGGTTATCTCCCAAGAAGTTCTTTTCTTTATAGCCATTAAGATGGGCTCAGCGAGTTTTAATGATGCACTCGCAAGAGATAGTATGTGAAGCAAAAGAGAGCATCAAGAGGCAAATTCAAAACACATTTAAGTCTAACATGCTTCCTATGCATAGGAATCTTGTAAATAAACAAGTTCATGAAGAGCAAAGTAACAAGCATAGGAAGATAAAACAAGTGTAGCTTCAAAAATTTCAGCACATAGAGAGGTGTTTTAGTAACATGAAAATTTCTACAACCATATTTTCCTCTCTCATAATAACTTTCAGTAGCAACATGAGCAAACTCAACAATATAACTATCACATAAAGCATTCTTATCATGAGTCTCATGCATAAAATTATTGCTCTCCACATAGGCATAATCAATTTTATTAGTAATAGTGGGAGCAAATTCAACAAAGTAGCTATCATTATTATTCTCATCATCAAATATAGGAGGCATATTGTAATCATAATCAAATTTATCCTCCATAACAGGCGGTACTAAAAGACCAATATCATTATCATCATAAATAGGAGGCAAAGTATCATCAAAGAAAATTTTCTCCTCAATGCTTGGGGGACTAAAAAGATCATGAAAACCAGCTTCCCCAAGCTTAGAACTTTCTATATCATTATCAACAATGGTGTTCAAAGCGTTCATACTAATATTACTACCAGTATGCAAATAAGATTTCATAAGTTTTTTAATTTTCGCATCAAACAATCCATGTTTCAAATCAGGAAATAGAATAAGAAGCTCATTGTTGTCCATTATGCCAAACTAGTGTAAACAAGAAACAAAAAGATGCAATTGCAGGATCTAAAGGAAATAGCTTCGAGCACACACGCAACGGCGCCAGAAAAGTCTTGTTACACGGAACCGGAGTATGAGTGCCTTTTTACCTTTCCTCCCCGGCAACGGCGCCGAGAAAAGTGCTTGATGTCTACGGGAGCTTCTATTCTTGTAGACAGTGTTGGGCCTCCAAGAGCGAGAGGTTTGTAGAACAGCGGCAAGTTTCCCTTAAGTGGATTACCCAAGGTTTATCGATCTCGGGGAGGAAGAGGTCAAAGATATCCCTCTCATGCAACCACTGCAACCACAAAGCAAGAAGTCTCTTGTGTCCCCAACACACCTAATAGGTGCACTAGTTCGGCGAAGAGATAGTGAAATACAGGTGGTATGAATAAGTAGTAGCAACGACACCGAGAAAAGTGCTTTGTCCGGGACGGTAAACAAGCGGTAGTAACACAGCGGTAATGTAACGCGACAGTAGTAACGCAGTAAAACGAGTAAACAAACGGTGATAGCAGTATTTAGGAACAAGGCCTAGGGATTACACTTTCACTAGTGGACACTCTCAACATTGATCACATAACGAGAATAGATAAATGCATACTCTACACTTTTGTTGGATGATGAACACATTGCGTAGGATTACACGAACCCTCAATGCCGGAGTTAACAAGCTCCACAATAATGCTCATATTTTAGTAACCTTTAGTGTAAGATAGATCAAAAGACTAAACCAAGTACTAGCATAGCATGCACACTTGTCACCTTCATGCATATGTAGGAGGAATAGATCACATCAATATTATCATAGCAATAGTTAACTTCGCAATCTACAAGAGATCATGATCATAGCATAAACCAAGTACTAACACGGTGCACACACTCGTCACCTTTGCACACGTGCGGGAGGAATAAAACTACTTTAATAACATTGCTAGAGTAGCACATAGATAAATTGTGATACAAACACATTGCAATCATAAAGAGATATAAATAAGCACCTCACTATGCCATTCAACGGTGAATAAGTATTCCATGAAATATAGCCTAAGAGACCCACACGGTGCACACACTGTCACCTTTACACACGTGGGACAAGGAGTCTCCGGAGATCACATAAGTAAAACTCACTTGACTAGCATAATGACATCTAGATTACAAGCATCATCATATGAATCTCAATCATGTAAGGCAGCTCATGAGATTATTGTATTGAAGCACATAGGAGAGAGATGAACCACATAGCTACCGGTACAGCCCCGAGCCTCGATGGAGAACTACTCCCTCCTCATGGGAGCAGCAGCGGTGATGAAGATGGCGGTGGAGATGGCAGCGGTGTCGATGGAGAAGCCTTCCGGAGGCACTTCCCCGCTCCGGCAGGGTGCCAGAACAGAGACTCCTGTCCCCCAGATCTTGGCTTCGCGATGGCGGCGGCTCTGGAAGGTTTTCCGTATCGTGGTTTTTCGCATCAGGGTTTTCGCGACGGAGGCTTTATATAGGCGAAGAGGCGGCGCGGGAGGGTCGAAGGGGTGGCCACACCATAGGCTGGCGCGGCCGGGGCTCGGGCCGCGCCGGCCTATGGTGCTGGGGCCCAGTGCCCCTCTCGGTCCTTCCGGGTGTTCGGATGCTTCCGGTGAAAATAGGAACCCGGGTCTTGATTTCGTCCGATTCCGAGAATATTTCGTTACTAGGATTTACGAAACCAAAAACAGCGAGAAAACGGCAAGCGGCACTTCGGCATCTTGTTAATAGGTTAGTTCCAGAAAATGCACGAATATGACATAAAGTGTGCATAAAACATGTAGGTATCATCAATAATATGGCATAGAACATAAGAAATTATCGATACGTCGGAGACGTATCAAGATGCGCCGAAGAAGAAGCTCTCCCATGGTGGATTATGGGGGAGCAATCCACAAGACTTCGTCAAGCAAGCACAATCAAGAAAGGCGTTCCATCTTGTTGCGGTCAAGACCGTCATCATCAAGCTCAAGTGGAATGCATAAGGTTAAGGTTTGCTCTTGATAGGGTTTCTTTCTCACCGGTCTCATGGTGTAGTTGGATACCGGTTTATAGTTTAGTTGCCGTACTATCAAGAGGGCTCTCGGGTGAGTAACTCGATCGTATCCTTCGGAGAGCTCAAAGCTTTGCATCCTTGCATCATCTTTCTTGGTTGTTATTTGGATCTTATCCATGTGATGTTTTAGAGCTTGTGCTTATTCTCATGACAAGCTCTAGTTCATCAAGAATGGTTTTTGCACGGGCTACTTGTTGCATTTTCAAGGTTGGAGGTTTTACCGGTATGTCTTTTTAGATAGGTCAAACCTTTCGTCATTTATTTCTATCCTACCTTGCTGTACTATGATGGTTCCCTGCATGATCTTGTAGAGCTTGTTACTAGCTTCGAAACAAGCCCAAGATCATCAAAATCGGAGTCCGGATGCTCAAGTTATGATCATTCTCGTTTTGGTGTTTCTGCAGTTTGGGGGGGGCGGATATTCCGGCCCGGATTCAAAATATCCGGCCAAATATCCGCCCCCTTACTGCGAGCAGTTTTCTCAAGTCCTTAGCCGTTTTTCGGGGGGAAACGGTCATATTTCGATGGGAGGGGTATTTAAGCACCCCTTCTTCCTCCTTGGGCTGGTTGGTTCACTCTCTCTCTCCCCTCCATTGTTGTCCTTCAAAGCTTGCCCTAGTTCTTGATTCCTCCCATGATTCTTGCATATTCTTGAGGGAAAAGAGAGAGGAGATCTAGATCTACATCTTGACCAATCAAATCCCTCTCTTCGTGAGTGGATCCTCTAGATCTAGATCTTGGAGTATTTTGTGTTCTCCTCTTTGTTCTTCCTCTCTTATTCCCCCAATAGCTTTTGTAGCTTTGTTGGAATTTGAGAGAGAATGACTTGAGCATCTTTGTGGTGTTCTTGCCATTGAATTTGGTGCATCGGTTTGAGTTCTCCACGGTGATTCGTGGTGGTGAAAGCAAGAAGGTTGTTACTCTTGGGTTCTTGGAACCCTAGACGGATTCTAGGCCTTTGTGGCGATTTGTTGGGAGCCTCCAATTAAGTTGTGGAAGTGTGCCCCAACCTTTTTGTAAGGCCCGGTTTCCGCCTCGAAGGAAATCCCTTAGTGGAACCGTGACCTAGGCCTTTGTGGCAAGGGTCACCGGAGATTTAGGTGAGGCGCCTTCATGGCGTTCGGTGTGTGGTGTGAGTACCGCATCTTGGGGTGAGGCCTTTGTGGCGTTGGTGTGCATCGAGCAACCACACCTCAAGGTGAGCCTCTTGTGGCGTTCGGGAGCACTAAGCCACCGCACCTCTCCACCGGAGATTAGCACTCGCAAGAGTGTGAACTCCGGGATAAATCATCGTCTCCCGCGTGCATCGGTTATCTCTATACCCGAGCTCTTTACTTATGCACTTTACCTTGTGATAGCCATCGTGCTTGAAGTTATATATATCTTGCTATCACATACTTGCTTGTATTGCTTAGCATAAGTTGTTGGTGCACATAGATGAACCATTGCTTAGAATAAGTTGTTGGTGCACATAGGTGAACCATAGTATATAGGCTTTGGGTTTGACAAAGTAAACGCTAGTTTTATTCCGCATTTGTTAAGCCCATCTCGTAAAAGTTTTAAATCGCCTATTCACCCCCCCCCTCTAGGCGACATCCATGTCCTTTCACCAGCCTAGTTCAAATTTGAATGGCCGTTTACAAACAGGTCGGGGATTCACAGTAGTTAGGAGGATAGGAGCATGGTCAGACAGTTTTTCAATATGTTCTAGTGCACGGACGGACACCATAGGATATTTATTTTTCCATTCGGTATCCATCAACGCACGATCTAGTTTCTCGTATGTGGGTTCAGGCAAGCTGTTGGCCCAGTTAAAATATCGACCGGACATAAACACCTCTCTTAAGTCCAGACTATCAATGACATCATTAAACAAGAAAGGCCAATGTCCATCAGAAAGGCCTTTGCTCTTCTCATGAGGAAATCTCAGCAAATTGAAGTCCCCTCCGATTAAAATCGGATACGGGTTATCCTTTGCAAGATTTACCAACTCACGTAAAAAGTCAGCCTTAAAAGCATCTTGGGCAGCACCATATACAGCAACCAGACTCCAAATGAAACCGTCTGCTTTGTTCTGGATATCGAGTTTGATGTGATACTCTCCATCAGAACTAGCTAAAACAGTCATGGTGTCTATGCGGACGCCAAGTAAAATGCCCCCAGACCTACCACGAGGCGGGCGAGAAAACCACTGAAAGTTAATCCCGCCTGACAATTGGTCGAGGAAACTCAGTGAGAAATTTCACCTACCCGTCTCCGATATAGCAATAAAATCTAAATCATAATCTCTACAACCATCGGCAATGTGAGAATGCTTAGCCAAGTCTCTAAGACCTCTGCTATTTCGAAACATGCCATTCATCGAGAAACTATTTTAGACTCACTAAGTCACTTGGGCATGTAAAATTTGTCGAGCTTCGGCAGATGATTTTGAACTGATCATGGTGAGCTGAATGCAACATGCTTTAGGGGTGATTTGATGGACAAACCCTGTTGCATAGTATAGGTTTTAGCGTCTTTTCTCTGAATAATTGTATGAGTGTGTGTATGTCCACGTCTCGTTTAGGTAGCATCTATTCCTGTTTTTCAGTCGAGTAGATAGACACTACGGCATGGTTCCATGGACGGCGCGAAGCAACACCAGGTTGTGGTGTTCATGGGCTCTGGTTAAAATAGCCAACTATAGCCCCACTATAACCTTTCGTGAGATCGGCAGCTACAGCTGAAGGTTTTAAATGCTAAAATGTAAATAGTCACTAATAACATGGCTAAGGTTATTTAGCCTCAATTTAGCTCCATAGTGGCTAACTTTCCACTCAATGGGTCTAAATTTTTTGGACAGTGGCGCGGTCTATTTCTTTGGCAAAATCCCCACAAGGCTAACCCTAGCCACAAAATATCCCATGTCTCTTATCTCCCAAACTATGCAGGATAAGAGAGGAGACCATGGCGATGCGCCCTCGCTATTGAACCTGACTCGTCGCTCCTAAACCCGGACACCCTCGTTGACTCAAGCTCTTCACCGCGCTGCTGAACGCGGAGGTGGCGAGGTGCTCAAGCTAAGCCCGAGCTCTCCTCACCGCGAGCGACCCAGGCCTCCCTAGCTCTCAACGCCGCCCTAGATTGATTGCATGCATGTCTTGCTGGTTATCTGAACTTGATGTTGCTTGTTGTGAACTTGTTGTATCTGTGAGTTGGTATGTAATTTATGGATTGATCTATGTGTCCTAAACTATTTAATAATGTCATAATATTTAGACAAAACTATGTATTTAACTATCAGTAAACTATGTTTTGATTATGTGTTATCTCTTATGTGGAGATGTTATTATGTTATGCATATATGCTGCTAAAATATTGTTGTTTTCATTATTTAGCAAATCGGTTAGCCCGGCTATAGCCTTTTATAGCTTCAAAAAATGTCGCGGCTATCGGTTATAGCCCGCTATTTTAACCAGAGGCCATGTGATGCCATGGTCGGTAGGCTCGGTCGTCGCTGAGAGTTTCAGTTAGGTATTTTGGTGGATCTTCAGGTCCATGTATAAATAACATAGAGAGAGAAAAGGTCACAGTTTTTGTGAGCGACGCAAAAAAATCTTGCCTGTGTTTATCCTCTCCTGATACGTACTCTATCTCTGTCCTCGTTTGGTGTTGTTCACGATCAGGCAACTACAGTAGTTCTAGTTTCTTTTTAGTTAAATTTGAATTAAAATCCTGACAATTATTATGGGTAGGAGAGAGTAATAATATGACTTGTATTGGCATACATTTGGTAGAAATCAATCTCCTTTTCATTTCGGCGTGCACGAGGAAGTTGAGACTCTGCAAAGAAATAAGCCAGACAGTGTAATTTAAGAGATGCATCGTACTCGTGGGGAAGACAACAACATATACTCTCTTCCACTTCTTTGTCACCATGCGCGGATGATCTAAAAGTTCCTCTTAAAGTTTTCGGTGCCGCTCGAAACAAGCCAGGAGCAACGTACTCACTGGCACCGGCGCATTATCCGTTCATGTTTTCTCTTGATTAAGATATATGGATGGCATCATGTTCTCGATCGAGCTATCCCATCAAGCTAGAAAGCTTTGACTAGCCTAATTAACGGAACCTCGTCTGACTTTTGCTGTCGCTTTGTTAATTAAAGGACGGCATCACCGGCCAAATTCAAACGAAATAGACTCACTTAGCAAAGTGACAGCATGCATCCCCTACTACTGGGGGTAGCACTCCACTAAATTAGCAGGCTAGTTTAAGCGACACGTACCAGGTGTCAAGCACCTGGAGGTAAGATTGAGCATTTCTTTTAATTAATAGGGATTGGAAGGTCGAGCAACGAGCAGTTAGCGGATTGTTTAATCTCAGAAGTTCCAACCTACTAGCCTATGCTCACGACACGTGCCCCGTGTTAGTTTGTCACGTTTTGATCGAGGTCTTGTGTCAATTGGGCTACATGCCAACGTGTCATTGGGTCAACAACTTGTTGTTGGCGCAAATCTTTTAGCACATAAGTTTAGATGTAAGTGAAACACACTACAAAGTACGATCTTCCTTTTAGGTGTGGCGGCGACGACCCCTAGTTGGTGAGTGGTTTTGTTTTTCGTTTTTACGTTGGCTTTAGTGTTTTATTTGTGATGATGAGGTAGGGACTATATTCTGAAGTTGCAATAATGTTCTCCTCATCATATCTTCGTTCCGGTGATATGTCTAGCGTCAGTGGAGAGTGCTTGGAATCGTGTGCACAACGGATCTCCATTTATCCGGTTGATTTTCGTGTTTGTTGGCGTGGTTTTATGTAAGTCTTTTTCAATTTACAGTTGTTATCATTGGCGATGGTCGTGCTTTGGTGCGTTGGTCCATTGGGACCTTAGCAAGACGACTTACTGTCTATCGACCTTAATAAACTTTACTACGACAAGATTTACCCGAGTCTGGTGACGGGGGGGGGGGGTAAGAACGGAGGCACGCCTTCGACTCGTGCTAGTATCTGTAACTAGCATGGTGACCTGCGCACTTGCGCGGCTAGATTTGTTTTATGTTACACATTTAGGTATTTATTACCTTAATAATCATTCTTGTGGGTTTTACTTATTTGATAAATATAAAAAAAATATCCAAAATTTAATATTTATTGAGGAATCGGATGGAGTACTTCTATTCTTCCAAACCGCCCTTCTAGTATCCTCCTGCTGTATCCTTAGACCAATATGTATTTCTAGATCTGCACGAAGAATAAGATCTAAACATGTATGGCTTATTGCATATTGGGGTTACTACTCCCTCATCCAAGTTAGTGTAATAATTTGTGTATATTTATAGTATTTGTTTATAAATATTCAAACTGTCACTCACTTCTACGTAGCTTATTTATCCTGATTATGCATATGTCGTTTATTTACTCAGATTTAGAAAGAAAAAAATTCTGTGGCCCAATTATAATCTTGAATCACTATTACTGGTGCACATATTTTTGCTCTATGTCGACAAATGTTATCACTTACTTTAAAGCTTTATAATAGCAAAATATATTTTCTGTTAAAAGATGATTTCATCGACGTCTTTACAATTGAGCATGCAAGCCTCATTGTTTTCGTCTAAATATAGTATCTCACTGGTTCGAAGGGCTAGCATCATACCGAGAACCAATTGCATATATGCATGCATGTATGCAGCCTTCATCGCGACACATGCAGATGCAAATGTATGTGGAGCAGTAGATGGAACATACCTTGTAGAATCGACTTCATGCATTGTGTGGTGTGTTGGAACAATCTGTTTAATGGAACTAAAATATAAACTTCAGTCGAGTACTACTTTCGAGTCCATGCATGCCCATGATCTGAAAATAATCGCGCCCAACTTATGCAAATAGCGGTCGCACAGTGGATCAAAAAATCATGTACTGCCGTGGGGCGTTCCACCTGTGTTTACGTCGGCGGCATTGACCGGTGGAGCGGCGCTGCGCATGGTCAGACGTTTGCCGGATGCGCAACAGCTGGTCGTCTGTGATATCGTAGCATATGTAAGAACTCTTTCTAGTCTATCTGCTCCAGGAAACTAACCGAGCTCTATCACCTGTACGGCTGTAGCCCTAGTCGTCGGGTTGATCCCGCCACGGCGAATCCAGGTCGGACCGGAAGTCATGATTCACGAACGCCTTGAAGCGATGGATATGTGCGCCACGTCGGGTGGTTGCCGAGAGGCTTGACGCTGCGGCGGATGTACACCGCCGTCCAGCCGACTGAGCCCTACTTCTGCGCACGGAGCAGGCGCTCGAACCAGATGACGGAGAGCTTGGGGAATGCCATCGTCATACCCCTCTCCCCAGGAACGATGACATGCACTCCTCTAACGCACGGTAGAGGCCCTTGGTTATCGCCGAGTGCGCGTCATTGAAGTATCCAGATTCAACCGCGCCGCTCCAGTGCGTCGGCTGTCGCCCGAAGCTTTTTGTGCCCTTCGGGTCGCCGTCGATCCAAAACCTGCATCGTGGCTTTCACATGTCGTAGCTTCTCGCCGAATTGATATCACCAATTCTCCATACAGACTCATGGAAGAAATAAAGGTAGATTGAGGAAACGTTATCTGGTCATCAGCTTAGTTGGTGTGAGATCACTGTTGTTTCCTGGATATATCTTCGTCGGAGCGAGATCAACGTTGTCTCTTTGGTGCCGCCCAGAGGTCGCCGGTGTAGGCGCTGACGCTAGAGACGGACCAGACGTCGAAGGTCTGGTCGGGACCGCCCTCGTTCTCCACCCCATACCGGCCATCCCCATCGTCCAAGTCGACCTGGTCCATGTATGCCATGGCCGCCATGGCCAGGTACACCCCCGGCCACGCCGCGGCGGCAAAGCCGGCCAACGTTGCCCGTGGCTGCGACGTCGCGGTGCAACTCGAGGACGATCTTTGGGCCCTGCTGAGATCCTTCCACCGCGCCAGATCGTGGATCATGTAGGCTTGAGCTCGAACCAGGGGTCGCCGTGGCCGATGTCCTGCGGCACGGTGCCAATCGAAGGAGCACCAATCACGGCCTATATGCCTATATGGGCGGAGAGAGACTTGTTTATCAATTTATTTTGAGGAGAAAGATTTTTTGTTTTGGTATAAACGGACAGCGTGGATCAGTTTGTTACCTTTTCTTGTTTGAGTTCTCGTTGCACACGGTGCGTATAATCTATCTATTGACTCCACGGTGCACCTGCATCTCCGTCCACTAATCTCAACCATTGGGAGTCTATCACTTCAGATTGATATAAATCTTCACCGTTGGTTGTTTGTTGTTTTAATAATATAATAGATAGATGGTTGTTACGTGGTCGAAAAACTATCTAAAATTTCATTACTTGTAGGACGTGTGTACTGTTCATTTGTTTGCGTGTTCTATTGAACTGTATGGTCTTATCTAGCCTTCTTTTTAATCCCGGTCCGTCGTACGTGGCACCGGTGAACGGACGCGTCGGCGTCCGACGAACTTCCGGCCACGCGAACCCCGCGCTGTTTGGCGTCACATGCTGATCTAGCTAGCTAGATTGCGGCCCGTGGGCATATCCGGCCACGCGCGGATGCTGTTAACAGCGCCGCAAACGTGTGTGCCTGCTCATTAGCTACCTGTCGCAGCCGTGTTTCTGCAAGGCCGCAAGTGCTGCGTCGCCTACGCTTCTCAGATAAGGTTGTGGCAGATGGATACCGTGTGCTATGCAAGTGACTATACCTATATGCATATCTTCTGTCAGCCATCGCACACCTGGATAGTACTTCTTGTTAAAGTGATATGTTGGCCACTTGGACATGTGATGTACTAGCCAAACTAGGATCAGATAATTAGATATTTTTTTCTTGGATTGGATGATGATCATTACCACCGGGAAAGCTCCAAATCGTAGTTGTCAACAATTTATGGGTCCTAGTGAGAGAAAGTGCTCACACCGACGGTTCTTATATAAAATCCACGTCATCATGAGCTCAATAAAAGCTTCGGCGAGCCCCAACCAAACCTTGTGCGAAGAGAGGTGTCGGGGGGGCACCGGCAACACAAGGAGAAAAACTTCAGGTAGGAAGATTCTCGTCGGCCCACACGTCAATCTTCTGTCCCACCACCTACCCCATCTCTCTCTTCTAATTTCCCACCTACCATCCAAACACTCTCTCTCATCTACCATGTGCTGTTGGCACATGCTATGGGAGTTAACCGATGTGCAGAGTCTAATTTTTTTGACTGGCGTTTGCTGTCGGTGGCCCCAATAGTTAGTATTTGGGGGTCACCCGGTGGAGATGGTATTATGGATTGGTCTTATGGATTTATGAGTGTGTGTTCTCTTTTCTCCCCTGATGTTCCCTCTTAGTCTTATATCCTGATGATGTCAAAGTTAAAGATTGTAGTTTTTAGTGTTGAACAAGAGGTTTCTACTGCATGCATATATCCCCCGACAAGATGATTTATAGTTTTTAGAACTGAAGAAATCCTACATAAATTGAAATAACATAATTTATGGTACAAGTTGTTTGGTTGTACCACATGAAAACAAAGAAATTTGTCTAAAGTAATTGGATATTCATAGTTGTCATAAAAAAGAAAATTTTCTATGATGATAGATCTATGAAAATCTTTTTTACGAAATTGCATTCAACACTGTAGAAAAAGAAATTCCATGGTTTCTAAGTCTACGAGCCAAACACGACTCTATACAAGAAATTCCTCGACAACACAATCCTCTAGAATTTCTATGAACCAGATAGACCATAATGCTGAAGCTTTTGAACTAACACCATCGATAAAGCCAGGGCCAACATACATCCCACACATGTCAACATGTCGTGCAAACACATATGCCGATTGGGGATTTCAACATATATAGCCACCAAGTCTGCTAGAGTTTGAGGTGATAGAGGACTAGAGGGGTGTCATGTCAATGCTGGATATTTTTGCTTGTAGGTTACATCTGGATCAGGTTAAGCATGCAAGCATTGATTTTTTTCCGAATATGTGTTACTATTGTTCAATTTCTTATAATACATGGCCTACTAAGTAAATATCCAAATATACGAGCAAGAATACATCTCCTGCAACTTATATCCCCAAACGGAAACTTTTCGTAAAGGTGCATGTGTTTCATGATGACATATATATCATGTAACATTTATTTTCCATTGACCGTTAGACTGTTGTATTTGTAACCACTCACGGACCTCTATTAAAGCTGAACCAGGCCATAGCCCGCCTAGGCCAGCCCAAAACACAGAATCATGAGAGCCAATTAGGTGGTGAAACAGAAAAAAAAAGTAGTATTATTTGGTATGGCCCGCCTAGCGTTTTCGGCGAAGCTCTTCTAGTGTTTGTAACATGATGCACCTTACTTTAGTCACACATTTTTCTACATTGGTGTTACATTGTGGTATGGATCATAGATCTCTCTCTCTCCCTCTCTCCCTCTCTCCCTCTCTCTCTCTCTCTCTCTCTCTCTCTCTCTCCCTTGTAGAAAATTATAATCCACCCTCTCGGCTTTATTTATGTTTGATGCACGCATATAACTCTCCCACGAATCTTTCTTGTGTCCATTTTTCCAAAGGTTCTAAGATATCTATCATTACAATATTAATTAATTTTGTGTTGTGGTATATACATATTTTTTATATTTAATGTGCAATTATAGTGCTAAGATTTGATTGTATCACAAATACTCTATGGTTCTATGGATGGAGCGTGGGCATGCGCTCTCTCTCTCTCTCTCTCCCCCTCATAACTAGAGTTACAGTGCGTCTTGACGCAGGATCTCGCAGAATTTGCACTGATTTACATTTTTTTTGACGGTGATAAAAATCAGGTGAGAAAATGACCATGCATTTTTTACTTTTACAAAAACAAATGATGCATATTTGTCTAGCCAGTCAGCAGTTTCTCGCCTTTCACACAGATAAACGTTAAATAAAATAATATATTATACATCTTTAAAAGCCAATTATATGATGGGAACATTTTCAAGAGAGTGCGTTAAGACGCAGGATACTTCACAATTGTAAAAAGCCAACCTAGATTGGAGAAACATTAGCCAACAAAGAGAGGCTGGATAATAAACAAAGTGTTGCTTGCACTGAGAATGCCTTAAAACATAATTACTGTACAGCCCTAAACGCCCCAGCCTCCCGTAACTCCCCAGCCCTAAACGCCGCCGCCGCCGCCTTTAGCGCCGCCGGGGCAAAGACCCTCGGGGCGTGGCGGCGGCGGGGGCCCTTCCTCGTCGACGCCTGGTGGACGGCGGCCGGATCCCCTTCCTCGACGCATGGCGGGCGCGCGGATGGGTTGGGCGGCGGCGGCTCGCGCTGCGCCCCCTTCTCTCGTCGGCTCTCCCTCGGCCGGCGCGGTTGGGATGGGCGGCGGCGGCCAGCGCTGCGGCCTCCCTCCTCCCGCCGGCTCTCCGCAGCACTCCGACAGGGGCTGGTGGTGGGCGGCGGCCAGGCTCATGGCCTGCGCCAATTTCCCCCGCCTCTCGCCGGTGAGTGGAGGCGATCTCGGGCTTCACCCGCGACACGAGGTCGCCCGGGGCAGCAGCCTTGGGTAAGACGGTGGAGGTGGCCCTCTTCTTCGCCGGAGAGGGTTGGCCTGCGGTTGGTGGTGGTGGATCTGTCGATCTATCACCGCGGTCCGGCGACGAGATGGAGATGCTTGGAAGCCGGCGACGGAGTCGCCAGTGGAGGGTTGGAGTGGCCAGCCCGGGATGGTCGCCGACGTGGGGGTCCGACCTGAATAAAGGCGGTGGTCCTAGGGTCTCTCTTGCGTGAAGAGTAAGACCTACCGGAGGTCTGGACTCGTGATCTGGCCGGAGTGTTGAGTTCCAGAAGGCTCCGCCAGTGAATGTAACAATGCTTTTTGCCTGGAGTTTGCTGGATCGGTGGTATTCGATCGTGCGCACCCATGCTTTTATTCCGACCGATTGGTTCTGGAGGGAGCGGCGCGAAACTCTTTTTCTGTGTTGACATCAAGTGACTATGGATCCATGATGAAAGTCGGAAGAAGAGAAGTTCATGAAGGCCGGAGGGGAGGACTAGCTAAGGGAGGTTCAAGTCTCCGCGTTGTTGAGGGACTTGCTTGGTGTTCCGGGCTTCACAGACAGCGGTATGAAAGTGGGGGCGACAACACAGGTGAAGTTCGGAGTCCTACCTTTCGAGGTGAAAACCCAAGGTCTGGCCTTAACTGGTTGTGCATGGCAATGACCTTGTTGGAGGCATTGTTTTGAGAGCGGGGACTATCTTCAGGGTGAAAACCTAAGATCGTTGATCGGGCGACGATGGTGTTCGCGCACTGTTCCCTTCTTGGAGGCATCGTTTTTGGAGATTCTGTATTTCAGGTGTTGTCTTGGCGGTGGATGTATTGCTGTTGTTAGGCCCGAGATACTGTAGCGGGACTTTTGTTTCTTAGTTTTTTTTTCTTTTTTTTTGGCTGTGTGCATCCGTAGTGCCATTAGGGTGGTGCGTTGTTGTAGAGGCTGGGTGTAATTGGTATCGTTTTGATATTAATATATTCCCTTTATCGAAAAAAATATGACCTCTCTCTCCCTTGCACATAAATATCATTCACCCTCTCAACTCCATTTCTCTTTGATGCATGCATATAATCTCTCCCACGAATCAAATTGTGTGATTTTTTTCTGAAGGTTTATAAGAAGGTATCATTACAATATAATTTAACTTCATAGTTCAGTTTTATAAATTGAAGTACCTTTTTAGTGTACTTGGCATGTCTAACAAGCTGGCCAGACTCTCTATACAAAACCCGCCCTCTTAGAGCATGTCTAACAGGCCCCTTATAATCCTCCCACCCCGTAAAATTCCGGCGGGATACGGGGCAGGCGCGGTTTGGGCCGTCTAGCAGGCCCCGTATTCGGGTCGGCCCGTTTCGGCGGAATACGGGCCCCAGGAAATCCGCCCCGCCGCCCCCTACTTATACCGGGCGAAGGTGCGAGTGAGGGGTTAACCCCTCACTCGCAATCCTAGCTCCGCCGTCTGCCGCCGCCTCCGTAGTTAGCTCCGGCGAGAAATCCCTCACTCCCTAGCTCCGCATTTCACCCCAGCTCCGGCATGGACGCACGTCGCCGCAGTACCGCCTCGCCGGCGAGCGGATCGAAGCGATCCCGCTCGCCGGACAACGTGGAGGATGCGTGGCGTCTCCAATGCAAGAGATCCACCGCCGGGAGCCGCCGTGCTGCCTGCAGGTACGCCGGCGCCGCGTACGTCCCACCGAAGCTCGTTGAGTTCGCGGCGGGCGGTCGCTGGTACAAGGAGGATCCGCCACTCAAGCCGATGAGCGGCCCCGCCTTCGACAACTGGCGCGCCGAGTGGGAGCGCCACCGTCGGGCGAAGGCAGCGTGGAACGCGACCATCGGGAGCACCAGCGGCGGAGGAGTTCCGGTCGCCGACGAGGAGGAGGAGGAGGACCCCGACTTCTTGAAGGCAATAGAAGAGTCCCTCAAGGACGACGCCGAGAAGAAGAGGGCGGAGGAGGAAGAGAAGGCGGCGGCCATCGCCGCCGTGAAGGAGGCGCAGTTGCGGGAGGCGGAGGCGGACACGTACATCGTCGACCTCTCCGACTAGAAGTCGCGATCCATTTAGGATAGCGCATTTTGTATGTATATGCGTTGATCCGTATGTATGATCGACGAACTATGAATATGAACAAGTTTCCCGGAGTTTTAAATTTACGAATTTATGGGGTGAAATATGGAGTTTGCTAGACGGAACGGCGTATCGACGAGAACATTTTTTATACGGGGCGAAGAAATCGCGAAATACGGGGCAGAAAAGTAAGGGGCCTGTTAGACATGCACATGCCTGTTATCATTGATGGTATGAGTCCTGCCAGACTCTCTAAACAAAACCCGGCCATCGCTCCCTCTTATCACTTTGTGTTCTGAAAATTAACAGCCCCAAGAACTGATCGAGCTAGGATCTCTAGCTGGTCCCATCCCATCAATTAAGGATCAATCAGATCAAAGTAATCTCTCCGAGTTGATCCACAAAAAGGGTAAACACTAACTATCGCAGTCCGATGGAAAGCAAAAAATCGGACCAATCCAATGCCGCACTTTTCCATTCCATCGTACGGCCCGCATGCATTGAGGCTTCACAAGAGAAAAAAAAACAAATTGTGGCCTAATAATTTCACCGTCTCCTCCCCAAAGTTACCCTGTGATACAGCTCATCCCAAAATCGATCCCCAAAAATCGCTCCTGGATTTCTCATCCCAAATCCTTATGTCGCCGCATCTGCTCTCACCATCGCGCCGCCACTCCTCTCACCTCCGCGCCTCCACCTCTCACCCTTCCGAAACGTGCGCCTCCACCTGGTTCGGGCCCTGCACGCATCTGCTCAGCAACGGGGAGCTTTCATCGGGGCCTCCCTGACCGGCTGCGGCCGGCGGCCAGCGGTCTGGTCGTCTGGAGTAGGCGGCGGCATAGCCGTACCGACCAAGATACAGTCCACACGAACTAGCAGATCAGAGGCTTTTCCTTAACGACTACACGATCCGGGAGTAGGTAACTGCAACTGGCCTTGTCCGAATCTGGGTTTTAGATCTTTGTGAAGTAACATGGATTGTGATAAATCTGGTTAACTTTCATCACTAATGCAGATGATCGATCTGTCAGATAACACTGCTATTTACATCACGTGAAAACGGGTGTATGGCATTGCTATGCTTGTAATAGCATGATTTTCTGTTGATATGGCACTAATATCTTACTTTGAAATATCCATGCTACATATGTACATTATATGTTTTTCGTCCATCTAGATAGTTTGCTGCATACAGCCATGCTTCTTCCTTTTTGATTATTTTTATTCTCATTTTCAGTATCATAGTAATTTCAATATTGACCTCATGCTACCAGGAATATTCAAATATCATAGAATTGTATTCTTCCAAATCATGTACTATATTTTTCTCCTTGAACCGTGCTTCTACATTTTTTTTGCATGCTTCCGTAGTTACAGTTTAAGGATTAAACACTATTCATCGGGATCCAATGGGAACCAGTTTGTTGGACCCTGGCGATGCCACCCAACTCGTTTCCATTCAGCGAACTGAGATTCCCATTTTTTAATTTTGTTTTATAATGCATCTCTACGATCAGCGAATGCATTATGCTTCCCATCTTTTATTTGGCAGCCTTTCTAATTGATCATAACTCTTCTTCATTCTCTAATTTGCAGCACACATCTCCATATCATGGAGGAGGCCGAGCCGGATTCTATGGTGAAAGGTTGCTTTGTAGTGTGGTCTTGTAGTATCTAGGACTTGATGGGTGTCCTCCCTCCGACTCCTTTCACACCGATGTTCAGTCCATCCACACATGCTGGTGGTGGTGACTAGTGATTTCGATTGGAAGCATGTACTAGTGAGTTCTGAAGCAATACCAGTACACCTAGGAAGCAACTAACTTGAATGTTTACCACATCTGTGTTGGTCCTTTGTTGAAGCAAGAAATGAAGGAAGCATGTTTCATTTTTTTGTAACTCATTACTTTTATATTTTGGTGCTGAAGCATTGAGTGATAAGCTATGAAGCTATATCAGATTTGTATGAAGCTCTAAATGTAGTATACCCAAAAAAAAAAAAAGATTGAAACATAACCCAGAAGCACATGTGAGAAATAAAGGAAGCACACAAGGACCAAGGTTGCAAATAAAATCAGATATACGGGAAACAAATGTGATAAACAATGCTGCTTATAGTAAGTTGCTTCGAGAAAACATTTATTTAACTACTAAGTATGAAGCAAGTTTGACAATGGTGGAAGCATGAATCATGTACACTGGGAAGAGATATAGTATGAAACAAAGAATGCATTACATGTTTCTTAGTAAATATCCATATTATGGAAAGTGGGATTTAAAACTTGAGTGATTATCTGAAGAAAGTTGGAAGCATCCGTGATTAGTGGAAGTCGGATTTAAAAATCCCGGACGGTTAGGCCGCAGATTTAGCAAAGGCATCCAACGAACCTGCATGCAATCGGTTCCTAAAATTTTGCAAGAAGCTACGCGGGGCCAGGAAAATCGTACGGCCAGTTCACAACCAATCCGATGGCCAGAAACTGGTCCGATGGGAAGCCAACCATCGGATGCCGATCCCTAGTAGTGCCCCACAAAAAGGGGTTCTCCTAACTGTACATTACAAGCGCACCGCGTGCACGCACATTATTAAAGAACATCGCAAAGCATGTTACTTTTCGGATCGTTCCGTCACCGCCTTGCATTCAGGCCATCTGGTCATACCAAGTACACACGCATGGCTAGCTAAATACTCCCTCCGTTCCTTTTTAATTGACTCAAATTTAGTACAAAATTATACTAAATCTGAGTCAATTAAAAAAGAACGGAGGGAGTAGAAGTACAGTATATTGTAGTATACAGTATCTGCTTAGGCTGCGTGCTTCGAGCAATACAAAAAACTTGTAATGTTTCCAGATGCAAAGACAGCCAACACAACAACCTGACAACATGTTAGGCTTCGAAAACAAGAATACTTTTATGGGACCACAGTACTCTAATCCTAATAGTATGTCATTTCGATAATCCTAATAGTATGTCATTTCGATCTACAGAAGGTAACCAACACCCGCCGAACTGCGGCTTATGAGCCGTCTAGATCTGTTTTGAGTTTAGTTCTAAAATATTGAATTAATTTTTTTATAAAATGAAGCAAAATATTTGTTATCTTCATTAATAAAGAAAGAGGTCCTAGAAGTATTACAAACAAAATCCGCTAGGCGAAAAGGCAGGCCCAAAACAGAGCATACTCGCCCGGCATGTCAACACTGAAAGCTCTAGCACGGGCTAAGGACCATAACCTTGCCTCGGTCTTAATTTTCTCCAACACAACCAATGAAATGTATTATTATTACTATACTATATTTTTTTGTAGATATTTATCAAATTTTGTGTAAAAAGAATATATTAGATTTATTTAATTTTATAGATCTTCAACAAATTTGACAAGATTAAAGTATTAATTAAATTAATCTTCCTTCGGAGTATTGTACCAAAGATGCTACCTTATCTCATCATCCATTGTGTTGTAAGTTGTAACAATCAACATACTTCCTCCGTTCCATATTACAGCGTACATATGGTTTAGTCAAACCTATGTTTTGTAATCTTTGACCAACTATTTATAATAAAATAATAATATATACAAAAGCAATTCTAAATGATATGAAAATATATAATATTGTATTACAATACTAATTATAATATTTTGAATTTATAAATAATAATATTTTTACATATAATTAGTTAAACTTGGCAAAAAATTACTTTAACCGAACCTTATATACAAATACATATGAAGCATAGACCAGATCTCCAAAAAAAAAAAAAAGCTAATCGACCAATAATCTCCTCACTGACCACCCATCAGCCCAGAAGCAGATCAGGCTAATTTCCCCAGCTTGATGTACAAATGATATCGCATATAACACTGCAAGCGCATCACGTGCACGCGGGTGAAGAAGCTAAGGTTAGATCACAGCACATGTTCCCACATATCAGATTGGTAGTTTGTTGATCCTCCTTTTGCTTAGCATTCAGGCCATCTGGTCTGGTCTGTTCGGACTTGTTCAAGCACATGGATATCACGATCCAAATACTAATACGGAGTAACTTAATTTGCAGCCTCGGAAGAACAACATCCTCGATGCAGCGGGAGCAAGTGCCTGCCTCCATGGAGTTCTCGTGTCGCCGCGTACTTGTTTGGTATTGCCACGTTGTACCTTTCGCATTCAGGTCAACTGAACTTTCCAACAAGTACACATGTATTGGCACGGAAATATCATTTCGTGGCATTGAAGTTGGAGCACTTGGCTTCCTAGACTACCTTTGGCGAAGTTCAGACAGCCCGCAGAACAACCGCCTAGGAAGATGGAGCAAATTGTCCGGCCGCACGCATTATCGTCCCTAATTAAACAAGCACGTTTTGCAGGCACGCAAAGAGGGAGAGAGCGCGCATTGGATTGTAAGAACAATACAAGTCTAATTAAATACTTATGAAGTTGGGGAATTCTAGGTCCGGAGCTACAACAAGGCAGCATGATCTCTCCTTGTACACACGTACGTTTGAAACATATTTCCAAATGTACTTCACGATGTTTTTTTTTTTTTGAAATGGAGGATTATCCCGGCCTCTACATCTATTGATGCACACATCTATTCGTTAAAACAAAATGTATACGTAGTATGATTTAAAGTTTACAACTCAAAGATCATCAATGATCAATACGACTATCAACCATCGAAAGTAACAAGACCAGCCCAACCATCATGTAATCTGCTAATAGACCGCCAGGTAGCTCGGTACAAAATACCGTGTAACCATCATTTAGCGATTACACGCTGAAACCACGCATTCTCGCTGATCCTCGAATTTTAACAAGCTCATACATACCTTTATGCACGGAGGGAGTATGTTTTCCCGTTTGCATTTTATATAGAACCGTATGGCCGATCTTATCCAACTTTTTTGCTAGTTTCCGGCCCGCTGTACGTGGCACCGGTGAACGGATGGGTCGCCGTCGAGGGATCGCGACGAAGTTGCCCGTGACGGCCACGCGAACCCAGCGGCGTCTGGCCTCACCTGCTATTGCGGCAGCTGACGGCGCCGAAAGAGGGAGCTGAAACGTGGGTGCTTCCTCAGTGTTCCAGCCGTGTTCTGAGATAACGCAGTGGCAGATGGATACCGTGTCCTGTGCGAGTGATTGTGCCTCTATAGTCTATGCTTATCTTCTGTCAGCCACCGCCCAACTGGATCTTAAACAGATTTTTTTTTTTTTAAACAGAACCGCCCACCTGGATACTGGATAGTACTAATTGTCGCTAAACTGGTCTGGTCGACATGTGGTCATGTAGGATCAGATAATCAGATTTCTTGGACCGCATGATGAGAGGAAATAGCAGATCACACCACTTGTTGGTGCTTCTTTTGCAAAGAACCACAACAGTAGTTTGTTGTTGCAAGGAACACCATATTTTGCTTTAATTCTTTGCACAGAACACATAAACGTAATTAAGAAGCTTGATGTTCAATCTGTTAGTCGGCTTACTGTTACGCGGGCAATTCCTCTCGGTCTACCACATCGTTTGGATCGGCGCAACTGCCATTTTTTTTTGTTTCGTTCTAAATTTTCCTTTTTATGTTTGTTTTTTCTAATTTTCAAAATCAGAATATTTTTAAAAATTACATATTTTTGAAATCCAACCATTTTTAAACACAAATTTTGTAATAGTCAACTATTTTATAAAACACTATAAACTACATATGCATTTTATCAACACATACTACCTCCATCCCAAGGCTTATGCCACCCTTTCTCATTAGATGCATAGTGATAAAGTACCTCGGGCGGTCTTCGGGGTCGTCGCTACCGACGATGAGGCACTGCCATCCAAGGTACTCCAATACCTTCGTGGCCTCCTCATCGTCCTCCTCCTCCTTCACCTCCGGCTTCGGGACCATGAGGGTTATGTCGCCGGAACCCGCGCGTCTCTGCTGCTGCTGCGCCGGTTCACGGATTGTGATTCCGTTGTCGCTGCCGCGTCTCCGATTTGGGGGCGGTGTCGTGTACTCCTTCACCTCGCGCTTCGGCACGGTTTAAACTTCCGTGTTAATGCAAGTTTCCGCACCAAAAATAGCCATTGTTCGAGTGTCAAGGGTGCGGGAGGTACCACGACGACGGCGCTCGTGGAGGGCGAGCTCCCAGTCGCCTCCCGACTCGCCAAAGCACGCGTACCTCTTCGCGATGCTTTTTACCTCATGATTTTACCAATGTCACAAGGGCTGGCTAGTGCTGCCGGCTGCTGTTCAGACTTCGGAGTCCTGGGTGGCATAAGCCTTGGGATGGAGGTAGTATGTGTTGATAATATGCATGGGTAGTTCATAGCGTTTTATAAAATAGTTGAATATTACAAAAAAAATTGTTTAAAAATTGGCTGGCTTTTAAAAATATGCAATTTTTTAAAATATTCTAATTTTGAAAATCAGAATAAATAAAAAAAAGGTAAATTGGAAACGAAACAAAAAAATGGCAGTTAGGCCGATCCAAACTGATGATGCGGCAGACCGAGACGAATTACCGGCGTAACAGTAAGCCTGACTAATGGATTGACCATTAAGTTGTTTAATTACTTTTATGTGTTCTTTGCAAACAATTAAGGCAAAATGTGGTGTTCCTTGCAACAACAAACCATTGTTGTGGTTCTTTGCAAAAAAAGCACCAACAATTGGTGTGATATGCTATTTCCTCCATGATGATGATCATCATAGATTTCTGGGTGTGTTGCACAACTGCTGTTCTCTCTTCTCTGCCGATGATGTCAAGATCAATGAGTAAACAGATGTTTCCGCGGCATGTGCACATCTTCTGACACAAAAAAGAACAAGACAATCTACATGAATCGAAAGCACAAAATACTACTCCCTCTATTTATAAAAAAATGCCTTACACTTATCTATACACTAAATATTATCAATATATAGATCTAACCTTAAACAAATGTAAGACATCTTGTTATAGGCGGATGCGAGTATTTTAGAAGCTGCTTGGTTGTACCACAAGAAAACACAACACAAGAATTTCGCTGTGTTTGGATGCAGAGAATTGAGCTTGGAATTGAATTGGCCCGAAGATTCCAATTCCAAGATGAAACTGAATTGGCTTCCAATTTGAATTTTACCGTTTGCGTATGCTTGGAATTTGATGTTAGAATCAATGGGTGTTGCCCAATTCCAAATGTTGTTTGGATGTACAATCTATGGAATTTAACGATTTGTTGAGTTTGAACAATATAAATTTGCGTACATGTAGACAAATAACATACATATATATTATACTGTATAACTATTATTTTCCAAAATTAATGAACCATTAAAATAATCAGAATAAAGAGGGAAGTACAATACGCATGACACAAAATAGTTTTCAAGTACCGAAAATATTACAACATGGATAATAATTGTGTCTCTAACAGGTAGCTTATGTCTCTTACACATCACAAGCAGTTCATCAACAAGAATGTAAATATTAGGCTTTAAGAACAAGTACACTTCATAACAAAACATCAAGGTAGGGTCAACAGCCATGGCTTCTTTTATTCATCAGGACATACTTGGATATGTCATAGTTGTCATCAGAAAAGAGAAAATATATACCAATGGAAATCTTTTCTATGAAATTGCATCCAGAGTAGGCCATATAAAATAAATTCTATGGTTCTACTTCTATGACCCAAACAACCTATATAAAAGAAATTCCTAAGCAATGCAATCCTCTAAAATTTCTATGAAATTTATTTGAACCAAATAGACCGTAGTGCCAAAGCTTTCGGACCCATACCATCAATAAAACCAGAGCCAACAACATACATCCTGCACATGCCAATGTGCCATGCAAATATCGACGCAGACCGGGGATTCCAACATATACTACATTTGGCCTACTATGTAAAGAACTAAATAGACAAGGAAGACTACATCTTCCGCAACATATATCTCCGACCGGCAACTTTCCGTACACATGCATGTGTTACGTGATTTTATATCATGTACTCCCTCCAATCCATAATAAGTATCACGGTTTTAAATTTAAAGTAAAAAAACCACGACACTTATTATGAATTGGATGGAGTAACATTTATCGCCAATGATGGTATCTGTAAGTTGTAACATGATGCACCTTATTAGCTAAACTTACTTAAATTTCACCAACACTTTAGAAAAGAATAGTAACATCTATGACATCAAATCGACATATGAAATTATATTTCAATACAAATTTAGTGATACTAATTTAGTATGAAAAACATTGTTATTTTTCCTATAAGATTGATCAAATTTTAATAAACTTAACATAATTCAAAAGTTACAAATACACTTGTTCGCGACTGGAGGAATAATTTGTAGTGTACATGGCATGTCTAACATGCTGGTCAGACCCTATACACAAAACCCGGATCACTCTTAATTATCACATCGTGTTCTGAAAATTAACAACCCCAAGAACCGATCAAGCAATGATCTCTACTAGCTGGCCCCATCCCATCAATTAACGATCGATTGGATCACAGTAATCTAACCAAGTTGATATACAAAAAGGGCTACTCCGTACATTACAAGCGCATCGCGTTCACGCCCATATTAAAGATGGTCACAGAAATACCTAGAAGCGCGTGCTGCAGCTGGCTATTATCTTGTAGCCTGCTTCTCTTCTCTCTCCTTTTTTCTCTCATCCAACTCAGCGAAACTATAGTATTATTTTAAGTTTTATAGCATGCTCACTGTGTCTTACTGTACTTACTCTTATTAGACTGCTCATAGTGGGAGTAACATAGCTAGTAGCATCACACATCTCAAGGCATTTTGGTGACATGGCATGCCAATAAATGAAGAAAGAGAGTGAGGTGGTAACTAGCTATGTTACCATAACATCGCACACCCCAAGGTAAAATGAGTCTACAACATACTAAATGACACAATACATAACACCACATATAAGTTACTACCCACTATGAAGGTACTAACCTAGACTAGTAACATGACATATGTTACTAGCCTTAGGCTGGTGCCAACGCGGGCTGAAGGCGGGGCGCTACCGCCCGCGACGGGGCGAGAGTGAGGCGACAGGCGGGCGAGACGGTAGCGGCGGGCGGTGGTTCCACCGCCCGGCGGTAGGGCGCGGTACCGCCCGCCTATAGCCCGCGTTGGAGGCGAGAGCGGGGCGAGAGGGAGGCGATAGCGGTGCTAGTGGGGACGGTAGGGAGGCGGTAGGGAGGAGAGAGAAGTGAGAGCTGGCACTATAGCCCGTGCACTGGCACCGTGGGGTGAGAGTGGGGTGAGAGTGAGGGTAAAAGCTGACGTGGCGAGGCTATAGTGGGATGATGCATTGGCACCAGCCTTAGTTACTCCCACTATGAGTAGTCTTAGTATATCTGCTTGGAGGGCGTGATGCGAGGAATACAAAAAGCTTGTAATGTTTCAAGATACAGAGACAGCCGGCTGCCGACACAATACCTGACAACATGCTTAGGTTTGGAAAACAATAACATTTGCGGGACAACAGTACTCTAATCCTCCTATCTAGTTTCGATCTAGAGAAGATAGCCAACACCTGCCGAACCGCAGCTTATGATATTGCAGCGTTTGCCCCCAAGGATTATCTTATTGCAATGAAATTGCAGTAGTGACCATGTAGGACTTCCAAAATCACTTTAAAAATGGATAAGTAATTGAGGCAAAGATAATTTATAAACATGTAGTTGCCATGTTTGTAAGAAATGTGTTTTTTGCGACCCTGTAAAATTCATCAATCATTTATTTTTTGAATGTCCTTTTGCTCGTCTTGTTTGGAGAATAGTTCACTTTATTTTTAATATTGCACCACCAAAAAATTGTACAAATATGTACGGTAATTAGTTGAACGAAATGATAAAAAAATAAAAAGACATGAATTCGAGTAGGAACTTCTGTTTTTGTGTGGTCTTTATGGAATTGTAAAAATGATATAAATTTTAACAAAAAAAGAACTGCTTATTCTAAGGTTATCTGTATGGCTACTCATTAGATCCATGAGTGGTCTTTCTTGTTGCGGGAGCCGCAGTGTGCGCATATAAATTCTGGGTGCACCTGTCTAAAAACCTTTGCAGGGGATATTTTCAATCAAGGTGGCTGGCGGCTTTCTATACGGTGATAAGATGATGCATAGGCGTCTTGTTCTGATATTCTTCCTCTCGTTGAATTTTACGTACACCCTTTTTGATCCATAAGATCTAAATATTAAAACTTATAACTTTACATAATAAATCAAACTATGTGCAGAATTTTAAAACAATGTAATGGCAAAGAGCTAAACATGTCTTGCCAAGCATGGTCCGACTTCGACCGAAGGAGTTGTGGATGAGCCACCGACCGCACCATACTTTCCCTTTTCCTCATACGAAAAGACACCGAGGAAGAGAATCCTCTGCAACGAACCAATTAATGCTCCAAGAAGCCAAGCTGTTGACAACAGTTCGACTGTGTTGACATATCAGTGTGCTTCTCTGATTCCATCACGCGCGTTATGTCCGAATCAAGCACAAAAATAAGTAGCGGTGTCCTTTCTGGTGTTACAAAAAATCTATGCTCTGGTGTTGACAGCAAGAAACACGCATATATATGATCCTAGCTGTTTTAATAGTTTCAGCACCCTTTTGGTGCATTTGTTTGCCTATTCAGCAGAACACCTCGATGAACTTAAATTACCATAGGAGGACAGCTCTGTTTTATTCCAATCGATTTTGAGAGAAATTGACCCAGAAATCATTTCATTAATTTCCTCACGTCAACAAAAGATTCAGCGTCATCTATGTGGGCATGCATTCACTTGTTGAGAAATGGACACAAATACAAAAATCAATCGTTTTCATGGTCCTCACCTCTGCAACCGTGAAGTACAGACACATACAGCTCCTGCGACGTACCTTTGACACATACATCTTACCAGGTCCGTATTCCCTCAATAATTCGAGAAGCTATGTTATGCGCATTTTTTTTGTGGCACCAAAAGCACCACGTCCTTTTAGTTGACAGTTCCTTGCCGTGGTGATCTGAGATTGTACCATAGTCCTTTCGTGGCACCATAACTGTATAACAATAGAACAAAGCCATAGTTTTCCAGTGAAATTTCTTTAAACAAAGAAGCCTTGATCCTCTATCGATCGGACGGAGATTTTGTGGTTATACATTTTTCGTAGTTGAATATTTTTAAGCGTAAAGTTGGACACCTTTTTATATGCAGCTCTAGTTTGCATAATGTTCAATTAAATTAATTTCGAAATAAATTTATCAGTCATATTAGTCACCATCCTTAAGCCCATACATGTTTTCCTTGGTGATGGATGAGGTGACCAAGGATATACGGATATTTCTTGGTGTATGCTCTTTGATGATGTTGTGGTGCTACTAGATGAAACCAGGGCCGACGTGAATAGGAAATTAGAGCTATGGAGACACACATTGGAGTCGAAGGGGTTTAGACTTAGCAGGACCAAGACTGAGTACATGCGATGCAGCTTTAGTGGTGTTGGTGGAGAAGATGGATGTCAGATTGGAAGGACAAATAGTGACTAAGAGGGACACCTGCTATTTGGGATCAATATTGCAAAGCAATGGTGATATCGGCGAGGATGTTTGCCACAGGATCAAGGTATGGTGGATGAAGTGACAGCAAGCATCTCGTATCCTATGGGACAAGAAGGTCCCACAAAAACTAAAAGGTAAGTCCTATAGGACGGCAGTCAGACCAGTGATGCTATATGTGGCAGAATCTTGGCCAACGAAAAGAGAACACATACAACAAATGATTGTTGCGGAGATGGACATGCTACGATGGATTTGCGACCATATAAGAAAGGACCGGATTAGGAACGAGGTAATTCGCGATATGCTAGGGGTGGCACCGATCAAGGAGAAGCTTGTCCAACACCGACTAAGGTGGTTTCGGCATGTCCAGTGGAGGCTTCCAGAAGCTCCAGTTAACAGTGTAATTCTAAGGAGTATGGATGAGACTAGAAGCGGTAGAGGACGATCAAAGTTGACTTGGGCGGTGGCGGTAAAAAGAGACTTGAGGGATTTGGATGTACCTAAAGTCTTGGCTCTTGATAGAACTGCATGGAAATCATCCATGTGCCGGAATCTTAGTTTACTCTATTTTTTCATCTTGTTCTTGTTTTTGACTTCCTTTTATTTCTGTTGGATTTCATATCTAGCCTACACAACTTGCTTGAAAAAAAGGATTTGATGTTGTTGTATTAGAAATAGTAAATCCATGTTAGAGAAATCATACGTGTCAAAAATAGCAATGTGTGCCTCGGAAAATTGTTACTTAGAACATGTAACATGTTGGGATCAACCTTTGTTTGTCAGCTAGTTTTTTCGGTTACATAGTCTCCAATGAACCTCTCAAACATCTGTAGATTGATAGAACCAACTAAAGAGACTGGAGGGAAGAATCCTTTTGCTTGTTTCTAGGAGTATAAAAGAATTCGCAAGTATGAACTGGCATTGTCAGCGTGGAGGCTCAAACCTAGGCAGGTAGACATCCATCAACCCACTCCTACCATCCCGGCTATGCCCCGGTTCTCAAGAGATATAACCAATATATCAACGTTGAAATGCAGTTTTATTTGCTCATATGTTAGATTAGGTGTGTTTTGCAACAATGTATGGGCAGTTAATAAGATACCACATGGACTAAAGTCCCATGGATCCACCTCCATCGTAGTGTCACCATCAGCGGCGATCATGATGTCAAGTAACTATATATTTATCAAAGTTTCGATTTAATCTTTCGGTCTACCAATTTTCTAGTGCTAGTACGATGATGGATCAACAAGTTAATACTTACCATGCAAGGAGTGTGTGTCTCTAGCCACAATGATGGGGATATGCCCATAGGGGGTGGGTCGCCAGTCCCACTCGCCGTGAAGACGAAGGCCCAGGCGGACTGCCAGTCGCCCAAGCGACTGGGCCCAAAGGCGACTGGGCCGCGATCCTAAGGAGAAGACCTGTGCGATTGGATTAGAAGATTACTTGCAAGAGGGTTAACGAATCCCGGATTAATAGCAACGGATACGATTCGGATTTATCACCATGTAACCCTAGATCGGGGGTGTCTATATAAACCCCCGAGCTTAAACCCTAGAGGACACTTGATTAAAGATCTAATCTCCCTTTGTAAGCTCACGGCGTAGCCGCCGACTGAGCCCCCCCATTGTAATTCTCCACTGAGCAATAAAGATCTAGCAGGACGTAGGCCTTTTACTCTCCGGAGGGGCCGAACCCGGGTAAAACCCTTGCGTCTCTTGCACCTCGACCCGTAGATGGCGATGTTCCCTTCCAATCGCATCAACGAAGTGCTACCCCCTGTAGCATCTGCCGTGGCCACATCCACGACAGTGGCGCCCACCGTGGGGCATGGGACATCAAGCCTCCGAGCTACGGCGAGGCCCTACTCGCCAGTGCGGCGGCCGGTTGCTTCCGGCAGGATGATCGCTACCGGCAGTTTCTTCCACATCCAGCCAAGCACCTACCGGCCCGCCTCGTCGCCTCTCAAGCACGCCTGGATGGTGCCGATCGGCTCCATCAACCTCTTCGTTGGGCTCGCCGGCGTTAGCGACCCCTCTGAGCCTCGCCCCAGTCGCTCGCACGACCCCTTCGCGCCAGGGCAGCTCCTCACTGCTACTCGCCCGGTCACCGGCGAGGTATACGCGGAGGCTGAGGCGGCCTTGGAAGACGATGCCGAGTCGGCGGTCGTGGCACCAACCGCCAACGCCCCCATTGCCTCGGCAGTCGCCGACTCCGCCGACACCGCTCCAGCCGCCGACTCCATCGACACCATCCCAGTCATCGACTCCGTCATCGCCGCGATCGACGCCGACTTCACCGACATCATCGCTATAACTTCGGTTGCAGGATCCACCGCTGCGTCCCCGACTGCTCGCTCCGTCGCCACCGCGTCAACCAAGGACTCTATCTCCCTGGTCTCCCACCCGAGCGACTTCGAGGGTGGCTTCGAGGACGACTCCATCCTCTCCCTCTTCGGCAGCAACTCCGACTCGGACTCCGTCGAGGCCCCGCGCTACCGCTACCCGACCGTAGTCTTCATGGCAGGGGGTGAAGAAGAGCACCCAGTCGACGCCTTCACCACTCCCCTCCCCGCAACCGCCACCGCAACCGAGACCGAGGCGCACCGGTGAAAGGATCGTATGCCGCACCTAGAGGGGGGGGGTGAATAGGTGCTAACCAATTTTTAGTTCTTTTTCAAATTAGGCTTGACACGAAAGGTAAATTCTCTAGATATGCAACTATGTGAATTTACCTATATGACAAGGATATCAACTAAGCAAGGTATAGCAACGCAATAGTAGATAGAGTGGGATAGAGGTAACCGAGAGTGTAGCACGCGATGACACGGAGATGATTCCCGTAGTTCCCTTCCTTTGCAAGAAGGTACGTCTACGTTTGGAGGAGTGTGGTTGCTACGCAAGCCAAACCAACAGCCACGAAGGCTTCACTCAGATCTCCCGTGAGCAACGCCACAAAGGCCTAGCCCACTTCCACTAAGGGATTTCCTCGAGGCGGAAACCGGGCCTTTACAAAGTTCTTGGGGCACACATCCACAACCAAATTGGAGGCTCCCAAATCTGTAACAACACAACAAATCAACAAGCATACATCAACAACAACAACTAGGGATCCAAAGAGGAACACTAGCAAGGGGGCCCTCAAGCATAAGAGGGGGAAATGAAGAACGCTTCGGTGAGGATGTAGATCGGGGTCTTCTCCTTCGATTCTCCAAAGCACAAGTGATTTGGTTGGTTGAGGGAGGAGATCTGGCGATTTTGGTGTTCTTGGTGGCTCAGCAATGGAGGATGAAGTTCTTAGGGTTTGAGCAACCTTCCAAGGTAAGTGAAGGGGGTATATCTACCCCACCTACTTTTCTGCCCGTTGGAGAAGAATCGCCGGCGAGTGCCGGCCAGGATTCGCCGGCGGTGCCGGCCAGAATATCGAAACAGCAGCTAACAGGCTGGCCGGCAGTGCCGGGCCAGAAACGCCGGCAGTGCCGGCCTGGACACACCGGCAGTGCCGGCCTGGAGTTGCCGGCAGTGCCGGCCTGGACCAGGTGACAGCTTCTTCCTTCTTTTCTTTTCTTCCTTTTTGAGTGGGTCGAGATTTTCCGAGGTATCTTTTCCACAACTGTAAACCACTTAGCACACGGTTAAATTGTCACCGGTGTTGTTAACAAACACACAAAACTCAGAGATCATGAAATGTTCTTTCAATCTCCCCCTTTTTGGTGTTTGATGACAATACCGGGATTTTGCAAAGAATAGAGCAAGAATATCTATATGTTTGGCAGCAGAGAGAAACTCCCCTAGATGTGTGCATGCGAGAAATTTAGTGCAAGAATATATATATGCACACATTAGGTATAGAGCAACTTCAACTACCAAGATAGAAAGCACAATGCTCATAAGACATAAGGCATAAAATGTATGGGAAAAGATAGAAGATGACAAGTTAAGATCATACCTTTTCATATTGACATCCTTAACATTTCAAGATAATAGCCTCAATATCATGAACAAGAATTCCATAATCACATCAAGTATCAATTTTGAGATAGATCCATAGACAATATGAGATATAAGATGATCATACCAAACCATGACAGTACTCTCAACCATATAGAATACCGACAAACATAGCAATAGTTCACCACACATAGGACACATAAGACATAAGATAAGGTTCAACATAATATAGAAGATAAAGGGAGGACACAAGCTTTAACGGAATGATAAAAAGCAAATGCTTGTGCCCTCAAACCTCCCTAGCAAATCCCGTGCAAGTCCTACTAGACCTTCTTCTCCCCCTTTGGCATCAAGACACCAAAAAGGAGAAAAGAAGCGATGCTACAACGTCCCATGAGAGCTCACTCACTCTCCGTCTCTTCATTGTCCTCCGACTCTTCATCATCTTCAGACTCGGCGGGCTCAACATCATCACTAGGAGGGTGCCGACGGCGAGAGGGACCGGGAAGACCAATCTGTTCAAACTCAGTCACATTGCCATGCTTGGAGAGCCATTCTTCTTCGGGAGTGATGACCTCCTCGGATCCACTTTCAACAGGAATATCCAACTTGCGCATGATGAGCTTTGTGTTCCTCCCTGTCCATTTTCCGCTCCCTATGAGCCCGATATCGACGCCTCGTTGATGTCGGACTTGAGGCGAACATCTTGGCCAACTTGGCCTCTATGCGAGCAAACCAGCCATTGTCGGCATGAGGTGCGAGCTCAAAATCAGAGTCTTCTTCTTCAGCAGAATCCTCATCATTGGGAAGACGAGGAGGATTGTTGTGAGTCTTGACCTTGAGATCCTTAGCCTTGTGAGGTAGAAGGTTAACCTCATCAGTGAGCTTGCCATATCCAGCACTTTCCCAACGAGTGCAAATGAAGAACATGAAGTAGGGAGCAAACACAGGGGCCTTGCGAGCCATAATGCAAGCCCAAAACTCATGCCACAGAAAATCCATCACGTCAAGCTGCATACCAGTGTCACGGTGCTCGTGAGAAAGGAGCAACAAGTTCCCAAGGTATCCATAGATCTGATCAACGCAGCCAACCTTGGGATTAAGGACCTCTCGGTAAATGCGGAGGAGGATGTCATACACCGGGCGAAGAAATTTCGAGAACCATATACCACTTCTCCTTCAAGATAAAGATCAGCAAGGAGAGCCTTCTCAACGGGCTTGGGAGTGTTGTGGGCTCTAAAGTATCCATCTTCATTGCCAATGAGCACAGGATAACCAAGACAAGCTGCAAATTGATCCCAAGTGCCATGCAACATGCGACCTTCTGTCATCCAAGTCATAGTCTTGGCATCATCATTGTCAACATAAACTGTGGCAAAGAATTGCCCAATCACCTCCACACAGTAAGGGTGCTGAAACTCCATCAGAGGAATAAGACCAAACTGCTCACAAATATTGCGAGCTTCAGCAAAGTAGTTGGCGTGTTTATCCATGTGAGCAAAGTTGATGTGATGCATAGGAGCGACTTTATAAGTGGCATTTGCATAGAGATCATCAAAAGTCTTCTCTTGATACTTAGTCCAGAACAGAGCAGAGCAATTGGTGCCTTTGGGAGAGGTGTAGGCGTTGGACTGACGCAACCGAGCATACTCATTATCAGGCCACTTCCCAATAGGCATGCCTCTCAACCTCCGGAGAATGTTAGCACGAGGTTCAGCCGGAGCGGAATCCCTCTCCCGACGAGATGACTTCTTCAGAGATGGAATTTCGGCGTCAAAGTCACTAGGTATCGCCCGTTTGCCCGAACTTGAGCGATGAGAACCACCTGCACCTGTGAGAGCAAAGGATAGGAATAGCATATGATAAGGTACACCAAAACACAGCAAATAATGATAATCAAAGCATGGTGAATGAAGTGTTTAAGATTCAACAAGAAAAAGGCTAGAGATGATCTGGGCACAGCTTCACCGGCAGTGCCGGGGAGGTACGGGCGGCAGTGCCGGCCCGACCGGCAGTGCCGGTGAGACAAGGGCGGCAGTGCCGGCCACACCGGCAGTGCCGGTGGGGAGGCGGCGGCAGTGCCGGTCAACAGGAGAAAAGGCCAGATCTGCTCTAGACTTCAACATTGTTCCTCAAACTTTCACACACCCATGCTCAAGGTTATCTACCTCTATGGCAAAACTTTCGGAAAGAATCATCCACCCATCTTTCTTCTAGAGAGGTCTACCCAATCTAGAGAGGGAGAGAGAGGAGGAAGACTAACCGGAGGAGGAAGCCATGGAGGGGAGGGGGGCCCTGCCCGGAGGAACCACCCAGAGGAGGGAGGAGAGCCCGGGGCGGCGGCCGGAGGGCAGGGGCGACGGCGGCGGCGGCTGGAGTCGGATGGGAGGAGGAGCCACGCGCTGGGAAGAAGAGGGCAGTTGCCCTAACCCCCTGGCGGGTCCACTACTTAACCCACGCCGACACCGGCAGTGCCGCCCAGCCGAGGCCGGCAGTGCCGGCACCACCGGCAGTGCCGGTGTGGGCACGCCGGCAGTGCCGCCGAAGCAGCCCACTGCCCAAAAACCCTCAAAACAAAGCTGAGTTTTGGAGAATGGAGATAGATATGGTTTCTTTAGGAAAGATGAGGCTTAGGATAGATACGCCAAACTGTGAGATGGTACATGATCACTCATTTTTGCAAATAAATCAAATGAGGGCCAAAAATGAGTGACTTCCCATAAACAAGGAGATGTCAAAAAGATCCAATGAAAATCCAAACAACTCCAACTCTTCACAAAGAAGAGTGTGGTGGCCTAGGCCACCATATATGAGTGATGTGACATGGCACCGCGAAGATATATCTTGGGTCCAAGTCACTACTCATCATTGAAGCTCACATATCAACATATGATATTAAGAGAATGATTTCTTAATGTTGGCATTATGGGGGGGAGGGATAGCTCAATAATTTAAACCGCACTCCCCCTATTTCCATGCCCACATCTAAACCAAATAAAGTTTTGAGACGAAGGTGTGTTTGCAAGATGGTCAAGCTATACTCCTTGAATCAATGATATTTAGCTCATTCCTCAAATAAGAGAACCTTGCTTCATCAAGAGGCTTCGTGAATATATCGGCAAGTTGATCTTTGGTAGGAACATAGATAAGCTCAATATCACCCCGGGCAACATGATCCCTAATGAAATGATTCCGGATCTCAATATGCTTCGTTCTTGAATGTTGCACCGGATTATAGGCAATCTTGATAGCACTTTCATTGTCACATAATAGAGGCACTTTGTCACAAATGACACCGTATTCCTTTAAAGTTTGCCTCATCCATAACAATTGAGTGCATCCACTTGCGGCGGCAACATATTCGGCTTCGGCGGTGGAGAGAGATATACAATTTTGCTTCTTAGAAGACCAACACACCAAGGACCTACCAAGGAATTGGCAAGCCCCGGAAGTTGATTTCCTATCATCCTTGTCACCCGCCCAATCCGCATCGGTATAACCATTGAGAATAAAACTTGAGCCTTTGGGGTACCAAATACCATATCTTGGGGTATCAACCAAATATCGAAAGATTCTTTTGAGAGCCATCATGTGGCTCTCTTTAGGAGAAGCTTGATACCTTGCACACACACCAACACTCAACACTATGTCCGGTCTAGATGCACAAAGGTAAAGCAAGGATCCAATCATAGAGCGATATACCTTTTGATCCACCTCTTTACCATTGGGATCAAGTGCAAGATGACATTTGGTAACCATAGGAGTGGCCACACCCTTCATCTCGGTCATCTTGAACCTCTTGAGCATGTCTTGGAGATATTTTGCTTGGTTGATGAAGGTTCCTTCCCTCAATTGCTTGATCTCAAAACCAAGGAAGAACTTCATCTCTCCCATCATAGACATCTCAAACCTATCGGTCATAAGCTTTGAGAATTCATCATTGAAAGCTTTGTTAGTAGATCCAAAAATAATATCATCAACATATAATTGGCAAACGAAAAGCTCCCCATTGACCCTCTTAGTAAAAAGAGTGGGGTCGATTAGCCCAACATCAAACCCACGGTCTACCAACAATTCCTTAAGGTGCTCGTACCAAGCTCTAGTAGCTTGTTTGAGACCATAAAGTGCTTTATCAAGCTTGTAGACATGGTTAGGAAAGTTGAGATCCTCGAACCCCGGGGTTGCTTAACATAAACCTCTTCATGCAAAGGACCATTAAGAAAAGCACTTTTCACATCCATTTGTTGTAATTTAAAGTTATGATGCGAGGCATAAGCAAGAAGGATACGGATGGACTCAAGGCGAGCCACGGGAGCATAGGTTTCTCCAAAGTCAATACCCTCCACTTGAGAGAACCCTTGAGCCACCAATCTTGCCTTGTTCCTCACAACATTTCCAAACTCATCTTGCTTGTTCTTGAAAATCCATTTAGTGCCTATAACATTGCGGCACTCTTTAGGCTTCTTTACTAGAGTCCACACTTTGTTGCGCTTGAAGTTGTTGAGTTCTTCATGCATAGCTTCCAACCAATCCGAATCTTCAAGGGCTTCAAATACTTTCTTGGGTTCCACTAAAGAGATATAAGCATGATGATGGCTAAAGTTTGCCAATTGCCTTCTTGTGGAAACCTTTGCCCTAACATCACCAAGAACCTTGTCATGAGTGTGTCCACGTAGCTCGCGGTTCCTATCTCTTCTTGCTAGACGACGGGCCTCGATCTCCTCCTTGGTCTTTCTAGGCCTTGGAGGTGTCACTTGATCAACTTGATCATTTGGGTCCCCGTCTTGACCTTGAACTTGAGCTTCCTCAATTGCTTGGGGTTGCTCAATCTCATGTGCTTGATCTTGAACAATGTTCGGAGAAGGGCAAGAGTTGATTGGTTCCTCATTGGAGGCATTGTGAGTGATAGGTTGATCTTGACCTTGATCTTGTCCTTGATCTTGCACATAAGAGGGAGAGTCTTGTTCTTGTTCTTGGGTTGGTGCATCATTTGCTTCACTAGGTAAGGTTTGTTGATGTTGAGAAGATGAGGGCTCCACCGTGGTAGAGCATAGTTCTTCCCGAGACGCCACACCGTGTCCCTCAATGGGGCGGAAAAATCCCACACCCATTCTTACTATGGCATCTTGAGGTATTTCATCACCTGCACAAACATCAACTTGCCCCACTTGGGAGCCATCATTTTCTTCGAACTTCACACTACAAGATTCAATGATAATCCCGGAGGACACATCAAAGATTCTATAAGTGTGAGATTCGGCACCGTAACCAACAAATATACCCTCCAAAGCTTTAGGAGCGAATTTAGATAAACGAACTCCTTTGATTTTGTAGAAACACTTACACCCGAACACCTTGAAGTATGAGATATTAGGCTTGTTCCCGGTGAGTATTTCATATGGAGTCTTGTTCAAGCCCTTGCGGAGATAGAGCCGGTTGGAGGAGTGACAAGCGGTGGAGATGGCTTCGGCCCAAAAGTTATAGCGGGATTTATACTCTGCCATCATAGACCTTGCCATATCCATAAGAGTCCGGTTCTTCCTCTCCGCAACACCATTTTGTTGAGGGGTGTAAGCAGCGGAATATTGATGACGAATCCCCTCATCACTAAGAAAATCATTGAGTGTGTAGTTCTTGAACTCGGAGCCGTTGTCACTTCTTATTGCCATAATGAGGAGGTTGTGTTGGCGTTGCACCTCGGTAGCAAAGTCAATGAATATTTGTTGAGTCTCATCTTTCGTCTTGAGAAAGTAGACCCAAGTGTATCTTGAGTAATCATCAACAATCACCAAGCAATGTTTCTTCGCACCAAGACTTGCATGAGTAACGGGACCAAAGAGATCCACATGAAGGAGCTCCAAGATCCTCTTGGAAGAGATGATGGTCTTGCTTGGATGCGGAGAGTCATGCATTTTGCCTTCAACACAAGCCCTACAAACACGATCTTTGGCAAAAGACACATTTTCCATTAGTCCCACAATATGGTTCCCCTTGTGAAGACTTTGCAAAGTTCTCATGTTGACATGGGCTAGGCGGCGATGCCACAACCAACCCACGTCCGCCTTTCCGAATAGGCACATCGCACTTGACGTGGTGGTCCCCGAAAAGTCCACCACATACAAGTTGTGTTCGCGATACCCAACGAATGCGACTTTTAGAGTCTTGCTCCACAAGAGGACCACAATATCATTATCAATAAAGACGGCGAAACCCATCTTGCCAAGGGCGGAAACGGAAAGCAAATTGTAACCAAGGGTTTTGACAAGCATGACATCCACAAGAGTAATGTTGTGTGCAACCACAACCTTGCCAAAACCCAATACCTCGGATGTAGAATTATCGCCAAAGGAGACGGTGATATCATTAATGTTAGGCCTCAACTCCTTGACGAGGTTCTTGCCGCCGGTCATATGACTTGTACATCCACTATCAAGTACCCATTTTGAACCTCCGGCGGCATAGTCCTACATGAGATCAATTCTTGGATTTAGGTACCCATTTTGCAATGGGTCCTCTTTTGTTAGCAACAAGGGTCTTTGGGACCCAAATAGACCAAGCAACATAACCATCATATGGGCCAACATATTTAGCATAAACATCACCATAATAATCTTTAAATAAAACATAGTGAGGGTTAGCAATTCCCGCATCATCATCATTCATGGTTTTGCCCTTGGAGGCTTCACCATTAGTGACGACTTTCTTCTTTTCTTGTGCGGGCTTGGCCTTTTGCTTGTTTGCCTTCTTTGCCTTGGCATTAAAACCAATGCCCTCCTTCCCATTGTTTGATCTTTGCTTACTCAAAAGATCATCCAAAGAAAGTTTACTTTGGGGAGAGGAGGCCTTAGCAAGTTCATCCTTCAACCTAGCATTTTCCTCAACAATGTTTGCATGATCACATAGAGGAGTAGAGGAACTAGGCACATCATATGAAGCAAGCCTAATTTGAAGTTGCTCAAACGACTTGGATAGGAGAGTGTATTCACTCTTCAAAGCTTTGTGAGCTTTGTCTAGTTCATCTAGATCCTTCACAAGTTTCTCATGATCGACCCCAAATTGGGCCTTTTCCTTTGTAAACACTTTATTCTTAGCCCTAGCAAGATCTCTAGCTTTAGTGAGCTTGTTAATTTTATCTTGAGGCTCTTCAATATTTTCTAACCTCTCTTCAAGAGAAGATATGGTTTCTTGACATTCCTCAAGAGCATTTTTAAGAGCATGGATTTCGAGAGAGTCTTCTCTCTCTATTTGACCCTTTTTCTCAAGCATAGCACTTTGTTGAGCTAAACGAATCATGAGGTTTGAAACATGCTTTTTAGTGTTACCTTGTAGGTTGAGAATGAAATCATCAAAATCTAGCATTTCTTGTTTCACTTTTAGACTAGCATCATCAACCCCTAGTTCACTAGATATGTTAGGCATAGAGGGGTTAGGAGATGATACCTCGGAGGATTTAGCCATGAGGCAACTTTCTTTCTCCACAAGAATGACTTCATTGGGGGATTCACTTGGTGATGAAGAGTTAGTGGAGAGGGAGGCAAGAGCAACCAATCCATTGGAAGATGCATCTTCTTCATCATCAACATCATCATCTCCGGAGGTATACTCTTCTTGAGTTGATAGCACGATAGATGTGTCCAAGGAGGACCTTGCCATGAAGCAATGTGCATTCTTGATAGGAGGGTTCTCATTGGGAGATTCAAAGAGAGATGAAGAGGGTATGTTGGTGGTGACAATGGCGGCCAATTCCTTTGAGCTTTCTTCATCTTCTTCACCACTTGAACTTTCAACTTCATCGGAAGAATATTCTTCCCTTGTTACTAGCACAACTCTTGAGGGCCTCTTGCCCTTCTTGGTCTTGTTGTTGTAGAACTTCTTGTTGGGGGCTTTTGAATACTTGCCCTTGGTATCCTTGCTCTTGTCCTTGGGAATGAGCCTTCCATTATGAAGCTCTCTATTTTCATAGGGGCATTCGGCAATGAAGTGGCGCTTGTCATCACAATTGTAGCAAGATCTTGTCTTTGGACCAAAGCTAGTGAAACCACTTTTGTTGTTCCTCTTGATGTTGTCTTCCTTGGCCTTGGAGGGATCAACCCAAAAGGATTTTGCATGGAAGGCCATGTGATCATGGTAGTGGCATTGCAAATCTTCCGGATAGGACATACTCCAAGATGCCCTATAAGATTCTTGAGGAATCACTTCTTCACCGGAGTTGACCACCAAGGCAAGATTGGAACCTTTTGCCATTCCAAGAGCACGGTTGCGAGAATCATGAGAGGTTTCTTCAAGCACCTTGAGAGCTTGCATCTCGTGCACGACTTGTTGAGAAGTAAGAGAGGAATAGCATTCCCTTCCCACAAGAGTCTTGACATCAATGGGAACAAACGGCATCATGCATTCAATGTACTTCTCCTTGATCCAAGAGTCATTGATGTGGGTGGCACCAATAAGCCGGAAGGCATTGGCAACGGTGAGAAGTCTTCCATACATGAGTTCATGATCTTCATCCGGTAGCCTCAAGAATCCTTCGGCTTTATTCTTAAGAGCATTATACTTGTTCCTCCTTGTGCTCTCACTTCCAATGCAACTAGCGGCCAAGCCGTCCCAAGCTTCCTTGGCGGTGGTGAAGTCCCGGACCCGATGCAATTCCGGAGTCCCCACACTAGTTTGAATCATGTGAAGGGCGGTGTTGTTGAGTTGACTATCAACGACTTCTCTTCTAGTCAACTTGTCGGGGTTGTATGGCTTGAAGCCCTCCATGATGATTCTCCATAGTTCATTTGAGGCACTACAAACATGAGAGCGGAACTCAAATTGCCAAGTATCGAAATTATCAACGGAAAACTTAGGTGGGTCACCCCTAATGTTCAAATGAGGCATGGGAACCGGTATATCGAGTGATTGGAAAGGTGGAGGTACTCGATTGTAGCTCTCACTTTCACTAGTTCCCTTGGGAGATGCACTTGTAGCTTTGATAGTGTTTAAGTTGTCACCTTCCACGGGTTTGGTAGATGAGGGTAAGTCCGAAGCCTCTCCATCATCTAACGCACCCGTGTCTTTTACCTCTACACTAGGTGCCTTGGGTGGGGCCGGAGCCAATAGCTCGGCAATCATCTTTTTCATGCTTTCCATTTGGGCTTCCATGGAGGACTTCAAAGAATTGAAGTCTTCCACGGAAACCGTCTGGGCGGCCCCTACCAAGGGCACCTCGTCCGGCATACTCTTAGGCGGTTAAGCCCGAAATAAGAGCCGAGGCTCTGATACCAATTGAAAGGATCGTATGCCGCACCTAGAGGGGGGGTGAATAGGTGCTAACCAATTTTTAGTTCTTTTTCAAATTAGGCTTGACACGAAAGGTAAATTCTCTAGATATGCAACTATGTGAATTTACCTATATGACAAGGATATCAACTAAGCAAGGTATAGCAACGCAATAGTAGATAGAGTGGGATAGAGGTAACCGAGAGTGTAGCACGCGATGACACGGAGATGATTCCCGTAGTTCCCTTCCTTTGCAAGAAGGTACGTCTACGTTTGGAGGAGTGTGGTTGCTACGCAAGCCAAACCAACAGCCACGAAGGCTTCACTCGGATCTCCCGTGAGCAACGCCACAAAGGCCTAGCCCACTTCCACTAAGGGATTTCCTCGAGGCGGAAACCGGGCCTTTACAAAGTTCTTGGGGCACACATCCACAACCAAATTGGAGGCTCCCAAATCTGTAACAACACAACAAATCAACAAGCATACATCAACAACAACAACTAGGGATCCAAAGAGGAACACTAGCAAGGGGGCCCTCAAGCATAAGAGGGGGAAATGAAGAACGCTTCGGTGAGGATGTAGATCGGGGTCTTCTCCTTCGATTCTCCAAAGCACAAGTGATTTGGTTGGTTGAGGGAGGAGATCTGGCGATTTTGGTGTTCTTGGTGGCTCAGCAATGGAGGATGAAGTTCTTAGGGTTTGAGCAACCTTCCAAGGTAAGTGAAGGGGGGTATATATACCCCACCTACTTTTCTGCCCGTTGGAGAAGAATCGCCGGCAGTGCCGGCCAGGATTCGCCGGCAGTGCCGGCCAGAATATCGAAACAGCAGCTAACAGGCTGGCCGGCAGTGCCGGGCCAGAAACGCCGGCAGTGCCGGCCTGGACACACCGGCAGTGCCGGCCTGGAGTTGCCGGCAGTGCCGGCCTGGACCAGGTGACAGCTTCTTCCTTCTTTTCTTTTCTTCCTTTTTGAGTGGGTCGAGATTTTCCGAGGTATCTTTTCCACAACTGTAAACCACTTAGCACACGGTTAAATTGTCACCGGTGTTGTTAACAAACACACAAAACTCAGAGATCATGAAATGTTCTTTCAACCGGGCGGCCCTCGAGGGGCAGAGGAAAAAGGAGCTTGCCGAAAGGCAGAAATTTCGCCTCGAGCAAGACGAAGTGAGGGCCGTATCCCACTACCGCCAGCAGCGAAACCGCCGGCGCATGGAGCGCGCCCGTGCGAACGACTTTCCCAACGCACGCCTCAACTTCGACGACCCAGACGGAGAAATCCGGGTCGCCCGAATCCAAAACCCTGACATCCCGGAAGGAAGTCGGGCTGCTGCAGATAGAGCGGCGCGCGGAGCACCTCCGCCACCCCCACCACCACCACCCGAAGTTCCTCGGGCAGAAGTCGACGCCAACGGCCTACCACTGCACTCGTCTCCAGCCGACAACGTTGCAGCTGCGCAGGCCGTCCTCGCAAGAATTCCCGAAACGGGAGACGATGCAATCCTCGTCCAGCACGCCAAGGCTTTGGTAGCCAAGGCATTGGAGCAACAACACTCCGCAGCCGACTCGCAAGGGCGACTCTATTCGCGCACATCCGTCAGTCGCGCGGCGTCGTCAGACGCGGCAAATCGCGCAATCGTCAACGCCAACAATGGCCCGCCCCCAGCACCGCGCGCAGCCCACTCGTCTAACAACCGAGTCGAGCCGCGCCCCGCGCGGGTGATGGTCGCCGCCAACGGGCAGCCAGTCGACGCCCGAACCCACATCGTCAATGATCAAGAATGGCGGGCGCGTAACCGATTGAACGACCGCCACGCCGATGAGGCCCCGCGCCAGAGCGCGTTCACCCGAATCGGCCCCGCCTGCTTCGGGCCGATGATCCGAGGCGAGCCATACCCTGTGGGGTTCAAAGGACCCCGCGACATCGAGAAGTACGACACACACATCGACCCTACCGTCTGGATCGACTCGTACGCTATGGCAATGGGGATCCAGGGCCACTCCGAGCTACTCGCAGCACGCTACCTGCCTCTCATGATGGACGGCGTCAATCGCCACTGGTTCAACACCCTCACCGTCAACAGCATCGACTCCTGGGAAGAAGCCCGCGCCGCATTCATCCAGTACTTCGCCAGTGCGTACACCCGTGCCACAACCATAGAAGACCTGGATCGCTGCGTCCAAGGCCCACGCGAGTCGACCCGCCGGTGGGTGCAACGCTGGCAGGACATGTGGACGACCTCCAGCGGCATCAGCACGGACACGGCAATCTACTGCTTCCGACGTTGCTGCCGGTATGAACCACTAAGCGCCAAGCTCCGTCGCGTCAGTAGGGATAATATCTCAATCTCCGAACTCTTCGACATCGCCACCCGCTACGCCGACGAAGACCCTACAGTCGACTCGGACGACGAGTACGGTCAACGACGCAATCGCCGCCCTGCGCACACGGAGCCCCGGCGCGGCGACTACCGATTCGCCGGCCGGTCTAACAACGGCAAGCGCCGCGGAGAGGGAGGACACAACGAGCTGGTCGCTACCACCGATTACGAGCAGCGCGAGCCAAAATCATTCCGGCGCGACACTCGCGCACCTCGGGAGGATCGGCCCCAACCCAAGCGCTTCGACGCCCGCAGCCTCCTAGATGCACCATGCATCTATCACAGCAAGGAAGGCAAGCCTGCCAATCACACGACGGGAAATTGCTACTCCCTGAAGCAGATAGAACGGGCTCGCCGCGCCAAGGAAAACGACGGCGGTAACCAGCACAAAGACCGTGCCAAGGACCAAGACCAGCACCAGGGAGAGGGCTTCGGTCGCAGCGCCGGCTCGCTCCACACCTTCACCGGGGTCGGCGACCGGCGGGACAGGAAGGTCCTCGCAAGGGCAGTGGCGGTACACGCAGTCATACTTTCTGACGTGCCCCGGTGGCTTAACTGGTCCGAGCAAAGCATCACCCGGAGCCGCGAAGACCACGCCCCCGCATCGAGTACCCCGGGCGAGTGGCGCTAGTCGTCGGGCCTAAGGTCGCCGACTACTGGCTACCGAAAACCCTGATGGACGGGGGAAGCTCCATCAACATTATGTACTACGAAACCTTCCAGCGGCTTGGCCTACCAGACTCGCGCCTCGAGAACACCAAGGTTACGTTCCACGGCATCGTCCCTGGGCGGAAGGCCTTCCCGATCGGCAAAGTGACGTTGCCAGTCACCTTCGGCACGCCCGTGAACTACCGCACCGAGCGAATAACGTTCGAGGTGGTGAACTTCCGCAGCTCCTACCACTGCGTACTCGGCCGGCAGGCGTTCGCCCGCTTCATGGCGACCCCGCACTACGCATACAACATGATGAAGATGCCAGGGCCTCGGGGCGTCATCACCGTCCACGGCGATCCGGAGATGGCGTTGGAATGCGAAGATGACAGCGCCAAGCTCGCCGACGCCGTCATCGCCGACGAACAAGACAACTCCGCCGAGCTCGCCAAGTACCCAGTCGACCGCAACGACCCCGCCATCCTGGAGAAGCCAACCGAGCTCGACTCGTCCGCAACAACCTTCAAGGCCGCAGCAGGCACTCGCCAAGTAGATCTTGTAGAAAACGATCCAAGTAGGCAAGTTACCATTGGGACGGGCCTGTCCGCCCAATAGGAAAGCGCGCTCATCAAGTTCCTCCGTGAGAATCGAGATATCTTTGCATGGAAACCCTCTGACATGCCTGGTGTCCCGAGAGAACTTGCTGAGCACAAATTACACGTCGATCCCACCGCGCGACCCGTTAGGCAGGCAATGCGCCCTGTGGGAGAAGAACGGCGACGCGCAATCGCCGAAGAAGTAAACCGGCTACTCGCTGCCGGCTTCATCATAGAAATCAAGCACCCAAAATGGCCGGCAAACCCAGTCCTAGTGCTAAAGAAAAACAAGACGTGGCGAATGTGTATCGACTACACAAGCCTCAACGAGTGCGTGTCCCAAGGACCCATTCGTCCTACCGCGAATCGACCAGATTATCGACGCGGTCGCCGGGTCCGAGTCGCTATGCTTCCTTGATGCATACTCCGGGTACAATCAAATAAAGATGGCCAAGGAAGACCAAGAGAAGACAGCATTCATCACGCCCCTAGGCGCCTACGCTACACGTCCATGACCTTCGGCCTCAAGAACGCCGGAGCAACATACCAGCGGTGCATGAACAGCTGCCTGGAAAGCCAGATCGGCCGCAATGTGCATGTCTACATCGACGACGTGGTGGTCAAATCGAATCGCCAGACCGACCTCGTCAGCGACCTCGCCGAAACATTCGCCAACTTGCGGCGGTACAAGATCAAGCTCAACCCTTTGAAATGCACCTTCGGGGTTCCATCAGGACAACTGCTAGGCTACGTCGTCTCCAAGCGAGGCATCGAGCCAAACCCGGAGAAGACACTGGCGGTCATGCGCACCAAGCAGCCGACTTGCCTAGTCGACGCGCAGAAACTCGCCGGTCGAGTCGCCGCCCTCAGTCGCTTCATACCCCGGCTCGGAGACAAGGCCATGCCACTTTACCGCTTGCTCAAGAAGTCAGAATCATTCGGGTGGACAGACGAGGCGCAGCGGGCCCTGGAAGAACTCCAGCACGCTCTCTCGAACGCCCCTATCCTCGCGGCCCCGCTGCCAAAAGAAACCATGCTCCTATACGTTGCCGCGTCGAACCGCGCTATAAGCGCGGTCATGGTCGTCGAACGAAAGGAAGAAGGAAGGGAGCAACTGGTACAACGCCCGGTCTACTACATCAGCGAAGCCCTAATCGAATCCAAGCAGCGGTATCCACACTACCAAAAGCTGGTGTACGCAGTCCTCAGGGCCCAGCGGCGACTGGCCCCTTACTTCCACGAGCACCCCATCAAGGTAGTCGCCTCAACACCACTCGCCGACATCATCCGAAACCGTGACGCAACCGGCCGGATCGCCAAGTGGGCAGTCGAGCTCGGCGTCCACAACATCACCTACGAGTCGCGCCATGCCATCAAATCTCAGGCACTCGCCGACTTCCTCGCCGACTGGGAAGAGGCCCAGCAGCCAAGCTCCCCCGCGGACCTTAAACACTGGACACTGCACTTCGACGGTTCTAAAAACCTCGAAGGGGCAGGCGCGGGAGTCGTCCTCACATCACCAAAGGGCGACACAGTGAAGTACGTCCTGCAACTTAGATTCGAGCCCTGCACCAACAACATGGCCGAGTACGAGGCGCTCCTGCACGGCATGCGAGTCGCAAAGGAGATGGGCGCAACACGGCTGCGCTGCCTCGGCGATTCCGACCTAGTCGCCAGCCAGACCTCCGGCACCTGCGACGCCACCGACGCCAACATGATCGCGTACAAGCGCGCCGTCGACCAAGCCGGCGCTGGCTTCGTCGGCCACGTCGTCGAATGGGTCGACAGGCGCAAGAACGAAGAAGCCGACGCGTTAGCCAGAATAGGGTCCAAGCGGCTCCAACCTCCTCCGGGCGTCGTCCTGGACATCCTCAGCCACCCCTCGGTGCGCGCACCACGCGAGCTGGACATTGCCGTGCCACCTGCTCCCGACTCCACCTTAGTCGCACTCGCCGTCGACAGCATCGATTGGACCGAGCCATACATAAGCTACCTTGAGCGCCAGGCACTGCCAATGGATGAAGCCAAAGCACGGGCCATCGTGCGCAGATGCAAGTCCTTCACCATTATCAACAATGAGCTATACAAGCGCAGGTGTCTCGGGAGTGTTCCAACGATGCGTCGCTACTACGGAAGGGCGCAACATCCTGCGCGACATCCACGCAGGGGACTGCGGCCACCATGCAGGCGCGCGTTCAATCGTCGCCAAGGCCTTTCGTCACGGCTTCTACTGGCCAACAGCCCACGAAGATGCAGTCGCCCTCGTCCGTTCGTGCGCTGGGTGCCAAAAGTATGCAAGCCAGTCGCACATGCCAGGGTCGGCATTGAAAACCATTCCCCTCACCTGGCCCTTCGCCGTCTGGGGCATGGACATGGTGGGAAAATTCAAAACGGCCCCCGGCGGATACACTCACCTCCTGGTGGCGGTGGACAAGTTCACCAAATGGGTAGAAGCAAAGCCCATAAAGAAGTGCGACGGGAAGACAGCCACAAAGTTCTTACGCGAGCTTATCTATCGGTATGGCTACCCTCACATTATCATAACCGACAATGGCACCAACTTCGCTAAAGGGGAAATGGCTGACTTCTGCGAAGAGAAGGGCATCCGACTCGACCTCGCCTCAGTCGCCCACCCCGAGTCGAACGGCCAAGCGGAAAGGGCAAACCAGAGCATCCTTCATGGACTCAAACCGCGCCTGGTCGTGCCCCTAGAGCGCGCAGCCGGTTGCTGGGCAGAGGAGCTCTCTTCAGTACTATGGGGCATCCGCACAACGCCTAACAGGTCAACCGGCTTCACGCCTTTCTTCCTGGTGTATGGAGCCGAAGCCGTTATGCCTACGGACATCGCCTACGACTCGCCTCGGGTCGCCAACTACGCCGAACAAGACAACGAGCGAGCTCGCCAAGATGACGTCGACCTCCTCGACGAGGCCAGAGACCTCGCACTCTCCAGAACCGCCATCTACCAGCAGGACCTCCGCCGCTACCACAGTCGCCGTGTTCGGAGTCGCTCCTTCCAAGTCGGCGACCTGGTACTCCGGCTAATCCAGGACAGGAAAGGGATGCACAAGTTGTCCCCGCCCTGGGAAGGACCGTTCGCCGTCAGCCGCGTACTCGGCAACGACTCCTACTACCTCATCGACGTCCGCAAGGACGACAAAGGCGAGCCACTCACCAAAGAGGTGGAGCGTCCCTGGAACATCAACCTCCTCCGACGGTTTTATACCTAAGGACAAAAATGTAGCCCGACAATTCAGAGGTTAATAAAAATCGCCGACCATTTTTGATCTCCAGCTTCGACTACCTCACCCTCACCCGCCAGATATCCTCATCTCTCATCCCGGTATATACCGGCCCAGTCGCCGCGATAAGCGATTAGGTACTGAGAGACCTCCGGTCGCCGCTGCTGGAAGAGCGAAGTCCACGATCGGCCAAGTAGCCGAGCTAACAAGGGCATGATGGAGTGACCGGTCGCAACACCAGGTCCGGCCATCCACCACCCCTTACGCTGTCGGGTGAAAACGGCGACTGGAACCCACAGCAGGGCCGCATGCTCGGCCAGCCCCACGGGCCACGGCGACCGCCTTGTGCTACGATATACAGCACACCAATGCCCTCCTCTACCTTAGGCTGGCGACTTGCGTGGCTAAGTACTTCGACTAGGGACCCCGCAAAACGGACCCGCGGCTCGCCAAGGAAAATACGCCCGCAATGACCCCTTTGGAGTCGCCCAGCGACTGGCTCACCGAGCCACGACGAGTGGCGCGCTACATCCGAACAGCGCAAACTACAACTCACCGCTACTCCACCCATGAGGCTGCTATTTGTACTATAATGACTACGTACTGCGACTGGGGACGCCCAGCTCGAAAAGGAAAACAGTCAAGTCAATAGCCTTCATCGGGGTCGCAAGGCGACTGGCCCGAAGGCCATGGATAGTCGGAACCAACTCCAACGCGTTGTCGCCACGAATAACGCAAAAGCAACCACCAAATTATATTTAAGCAAAAGTTATCACTGTATTTACAACTGACACCCGCTCGCGGGAATCCAAGCTAATTCTTACACAGGGACTCAGGAAACTACGCGGACGACCCCGGCGCTCCCTCTACGACAGGCTCGACGCCATCATCGCCGTGACGAAACTTCGGCGTGTACAGCACGACCGGATATGTCGACAACGAGCCGGCGGCCGCGGCATGGAAGAGGCGCTCCGCAGGGAAGTCCACCGGGCCTGGCTCCTTCTCCGCGTCCCCTGGCGCCGCCTGGCTGGGGATGTGAGTCTCCAAGTCCGCAGTCGCCAGCACTCGGTCGGCAAAGGGGCGTACCGCGTCCATCAGCCGCAGCACTTCGGCAACGTCAAACTCGCCAGTCTCCGAGGGGAAGCCCGCAGTGACCTCCTCCACGTCGAACCCCTCAGAGTAGTGCGCCAGCACCATGCTCAGAGCCATGGTAATACCAACGCGGCAGGAGGAACGGCGAAGCCAATCAACAACAGCCGGAATGTTGGACACGGCCTTGAAGACGGACGGCGTGTCCCGCGGCATCACCTCCCGCGGACTCGGTGCACTGGAGCGCGGCCGGCATCTCCCCGCACAGGCGATGATACGCGCGGTCGCGGTCGACAGGCATTCCCGCGGGGTCGCCGTCTCCACGAAGTCGCACGTACCTGCCATCAACAACACAAAGGGAAAAATGAGAACTCCCCTCCAATGCCGACTCGTCATACGCGGGGACTGGCCCCCGAAGCCGACTCGCCATGCTCGGGGACTGGCCCCCGAGGCCGACTCGCCATGCTCGGGGACTGGCCCTCGAGGCCGACTCGCCATGCTCGGGGACTGGCCCCCGAAGCCGACTCGCCATGCCCGGGGACTGGCCCCCGAGGCCGACTCGCCATGCTCGGGACCGGCCCCCGAAGCCGACTCCGCCATGCTCGGGGACCGGCCCCGAGGCCGACTCCGCCATGCTCGGGGACTGGCCCCCAAAGCCGACTCGCCATGCCCGGGGACTGGCCCCCGAGGCCGACTCGCCATGCTCGGGGACTGGCCCCCGAAGCCGACTCGCCATGCTCGGGGACTGGCCCCCGAGGCCGACTCGCCATGCTCGGGGACTGGCCCCCAAAGCCGACTCGCCATGACCCGGGGGCCGACCCCCGGAGCCAAGTCGCCACGACCGGAGACTCGACGCCTCGGCAAGGAAAAACAGCAAACGTGAGCACAGGAGCTTACCGAGAATCTGCCGCGACATCTCCCGGACGAAAGCCTCGAAGTTGGTCTTCTTGGCCTGTACCGCCAGGACGATGCCTTCGGACGCCTCCTTTTCCGCAGCCAACTCCTTGGCGTGCTGCTGCTTCAAGGCCGCAATATCCTCCCGCAGAGACGCGGCAGCCCCACGCGCGGAGTCCCGCGCTTCGGCCGCGGCCGCCGCCTTTCCCTTGTACTCGGTGATGACGTCTTCCGAGCTTCCCGGCCCTTCGCTCCAGGACCTTGGTCGGATCGGCCACCTCCGCTTTCGCCTTTTCCGGGCCTCTTCGGCCTGCTGCGCCCGGAAGTCGGCTTCGCGGTAGAAAGACTCCTTGACGAATCCTTCCCGAGCCTCGGCAAGAGCCTTTTCCTGCGCCTCTGCTGCCAAAAAAAGAAAATGGTGAGAACTAAAGCTCAGCCAGGACTAGTGATACCGAAAGAGGAAGGCGAGTGGGCGTGACTTACTGCCCAGAGCAATCAACTTCCGGTTCTTTTGAGCCGCCTCCTCCACGAGCGTGGTCAGCCTCTTAACCTCCGCCTGCAAAAGTCCAAGAACAATGCAAAAGGTCAACAAAGGAAACAAATAAAAGGAGACTCGACTCGCCCCTTCAGACCAAGTCGACCCTCGGGGACTGGGGGCGACTAGACTACGAGTTCGGAAACACTCACCGCGTGTGCTTCACCAAGCGCCGTGTGGAGCTCAGCGAAGGTCAAGGTAGAAAGCGGCGGATGGCGCGACCCGGTCGCCTCTCCCGCCTGCGTCACCGCCTCAGTCGACGGCGCCTCGCCCACCCGAGTGTCGGCGTCATTGGGTGGGGCTCGGTCCCTGGCAGCCTTGGACCGGCGCTCCTTCGATGGCTCCGAGAGGCCGCCCTTCTCAACGACGTTATCCTCGACCTCGGGCGCTTCTCGCCCTTGGTCGACCCGACGACCGCCGACCCCTTCTCCACCATGGGTGGAACGACGTCCGATCCGGTCGCTGCACTCGCCATCCCCCCATGAGCCATGCTGGGTAGAGGAAAGACCTTGGCGGTGGGCTCGGCGTGGCGGGCTCCCACTTTCTCAGCTTGGCTCGCGGTGGCAGGCTCTTCCGGAGCCGACCCCGCGCCCCCAAGATCGGACGGCGCCGCTTTCTTCTCTGCGGCTTTCTTCTTCGCCTCAGCCGCCCTTGTGGCCGCCGCCCCAGCCACGGCCGGCTTCACCAAGGTCTTCTTCTTGGACCTACAGGGAGGCAAGGTGAGTCGACACCCAATCCCGCCACAAGGAGAATAAGTTTGACGAGGAGCACTTACTTCACGGTGGGGATTGCTTTTACGCCGGGGCCGGCCCGAGCTCCCGCGTCAATCGCGTCCTTCAGGGGGCGCTGAAGCCTCATGGAACCCTCCAGGAGAGTGGGGCGCAAGCGCTTCGACAGCGGCTCGGCCCCTTCCTTGGAAGGCTCCGCCTCGCCCTCCCGGACGCGAGGTCGCCTCCTCCTCAACCGCGCCCTGGGACGAGGACCCGGCACTCCTCTTCGTCCCGCGCGGGAGTCTGATGAAGTCTCGCGCCTCGGAGTCCGACTCGGTGCGCTCCTCCTCATCATCGACCTCCTCCTCTTCGCCTTCGGTCATTTCTGGTGGCTCCTTCCCGGCAAGGGGGGGAAGGTGGTCAGCGATCTTCTGCCAGCGCTACATTTGAATCAAGGAAACGAGTCAGAAATGAAAAAACGAGGCCAAGCCATGCGGAGTCACTGTACTAAATGATACCTGGGGCGCCGGGGTTTCTTCGGAATAGGGCTGCAGGCCGTCCTCGAAGGAGGTAAAAGTGGCCGTGGTGATCTTGGCGAGCGCCTTCCGGTACTCGCCCTCGTCCCACTCAGTCGCTGTCGACCGGGTGCAGTCGTTTTGCCCCCGGTATTCCCACATGGGGTGAGCTCGGCACCGCAGGGGGATCAGCCGCCGGCCAAGCCAACAGTTGTACATATCAACCGCCGTCAGGCCACTATCCTTCAGCGCCTGGATCGCTTGGCGCATCTCCTTCACCACCTCCTCCTGCTCGCGCGGTAGCGACCGGACATTGAGGCGCCGCGGGACGCTTGGCTCGGGGCTGTACTGGGGAATGCAGACCTCGCCGGGGGAGTGTACTCCTTGGCGTAAAACCAGAAGCGGCGCCACGGTGGATCGCGCCTTCTTGGGGAGCGCCATGTCGATGAAGCTTTCCCCGGACTTCACCTGGAAGGTGATCCCGCCGTTCGGGATGAGCGCTTCGCTGTTCTTGCTGGCCCGAGTCGCCCGCCCGTGGAAGATGGACACCCACAGCGGGAAGTAGGGCGGACAGCCCAAGTAGCATTCGCACAACGCCACGAACAGAGAAATTTGTTGGACGCTGTGCGGCCCGAGGTCGGAGACCTTGATGCTGTTAGAAGGCCAGCAGCTGCCGGAGGAAATCGGAAGTGGGGAGAGCGAACCCGCGATCAAGGAAGCTCAGGAAGAGCACGAACTCCCCGGGCCGCGGGAGGGGCTCCACCTCGTTCGCCGGCGGAACTCGCCATCGCTCCTTGTTGAACTCGGGGATGACCCCGGAAGCAACGTACGGGAGGAGAGACTCCCGCGTGACCTTCGACTTGCCCCAGCCTTTCGTCGCCATGGATGCGTGTGAAGCTTGGAATGAAGATGAGATGGGGAGAAGATGGGAGAAGAGTGCGGAGGAGTGATGAACCCTAATCCCGGGGGTGATCCTTTATACCGCCCGCACTCGCCCGCATTAAGGATGAAATCCGTTCGTTAATTCGTCCCGGAATCGCCGCCCCGCAATCAACGGTCGAGATCCGCGCCGGTTCCGGCTGAATAGCCGTTAAACTAGCCGTTAGCGGTCACGTCAGGTCCAACGGTCAACAACATGCAAATGGTTCACGCCTCGGTCAACGTGAAATCCAGCCGTTGGCTCCTCCACGTGTCTTTGTGGTGAATGCGCGCCGACTGGCCCACGACGACTGGCTAACGCCGACTGTCATACGCCGACTGGCCAACGACGATTGGTTAACGCCGACTGTCCTACGCCGACTGACTGATCAAGGCCTGGCAATTGGAGACTGGCACCGAACCCGCAACTTTATCTTTGGGAGCCCGGAGGCGATTCAACTTGATCCATGACTGCGCCTCTCCAAGACTTGCCATAGATCCACGCTTCATCACCACCGCGCTCGGGGACTACTGATGGGGATATGCCCATAGGGGTGGGTCGCCGGTCCCACTCGCCGTGAAGACGAAGGCCCGGGCGGACTGCCAGTCGCCCAAGCGACTGGGCCCAAAGGCGACTGGGCCGCGATCCTAAGGAGAAGACCTGTGCGATTGGATTAGAAGATTACTTGCAAGAGGGTTAACGAATCCCGGATTAATAGCAACGGATACGATTCGGAGTTATCACCATGTAACCCTAGATCGGGGGTGTCTATATAAACCCCCGAGCTTAAACCCTAGAGGACACTTGATTAAAGATCTAATCTCCCTTTGTAAGCTCACGGCGTAGCCGCCGACTGAGCCCCCCCATTGTAATTCTCCACTGAGCAATAAAGATCTAGCAGGACGTAGGCCTTTTACTCTCCGGAGGGGCTAAACCTGGGTAAAACCCTTGCGTCTCTTGCACCTCGACCCGTAGATGGCGATGTTCCCTTCCCCTCGCATCAACGAAGTGCTACCCCCTGTAGCATCTGCCGTGGCCACATCCACGACACACAATATGTCGACTAACCTTTGGAGCTTTTGGTGCAACCATTTGGAGATGGTCGCACATGCTTTCTTCAACCAGGGTGGTTGTCGGTTCAATTATTAATAAATTACATAATGGATAGAAGATATATGTTGCTTAGATGGTTGGTTTTTGTATCCACGCATTCTGCTCCATGATGTAATAACTTTGCAATAAATAAGTCTGTTTGAATCGATGATGCATAGGCCAGGGCAATTCCACTTTTCGAAAAAAAGTGGTAAGTGGTGACTCCATGTACAAGATGTGGAGTCACACCCCGTAGATTTTGAGAAATCACTCTTACTTCTATATTTATGTGAAGAAATTTTGACAAAATTCATGGAGTATGCATCAATTGGCTCAGACCATTTTTTTTGCATGACACTGCCCCTTATTGTGATGGATGGTTCAAACGGCTTTTCAAAAACCGCAAGTTTAGTCTAGCTCATACAAATTTGATGTTCTGCAAGTTTCTTAATATGGGGAAGGTTGAAAGTTGAAATGCACAATAAGTAATTTCACATGGCGGAAATAAGGGACCTTGATGTAATTTCCAATTTATAATTATTGTTCTCAGTCTTTTTTTCAATCTATCCTGACTAATGTACTCCATGCTGTCCGTATGAACTAAAACCAGAACACCTATTATGAATTAGATTAAACAATGTATTTAGTTGGACAATGAAGAAACATTTTAAAATAAATGTTTTGGAGTCAAAGGAAAATCTCGAAGAGATTCCACAGCTGTGTATTCTCCTGGCTTTAGTTGGCTCGCATCTAGTTGTTGGCTAGAAGAACAATAATCAAAGTTCAAGCCTCACATCTGCTAAATTGAGTTAAACATAAAAAAATGTTTATACAATATGTCTTCATAATATAAAAATCAAGAATCAACCAGTGGTTGGGTTCTTAGAAGGGTTGTGGCACCTCCAAATTTGAAGTTTGGTGTCTCACAAAGTCGGAATAATTTTTCAGTGGGAGACAACGATCCCATCGATTGCGAGTTGAATGTGGTGACTTCATCAATTTTAAATTTTAAGACCAGCTGCATCAGTTTATTGGACTCAGTGTACGTAAGTTTATACGGGTAAACATATATACATATTTCTGAGACGTGTGTATTGGGTTTCGCACAACAAAATCTGTAGGCATAACTGGCTAAGAAGTAAGAACCTTAGAAACCGTGGAGAAATTTCGATTTCTTATTGAAAAAACAACTTTCCTACTGATATCTGCTCATCTACTGCAATGTACACTCTTGTCGCGTCTCCTATCAGCTGACCGAGAAAAAAGTCTACTGCTTCGTTATCTGAAGTCTGAATTCGGAGTTGAAACGCGCCTGATCCTCACGGGGAGCCCGCCGCTGATGGAAGCGGTGAGGCCCGGCACAAACTTGGGCGCGCAGCCACTGCGGCCGTTGTCTCCGACCACCTCCACGTCGAACGCCCTCACCATGGCCACGCTGACCGCCTTCATCTCGGTGATGGCGAGCTCCTTGCCCAGGCACACGCGGAGGCCGCCCTGGAAGACTGGGTACTTGTACAGGCTCGGCGGCGCGAACGAGCCGCCAGGGCCGGTGAGCCAGCGGTCCGGGCGGAACGCCTCGTAGTCGGCGCCCCAGATGGTCGGCATGCGTCCCATGGCGTACGGGTGGTACATGACGCGCGACTCGCCTTCCACGTAGGTGCCGTCCGGGAGAACGTCGGCGGCGGCGCAGAACTTGGAGTCGAACTGCACCGGCGGGAACAGCCTCATGTTCTCGTACAGCACCGCGTGGGTGTACTGCAGGCTCTTGAGGTGCTCGTAGCCGTTGGTGGACGGCTTGTCGCCGCCGGCCTCCGCGCGAATGGCGGCCGTGACCTCGGGGTTCTGGGACAGGTGGATGAAGAGCGTGGTGAGCGCGGAGGCCACCGTGTCCCGCCCGGCGAGGAGGAAGCTGACGACGATGTCGCGGAGGTACTTGTCGTCCATGGCATGCACGTCTCCGTCGGAGGCCATGAACCTGGACAGGAGGTCGTGGCTGTTCTCGAAGCCCAGCTTCCGGCGCTGCAGAATCATCGCCGCCGCGAGGTCGTCGACGAGCTTGATCGCCTTCTTGAGCTCCCTCTCGGACCCAATGTTGAGCATCCGCTTCATCTTCCACACCAGAGGCGAGGCCGCGGCGCCCCGCATCGCGGAGAGGCGCGACGCGGTGTCGAAGGCGTCGGCTAGGTCCGACATGGGCATGTCGGCCTCCAGGCAGCCTGGGTCCAGCCCGAAGGAGATCTTGCAGATGGTGTCGAAGGCGAACCGCCGGAACACGTCCTGGAGGTCGACGACCGTGCCCTTGTCGGCGACGTCGGCGAGGAGCGGGATGAGGCGGGTCTCCACCTCCTGGGCGACGATCTTGTAGGCGTAGGAGCGCACGGTGACGCTGCCGAGCTCGAGGCTGGCCATCTTGCGCTGGTGGCGCCAGGCGTCGCCGTCGACGTTGAAGATGCCGCCGCCGAGGAGGTCGCCGAGGAGCGCGGCGAATTGCTTGCCCTTGGGGAAGTTGTCGAAGTTGGTCTTGAGCATGTACTCGACGTTGCCGGGGTTGGCGGTGACGGTGCAGCCGAGGACGTGGATGTGGACGGTGGCCGTCGGCGATTCTCGCAGCAGGTGCGCGTACCAGTCGCCGAGGTTGGTGAAGTCCCTCGCCCAGGACCCCGTGAGGTAGGCCCGGCAGACATGGCAGCTGCACCACGGCCACCGGCGCAGGAGCAGGAGCACCGCGGCGAGCGCCACCAGGAAGATGGAGGAGCCGAAGAAGAGCAGCCCTGCGCACCGCGCGCCCCATGACAACTCCATGGCGGCATCCATTGCTGTTGGATTCGACGGAAATATGGAGCTGGTTGGAGATCGATGAGGAAAATATGTGAGCTTGGTGTGGGAGAGTCAAAGGGGGGATGTCTATATATAACGCGTGCGGACGATCGAAGAAGCACATGTAGCACGTGCGCCAATGCATAAACCAACGTTCTCGCTAGCTAGCAGCTGCCTGTGAACTTTTGCGTGTACACAGCTCATGCCTGGTCATTTATTTAGCACCGTCAATGACATCTGGGTCCGTATCGGAGCTCTATGACAGCTGGGGCCGTTTGCACACGATGAAGAGGCGATCTTTTTCCATTGCTCCTCGTGTTCATATGCTTTTTCCGGCTCACTAACGTTTTGGTCGTGCTCCTCTTCTAGTAAGTCGGAAATAACTCGTGTTTAAGTTTCGGCAATGTGTATATTGCTAGTCCTTTTGATCGAAGATCTTGATCACTTGTAGTACTATTTATAAGACTGATTGTATTGTCAGAATTTCTATCTTTCACACACGTTTGTTGAGTAGCGATATGCTATGAATTTTTGTGTATCTTTTTTCCATATCTTTGTAAGAATCAATTCCAGCCTCTTTTGTGTACTCATCTACTATTACTTAGCAGAGGCAAGTTTCATGTTTGTCATGTGTTTTATCGTTATGGCAATACTTTTTTTTTTTTTTTGATTCCTAACCTCTTTTGTGTACTCATCCATTAAAAGAGGCAAGTTTCTCATGTTTGTAATGTGTTTTACAAATACCGCAATACATGTTGTTTCTCCCTTTTTTAGGTGATTCTCAATTGTGTACTTCATTTTCTTGTATGCATTGTGCTATTGCTATTCTCATGTGCAGAAAATGAGTTCGTAAACTTTGAAGATACTTTTTGGTGCAAAAGGCATGTGACTATGGTGGCTTTGCTACACTGTTCTATTGTCTTTCTCATTTTTACACATGAAATGTATGATGGGATCCTCCTCATATGAGTTTTGAGGAGAGGCTTGAAAGCTTTTATGTACCCACATGCGCAAGAATCAACCATCTAATCTTGAAGCATTTTAGGATTTACACATGCCGTAACACGGTATTAAGCATCCCCTTTAGCAATCCCCAAGCGAAGTGACGGAAGCCATGTATTAGACTCTAACGGAGAAGGAAAAAAGCCAAAAGAGAAGGAAAAAGTGGAAGTTGAAGTAAGATGTCTAGCATCAAGCAAAGTGAATCTTGCAAGGTTGTAAATTCCAGACCAACCATCTTGTCTGCTCCAAGATATTGTGCTGAGAACTTCCATCCCCAAGTTCTGTGAACTAAATCTAGATGCATGAGAACCCTTAGTGCTTTATAGAAAAATGTATTTCACCCTAATAATGCTAGAAGAAGTTCAGGGTGATTTCAACCTATGGGGTTTACCCAAATTTAGGAGGTTTCCACCGTTGCAAACTATCGTGCTCCCAAATGTAGAGCACACGGTACTTGTACGTTTTTCTTACTAAACGTACATGCTGCATGTCCTAGTTGTCTCTTGCAAGCACTTAGGGTTGGTCATATATTCACTCACTGGGTTTGGACCTATTCCTACTTTGTATATGTTGATACATATGTTTCTTCTAGTAATGAGAATGACCCTTGAGTTAGTAAATGTTAAGGACGTGATAATTCCACTACAATGCATGCGTCCAAACCTACACAAAGCCTTAGGTTTGTTTGTGAAAGAGTGATCTCAATGTAATTATTAATGGTATATATTTAAGCTTCATAATTTTTTCTTATTTGGGGGCAAATAAAATGGATGTGATATCTCATTGATCGATCTTAGATTACATTTTTGTTGTGTTGTATAGATTGTCTTGGATGGATTTTTCGATATTATGCGCTACCATCAATCACTATGCCAACAACAAAATGTTACCATGCAACATGTGTTTTAAGGTCTCGTCATGCACTTGAACATTGTAGTCTATCTGTGGCATGACTAACCTGATTCATATTTTTTATGCAAAAAATACGAGTATAATGTCAAAATAAGGTTGTGTAACAAAAAGTGCTAATAGATTACCATCAAAATGTAGCACAATATATTTCATAGTACATCAATCAGTGCATGACATTAGTTTTATGTTTCAAGCTTTTCCCAAATATGCCAACCCATTGTATCTTTATTGATAAAATTTCAATCATGATATAAATCTCTCAAAGAGATAATATACACTTGGCCACTCAGAGGGTCCTAAGATCACTCCCTTCATTCCCTATTTACGTGTCTTCCCTTTTTATTTTGGTTTATACTTTACCGCTAATTTGACCAATAGTATGTTAGCCATGTGTGACTTCTGCAAAAAAAAGTTATGGGCCTTAGTTTAAGTAAGGAAGGTAGTATGCTTAAGATCTTTAGGTCTCGGTCACTTATATAAGTGTTTTAGTTGCACTTTTCTGTCGTCAAAAAAGTAAAATTGCACTTTTTCATCTAAAAAGTGACGTGCTAAACATCGGACTTAGCTGCCTACACTACTAGGAATTACCTTACCGCCGACACACATAATTGGTTACAGCTGGCGCCTTCGCGTTCGCCGATGATCACCTCGCCGGTGGTAATGCCTTACTGTCGACACCTTCGTTTTCGCCGGTGGTAAGGTACCGCTATCCCCGGCGCCTTCCCATATTCACCGGTGATAATCTGTTTGGCAGACAAAAAAAAAGGCTGTGGTCACTCACAAGACCACTGACTTGTCCATTTCTTTAATTGTTTACACACTTTTCAGTTAGGTCCCTATAAACTAAAACAAAGCAATCAAGTCCTGCTGCTCCGCCAAGCCTGGCCGCACCGCTTGTCGTCGCCGTGCCGAGACGCTGGTCGTGTCCCGCTGCTGGTCGTCGCCACCTCGTGCCGCTTGCCGTCACCGTGTGGTGCCGCTGGTTGTCGTCGTGTCGCCCCGCTTGCCATCGCCATGCAGCGCCCCTTGCAGTCGTCGTGTCGCACCGCTGGTCGTCATGTCGCGCCGCTGGTCGTGTCCCGCTGCTGGTCGTCGCCACCTCGCGCCCCTTGCAGTCGTCGTGTCGCGCAGCGGGTCGTCGCCGCATCGCGCCACGCCATGCCGCTCCTCCTCACCGCGCGCGTTGCTCCTCCTCGGGGTGTTGGGTCCTCTCGGCGTGGAGGTGGAGGAGGAAGAGGGTGGAGAGTGGGTGGATGCCGCTAGGTAGAGGTGTAGGAGGGAGAGGGTGGAAAGTGGGGGCGCCGCCGGGTGGAGAGAAGGAAGAGCGTGGGGAGTGAAGGAGGAATCGAAAAAGGAGTGGAGGAGGAAGAGCGTGGGGAGTGGAGGAGGTATCGGCCAGGTATACCGAGATAAGAAAAGAAAGGTAAAAAAAGAAGCCCAAATGGCCCACATGATCCCACTTTACTCCCGGCGCATGCGAATTGATTTCACCGGCGGTAAGTAGATTACCCCGGCGTCTCCTAGACCAAACCGCCGGCGGTAAGGGGAGGCCCATCCGGGTGCTCTCGGCCACCTTATCCTAGGCGGTTGCAATTTCTACTCGCCGGTGGTAAGTGCCTTATCCTCGGCGACTACATATCAACTCGCCGGCGGTAACGCGAGGAGGGCCTAACAAGCTTACCGTCGGCTTCTTCAAACCGCACTCGCCGGCGGTAATAAGTGTGGTTATAAGGTTATTGATACGTCCCAAACGTATCTATAATTTCTTATGTTCCATGCTACTTTTATGATGATACTCACATGTTTTATACACACTTTATGTCATTATTATGCATTTTCCGGCACTAACCTATTGACGAGATGCCGAAGAGCCAGTTGTTGTTTTCTGCTGTTTTTGGTTTCAGAAATCCTAGTAAGGAAATATTCTCGGAATTGGACGAAATCAACGCCTAGGGGCCTATTTTTCCACGAAGCTTCCAGAAGACCGGAGGAGATACGAAGTGGGGCGACGAGGCGGCCACACAACAGGGCGGCGTGGACCAGGTGCTGGCCGCGCGGCCCTAGCGTGTGGGCCCCTCGTGACGCCCCCTGACCTGCCCTTCCGCCTACATATAGTCTTCGTCGCGAAACCCCCAGTACCGAGAGCCACGATACGGAAAACCTTCCAGAGACGCAGCCGCCGCCAATCACATCTCGAGGGATTCAGGAGATCGCCTCCGGCACCCTGCCGGAGAGGGGAATCATCTCCCAGAGGGCTCTTCATCGCCATGATCGCCTCCCAGAGTAGTTCACCCCTGGACTATGGGTCCATAGCAGTAGCTAGATGGTCGTCTTCTCCTCATTGTGCTATCATGTTAGATCTTGTGAGCTGCCTATCATGATCAAGATCATCTATTTGTAATGCTACATGTTGTGTTTGTTGGGATCCGATGAATGTTGAATACTATGTCAAGTTGATTATCAATCTATCATATATGTTGTTTATGTTCTTGCATGCTCTCCGTTGCTAGTAGAGGCTCTGGCCAAGTTGATACTTGTAACTCCAAGAGGGAGTATTTATGCTCGATAGTGGGTTCATGCCTCCATTAAATGCGGGACGAGTGACGGAAAGTTCTAAGCTTGTGGATGTGTTGTTGCCACTAGGGATAAAACATCGATGCTTTATCTAAGGATATTTGTGTTGATTACATTACGCACCATACTTAATGCAATTGTCCGTTGCTTGCAACTTAATACCGGAAAGGGGTTCGGATGATAACCTGAAAGTGGACTTTTTAGGCATAGATGCATGCTTTGGATAGCGGTCTATGTACTTTGTCGTAATGCCCCGATTAAATCTCATAGTACTCATCATGATATTTGTATGTGCATTGTTATGCCTTCTTTATTTGTCAATTGCCCAACTGTAATTTGTTCACCCAACATCTGTTGATCTTATGGGAGAGACACCACTACTGAACTGTGGACCCCGGTCCTATTCTTTACATCTGAAATACAATCTACTGCAATTGTTCTTTACTGTTCTTCGTAAACAAACATCATCTTCCACACAATACGGTTAATCCTTTGTTACAGCAAGCCGGTGAGATTGACAACCTCACTGTTACGTTGGGGAAAAGTACTTTGGTTGTGTTGTGCAGGTTCCACGTTGGCGTCGGAATCCCTGGTGTTGCGCCGCACTACACTTCGCCGCCATCAACCTTCAACGTGCTTCTTGGCTCCTCCTGGTTCGATAAACCTTGGTTTCTTTACGAGGGAAAACTTTCTATCGTCCGCATCACACCTTCCTCTTGGGGTTCCCAATGGACGTGTGTTAACTGCACGCATCAAGCATGTTTTCTGGCGCCGTTGCCGGGGAGATCAAGACACGCTGCAAGGGGAGTCTCCACTTCCAATCTCTTTACTTTGTTTTTGTCTTGCTTTATTTTATTTACTACTTTGTTTGCTGCACTAAAACAAAACACAAAAAAATTTGTTGCTAGCTTTACTTTATTTACTGTCTTGCTCTCTATATCAAAAACACAAAAAAATTAGTTACTTGCATTTACTTTATTTACCTTTTGTTTATTTCATCATGTTTCCTCCTAAGTACACTCTAAAAGACATACTCAGGTAGGCCAAGGGTCTATAATTGGAAGAGATAATATAGAAGATTTTTTCACTCATGTTAGTATAGCTGAAGATTTTGAAGATAGACACTTGGTAGAACTTGCTCCTACTTATGAAATTGCTGCTGCCTCTTTAATACACATGTTGGAGACTAAGTTTGTTAATCTCAATCCTATAATTCAACATATGTTTCTTACACTTGGTGATATGGAGATGGGAGAAAAGAGAAATTTTGTTTTAAAAGTCCTTATTAGAGAATTTGAAGATATAGCTAAAGAAGCTAGAAAAGTTTTTATCAAGCATAAGAGGCTTGGTTTGTTCCCTGATTTTAAAAGAACACTTGAAAAGATGGACATGGATAGAATAAGATACACTAGTAATGTTAATGATGGTTAGGAAATTAAAGCACCGATACCTAGTAAGCTCCTAGGAATGCATAAAGCTCTAGAAAATAATTATGCTTGGCTTGTTTCTAAAAATTTGTTTGATGAGAATAGTAAGCCTAAAAGCATACAAAGAGGAGTTACTTATATAGACCAGATACAATGCATTGTTGAGGAAACTCCCAACACCCCTGGTAATGATGTTGATGCTTCATCTCTTGATAATACTTGATTCACACTTTCTGCGCCTAGCTGAAAGGCGTTAAAAGCGCTTATGGGAGACAACCCATCATTTTACTACAGTACCTTTGTTTTATATTTGAGTCTTGGAAGTTGTTACTACTGTAGCAACCTCTCCTTATCTTTATTTTATTGCATTGTTGTGCCAAGTAAAGTCTTTGATAGTAAAGTCAATACTAGATTTGAATTACTGCGCAGAAACAGATTTCTTGCTGCCACGAATTTGGGTATGGTTCTCTGTAGGTAACTCAGAAAAATCTGCCAATTTACGTGCGTGATCCTCAGATATGTACGCAACTTTCATTCAATTTGGGCATTTTCATCTGAGCAAGTCTGGTGCCTCTAAAAAATTCGTCTTACGGACTGTTCTGTTTTGACAGATTCTGCCTTCTATTTCGCATTGTCTGTTTTGCTATGTTCGATGGATTTCTTTGTTCCATTAACTTTCAGTAGCTTTGTGCAATGTCCAGAAGTGTTAAGAATGATTATGTCACCTCTGAATGTATGAATTTTCAATTATGCACTAACCCTCTAATGAGTTTGTTTCGAGTTTGGTGTGGAGGAAGTTTTCAAGGGTCAAGAGAGGAGGATGATACAATATGATCAAGAAGAGTGAAAAGTCTAAGCTTGGGGATGCCCCGTGGTTCATCCCTGCATATTTTAAGAAGACTCAAGCATCTAAGCTTGGGGATGCCCAAGGCATCCCTTCTTCATCGACAACATTATCAGGTTCCTCTAGTGAAACTATATTTTTATTCAGTCACATCTTATGTGCTTTGCTTGGAGCGTCTGTTTGTTTTTATTTTTGTTTTTGTTTGAATAAAATCGGATCCTAGAATTCTTTGTGTGGGAGAGAGACACGCTCCGCTGTTTCGTATGAACACATATGTTCTTAGCTTTATTCTTAATGTTCATTGCGAAGGTTGAACTACCTCGTTCATTGATATATGGTTGGAAACGGAAAATGCCGCATGTGGTAAATGGTATAATGACTTGAATAATTTGATACTTGGCAATTGTTGTGCTCATATAGATCATGTTTAAGCTCTTGCATCATGTACTTTGTACCTATTAATGAATAACTACATAGAGCTTGTTAAAATTTGGTTTGCATGATTGATCTCTAGAGTCTAGATATTTTCTAGTTAAGGTGTTTGAACAACAAGGAGACAATGTAAAGTCTTATAATGCTTACAATATGTTCATATGTGAGCTTTGCTGCACCTTAATTTTATACTTGAGTTTGCTTCAAACAACCTTGCTAGCCTAGCCTTGTATTGAGAGGGATTCTTCTCGTGCATCCAAATCCTTGAGCCAAATACTATGCCATTTGTGTCCACCATACCTACCTACCACATGGTATTTCCCCGCCATTCCAAAGTACATTACTTGAGTGCTACCTTTAAACTTCTGTTCTTTGCCTTTACAATATATAGCTCATGGGACAAATAGCCTTAAAAACTATTGTGGTGAAGAATATGTACTTATGTGTCTTATTTCTTAATAAGTTGTTTGTTGAGCGGTAACCATGTTTCTGGGGACGCATCAACTTTTACCTTTGTTGAATATCATGTGAGTTGCTATGCATGTTCGTCTTGTCTGAAGTAAGAGCGATTTTCATGATCAAATGGTTTGAGTATGCATATTGTTAGAGAAGAACATTGGGCCGCTAACTAAAGCCATGAATCATGGTGGAAGTTTCAGTTTGGACACAAAACCTCAATCTCTTATGAGAATATTATCTGTTGTTGAATGCTTAAGCATTAAAAGAGGAGTCCATTATCTGTTGTCTATGTTATCCCGGTATGGGTGTCTAAGTTGAGAATGATCAAAAGCGAGAAATTCAATGCGAACCTTCTCCTTAGACCCTTGTACAGGCGGCATAGAGGTACCCCTTTGTGACACTTGGTTGTTATGCAATGATAATCCGTGTTAATCCAAGCTAATTAGGATAAGGTGCGGGCACTATTAGTATACTATGCATGAGGCTTGCAACTTATAGGATATCTTATACATAACACATATGCTTTATTACTACCGTTGACAAAATTGTTTCTTGTTTTCAAAATAAAAAGCTCTAGCACAAAAATAGTAATCCATGCTTCCCTCTACGAAGGGCCTATCTTTTACTTTATTGTTGAGTCAGTTTACCTATTCCTCCTATCTTAGAAGCAAACACTTGTATAAACTGTGTGCATTGATTCTTACATGTTTACCTATTGCACTTGTTATATTACTTTGTGTTGACAATTATCCATGAGATAAATATGTTGAAGTTGAAAGCAACCGCTGAAACTTATATCTTCCTTTGTGTTGCTTCAATGCCTTTACTTTGAATTTATTGCTTTATGAGTAACTCTTATTCAAGTCTTATTGATGCTTCTCTTGAAAGTGTTATTCATGAAAAGTCTTTGCTATATGATTCATTTGTTTACTCATTATCTTCATCATTGCTTCGAATCGCTGCATTCATCTCATGTGCTTTACAATAGTATTGACCAAAATTATGATAGCATGTCACTTCAGAAATTATCTTTGTTATCGTTTACCTACTCGAGGGCGAGTAGGAACTAAGCTTGGGGATGCTTGATACGTCCCAAACGTATCTATAATTTCTTATGTTCCATGCTACTTTTATGATGATACTCACATGTTTTATACACACTTTATGTCATTATTATGCATTTTCCGGCACTAACCTATTGACGAGATGCCGAAGAGCCGATTCTTTGTTTTCTACTGTTTTTTGTTTCAGAAATCCTAGTAAGGAAATATTCTCGGAATTGGACGAAATCAACGCCCAGGGGCCTATTTTTCCACGAAGCTTCCAGAAGACCGGAGGAGATACGAAGTGGGGCGACGAGGCGACCACACAACAGGGCGGCGCGGCCCAGGTGCTGGCCGCGCGGCCCTAGCGTGTGGGCCCCTCGTGACGCCCCCTGACCTGCCCTTCCGCCTACATATAGTCTTCGTCGCGAAACCCCCAGTACCGAGAGCCACGATACGGAAAACCTTCCAGAGACGCAGCCGCCGCCAATCCCATCTCGGGGGATTCAGGAGATTGCCTCCGGCACCCTCCCGGAGAGGGGAATCATCTCCCGGAGGGATCTTCATCACCATGATCGCCTCTGGATTGATGTGTGAGTAGTTCACCCCTGGACTATGGGTCCATAGCAGTAGCTAGATGGTCGTCTTCTCCTCATTGTGCTATCATGTTAGATCTTGTGAGCTGCCTATCATGATCAAGATCATCTATTTGTAATGCTACATGTTGTGTTTGTTGGGATCCGATGAATATTGAATACTATGTCAAGTTGATTATCAATCTATCATATATGTTGTTTATGTTCTTGCATGCTCTCCGTTGCTAGTAGAGGCTCTGGCCAAGTTGATACTTGTAACTCCAAGAGGGAGTATTTATGCTCGATAGTGGGTTCATGCCTCCATTAAATCTGGCACACTGACAGAAAGTTCTAAGGTTGTGGATGTGCTGTTGCCACTAGGGATAAAACATCGATGCTTTGTCTAAGGATATTTGTGTTGATTACATTACGCACCATATTTAATGCAATTGTCTGTTGCTTGCAACTTAATACCGGAAGGGGTTCAGATGATAACCTGAAAGTGGACTTTTTAGGCATAGATGCATGCTGGATAGCGGTCTATGTACTTTGTCGTAATGCCCTGATTAAATCTCATAGTACTCATCATGATATTTGTATGTGCATTGTTATGCCTTCTTTATTTGTCAATTGCCCAAGCCGTAATTTGTTCACCCAACATCCGTTTATCTTATGGGAGAGACACCACTACTCGAGCCTGTGGACCCCGGTCCTATTCTTTACATACTGAAATACAATCTACTGCAATTGTTCTTTCTTGTTCTTCGCAAACAAACATCATCTTCCACACAATACGGTTAATCCTTTGTTACGAGCAAGCCGGTGAGATTGACAACCTCATCGTTACGTTGGTGCAAAGTACTTTGGTTGTGTTGTGCAGGTTCCACGTTGGCGCCGGAATCCCTGGTGTTGCGCCGCACTACACTTCGCCGCTATCAACCTTCAACGTGCTTCTTGGCTCCTCCTGGTTCGATAAACCTTGGTTTTTTTCTGAGGGAAAATTTGCTACTGTCTGCATCACACCTTCCTCTTGGGGTTCCCAACGGACGTGTGTTAACTGCACGCATCAGTTATTCGTAGTAATGCTAGGGAGGGTGTACAAATGGGTAAGTTCTAAGGCTGATCATAGTGGTAAGTATTATGTAGTAGTATCATGCGTATGATACTATCTCTATATTGGATATGCTATCATTATGGAGTATTAATAGTATCATTGATATGCTATATTTATTGTTTTTTATAATTTCAATGCATATTTATGATATTATCTCTATAAGATTTGTTTTGCATTAACTTTTCTCGTGATATACGCTATGATACGGTATTCACCTATGTTAGCACATAATCTTCTCTCTTCTCCTTAATTAGCTGCCACAAACTTAATTAGTTGCCATATCAGCTATTTTGTGGGACCAATATGCATGATAGTACTACTACCTCCATCCCAAGACTTAAGATCTATATTTTTAGTGTGTTGACTACTGTTTTTAAATAAAGTTACGACACTTATATTAAAACAGAATGAGTCGGTAGATAATTTCAGTTATCAGGCAATGCTCCCGCTCAGTTTCATGGAAAAGTCGCGGCGGTTTCGGGCCGGCCGACCAACAGGCGGCAGATCGACTTGGACACTTTGCTTCTCTCCCCCGCGCCGCGCCCGCGCGTGGTGTGGTCCATCCCGTGGTTTGCACAGCGCAGTCAACACCGCATCGATAGGCACCGTACCCCGCCCCAAGGCAACCATTACGTCGCACGTCACGTCGTTCCGTCGTACGTAGATCGTCTCGCCGCCACACGCACAACCTCGTTGGATTAGCAGTGACGTACGTCCACGACTCGCAGGAGCTCATCCATCGTGGATCCCTGGCAACCGTACGCTGCCTACCGACTTGATTTGAGCATCTGACCTGGCTTGGATGCGCCTATCTAGTTACTTTGCTGCGTGCATGCACAACAGAGCTACTCATGCTCTACGGTCCACGCACAAGTCTTGACTTCGTCGAGCCACATGCGCGCCCGTGCAGTATTTTTTAACAGCGCCGTTGGGTTTTAAGAAATCACCCTCAATCTATTGCTAATCGTCATCGAAAGTGCAGACAATCTACAAAGTAACAAAAACTACAAAAAATGTCTTTGACATATATAGGCACTAGTGCTCCCTTCAATTTCAGATTTTTAATTTTTTAAAAGTCTCACACTTCTGTGTCTCTAAAAATTATGGTGTTAAATATATAGATAGATATGTACAGTATGGATGTATGCAAAAAAAGTCCCGTTAAAAATGCGTTGTATTTTGGGGAAATATAAAAAGACAAATTTTTGATAGTAAATGGTAGTACAATAGTATTAAAATAGTATGTCTTTAGGTCAGAAATTTGTTTATTTTGTATTTCTCAAAATTTAAAGTATTTTTTACCGGGACTTTTTGTGTAGACTTCTCCTGTACATATCTATCTACATATTTAATGCCATAATTTTTTCAGAAATAGAAGTGTGAGATTTTAAAAAAGTTTAAAAAAATAAAGTGGAGAGAGCACTTGTGTGAACACCAAATCCCTATCCCAAGAATTAATGTGGACTACCTAGCAACAACTACATACACTAGCGCGAGCCGAGAGCGTGCTGCCATTCTCACTCATCCATCACCGGAGTTGGGTCAAGTTTGTCGGGGTTATGGACGCCACTGATTATCTTCAGCACTCTTAGTCCAATTTGGATCTTGTGTTGTATATTTGTATTCTTGACTCGTTGTTGTAACATATGTTTTTTTGGGGCTCTATTGTAAACCTGTTGTAATATTACGGCTCGTGGTAATTCCTCTGAAATCACGTGTGTGATTCGTCCCGCACGTCGTGTCGGAGGGCGTCTCAGCATCGATACGTGCGGATTTCGGCAGAATCACTGGAATCCTCATGGTACCGGTTCCAGGGCGTCACAAGTTGGTATCAGAGCTCAGGTTGACAATACCCCACTGGTCCGCTTTGCCTGTAGGTTAACCTTGCCAACGGACGTTGTTGTGTCTAGTGTCAAAACCTATTTTCTGAAAATTTATTTGATAGTTCTGATTAGCTCTGCATTTTTTCCTTATCTATATTGTTTCTCCTCTTACCTTTACGAGTTTTGAGTCTTCTCTCTTATCTGAGTTTTCTTAGTCTTAGGTTTCCACGTGGGTTGGATGATCTATGCCTTTAACCTAATAGGTCCGATCTCTGAAGTTCCGACAGAAGAACAACAACGACGGCTAACCTTGTCTTCTCCGTTGAAACCACCTTTGCTTTTGTGGAATCCCTTAAATTCTTTGTGCCTTGACCCCATCGAATCTTTCCTGACAATGCTTTCAAGGCCGTCAATCTGATTTTTGGGAGTTTGTTGCACGATTCTCCTATTCATGTTCAGGGTTAATGTTTGGGTGCAGAATGGAGTGGCCCCCATACTGACTACTCGTACTATTCACCCTCGTTACGTGAATTGGTGGATCAATGTGATTGCTACTCCTTTCATCTTTATTGTACGAAGCCTGATCTTATGCAACCATTCTCGATAGAAGCACATCATCGTCGATGGAACAATTCTTGTTGGCCGTGTAGCCCAATCAGCTTGGAGCAAGAACTCTTGTTAGTGGTGTCGAGGAGGTCGACACGTCGCAAGAAGATCCGCTAGCTCACCTCTCTCCCTCGTACCATGAAGTGGAACCTCGGGTCAAGGTTCCTTGTTAGTGGTGTCGATTTTAACGACCCCTATTAGATTTTGTTTTTTTATATTTTTGTGCATCATCATGATATCATGCATCATATCATCCATGTTTTTACGAAATAAAAATTATTTTTATAAATACTAGTTATTTTATTTCCTTCTCATATGGTTTAATAAAACCTCCCCTTCTCTTTCTTTTCACAAAACCCTACCAAGCAAAACTATTTTATTTTTGGTATCAAATATTTTGGCAATGCTTGTAATTTCTTCTCTATCTCTCCACCTTTGTATTAGAAATTAAAATTTTATTTGAGCTGGTTTCAAATCTTTTTGCAATCGGATTTTAAAAGAAAAGGAGAAAATGTTTTGGAAAAAGGAAAAAACTCTAACCTAACCTAACCTAACCTGGGCCACTCTCCCTTCCTGACCCATCTCCCCTCTCTCCCCGCACCCCATATACCTAGCCCAGCCGGTGGCATGTGACGCCGCGGAACCAGTATCATGAGGATTCCAGCGATCTTGCCGAAATCCGCACGATATCGATTCAGAGACGCCCTCCGGCACGACGTGCGCGACGAACCACACACGTGATGCCAGACAATTACCACGAGCAGTAACATTACAACATGTTTACAATAGAGCCCACAAGAAACATATATTGCAACAACGACTCCAACGAGTCAAGATACAAATATACAACACGAACATCCGAATCATACAAAAGATCAAATACGTCCGAGTATGGACAAGATACAAATTGTACTAAGAGTCCCGAAGATAACCAGTGGCGTCCATAACCCTGCCCAGGTCAAGCTGGAAGGGTAACCTTGCTAACATCGTCATCTTAAACCTGTGAAAGTCGGGCCAAGGGTTGCCGACAAAAGGGAGAGGAGAGATAAAATAGAAAGAAAGGAGAGGGTAAGTACCAATGGCACGTACTTGCGAGACAAGACCAGCTGGCTCGCTGGTGGGCGGTATAAACATCGCCCGACTATATGGTGGAGTTAAGCGGCAGCAAAGCTTGTACTAACCAATAGAGACACGCTACAATATTCGTCTAATCACAGAAGGTGAGAGAGCGCATAAGCTAACAGTTCTAAACTCTGCAAACATAACCCAACCGATACATTCCCCCTTCACAACGGAAGAAGTACTAACAAGGGCACTCACATGGTTGACAAGTTTTATTAGATATTGGTTGTAGTAATGCTATATTACTACGCAAGTTATTAGCAAATTAGTATCAACAAGATAGCGGTGTAAGTTGTTCTATGATCAAGCCATACAATTCCAAGTCGTCTATAACCGCGGACCCGGCTTACCGATAAGATGTACACCCTGCAGGGGTTGCCCAAATGTAACCATACGCATGCTTGAACCCACTTACCACAGGTGAAGTCTCACAACAAGACCGTTCCCAATGAAAGAGAAAGTTTAACGGGAGCCACCCAACTAAGCTACACGTGACGAAGTTCGGCCGTACTCCGATACAGACCCAGAAGTTTGCGATGACGTCCAGGCGGGCATTAACAACTAGGCACAGGATAAGGCGGCCCACGATATGAGTATAGTACAGAATATAAACATATGAGCAAATATGAGCATATGAGCAAATAAAACCAAGGTTGTGGCTCCCAATAAACAGACTCGAGGAAAGGTAGTGGGTGATGGGGGTCCCACTCTCCCACGTACGGGTAGAGCGCTCAGTCTCGGAACAGATAACAAAAACTCGGGTCCTAGGGGACATTAGAGAGACAAAGATTCAATGCTTTCGCAAAGGGGCTCACAGATGCCACTTCTTACAATTTTAGTTGTTACCAATTAAGTAAATCATGAGTATCTCCAACCACTGGTATAACATGTTATAACCTCCCAACAACCCAACAGATATAGAGAAGCAGATCCCTAAACACGCGCTACAACTCACAAGGCTCAACCAAGAAACAATGACGATAGGTAGTGGATATTTAACACGGCTCATATGGGTAACAGTGGATGATACGTCATAAACGTATCTACTTTCCCGAACACTTTTGCTATTGTTTTACCTCTAATTTGTGTATTTTGGATGCAACTAACACGGACTAACGCTGTTTTCAGCAGAATTGCTCTGGTGTCTCGTTTTTGTGCAGAAATCCAACTTTCAGGAAAATCCTCGGAATTTATGCGAAAGGTCCTATTTTCCCAGAATGCGACGGAGCCGGAAGGGCAAGCCGGTGGGGGCCCGAGGGCCCCACACACTAGGCCGGCGCGGCCCAGGAGGGGCCCGCGCGGCCCTAGTGTGTGGCGGCCTCGGCTGGCCCCCGACGCCCTCCTTCGGACTACTTATTGCCTTCGACCTAAAAACGCACGGGGAGAAGTCGGAAATCGCCAGAAACCTTCCAGTACGCCGCCACCGTCGCGAAACTCCGTCTCGGGACCAGAAACTCCGTTCTGGCACTCCGCCGGGACGGGGAATTGGAGGAGATCATCGCCATCATCATCACCGACGCCTCTCCATTGACCAGCCATGTTTCCCCCATCCATGTGTGACTAATTCCCCGCTCGTAGGCTGAAGGGGATGGTAGGGATTGGATGAGATTGGTCATGTTATAGCATAAGATTGTTAGGGCATAGTGCCTAGTGTCCGTAATTGGTACTTTTATGATATTGTTGCAACTTGTTATACTTAATGCTTGTCACTAGGGCCCGAGTGCCATGATCTCAGATCTGAACATGTTATCAATTCATTATGATATTCATTGCTTTATGATCTTACCTACAAGTTGTATGCACGTATTGCTGTTCGGAACCCGAGGCCCCAAAGTGACAGAAATTGGGACAACCGAAGGGGATGGCGGTGATATGAGGATCACATGTGTTCACGGAGTGTTAATGCTTTGCTCCGGTGCTCTATTAAAAGGAGTGTCTTAATTTCCAGTAGATTCCCTAGAGGCCCGGCTGCCACCGGCTGGTAGGACAAAAGATGTTGTGCAAGTTTCTCATTGCGAGGACGTACGACTATATATGGAACACATGCCTATTGATTGATTAGTACTTGGATACCGTTTTATTATTATCTGCAAATGCCCTGCTTTGATTGTTAAATGAGTTTCTCTCATCCATGCAACGCCCGTTCATCCATCCCTGTGCCTACAGTATTTTAATCCTGATGTTTACTATAATCACTACTGGTGTCTTTGTTACTCTGCTGCTGTTATTTTACTACTGCTACTACTATAAAACTGTTACTACTGATAAACTCTTACGAGCAAGTCTGTTTCCAGGTGCAGCTGAATTGACAACTCCGCTGTTAAGGCATTCAAGTATTCTTTGTCTCCCCTTGTGTCGAATCAATAAATTGGGTTTTACTTCCCTCGAAGACTGTTGCGATCCCCTATACTTGTGGGTCATCAAGACTATTTTCTGGCGCCGTTGCCGGGGAGCATAGCTTTATTTGGAAGTTCACTTGGATTGATATTGTTCGCTGCAAATTCTCCATCATGTGTAAACCTCGCGATCCTAAAGTCGCCATATTACCATCCACTACAAGAAAAGGTACAACTCTGAGTATCTCTGCTGCTCTTGATTCACCATCTATGATTGATAAACTTGTTTCACCACCACATGCTTCACATGCTGGTACTTCTGCTAGATCTGAGAATTCTTATAATATTGATGATGCTTCTGCTGTGCTTGATGATAGTGGTTCATTGGGATCTTTTCTAGATGCTACAATTGCTAGGTCTAGACAAATTGAAAATGCTGAAACTCCTAATGAAAATGCTCGCTACACTCGTTAATTCACCTGAGTCTGTTGAATACTCTAGTGATGATCTTGATGAGGATTATGTAGAACTTGATGATGATTTTATTGATAAATGCAATGCTACTACTGATGCAAGAAAAATTAAAAAGTTGCTTGCACAACATATTGTTAGATATAAACTGTCTCCTGATCCTAAATTTGCCACATCTCCTATAAACATTAAGGATAAGGATTATGATTTTTCTCTTGATTTGTCTCATATATCTATTGTGGAGAAAACACCTTTTTGTGGTACTGAAAAAGAAAGTGATGTAGAACACATGATTGAGCTATCTACTCTTAGTAGCTTGTTTTCTGATGATGTTAAGAAGCGTACTTATTTCGTTGCTAAAATTTTCCCTTTCTCATTAAAGGACGATGCTAAAACTTGGTATAATAGTTTGCCACCTGATTCCATTAATAGTCCAAAAGAATTGCTTGATGTTTTCTTCCGGAAATACTTTCCTGCTAGTGCTCAACATATTGCTTTGCAGAGAATTTATAATTTTGATCAGGAAGATGGAGAGAAATTGCCTGAGGCTTGGGCTAGATTTTGCTCTCTCATTAGAGCTCGGTGATACGTCTCCGACGTATCGATAATTTCTTATGTTCCATGCCACATTATCGATGATATCTACATGTTTTATGCACACTTTATGTCATATTCGTGCATTTTCTGGAACTAACCTATTAACAAGATGCCGAAGAGCCGATTCGTTGTTTTCTGCTGTTTTTGGTTTCAGAAATCCTAGTAACGAAATATTCTCGGAATTGGACGAAATCAACGCCCAGGGTCCTATTTTGCCACGAAGCTTCCAGAAGACCGAAGGGGAGTCGAAGTGGGGCCACGAGGCGCCGCCACACTAGGGCGGCGCGGCCTAGGTCTTGGCCGCGCCAGCCTGTCGTGTGGGGCCCTCGTGTGGCCCCCTGCGTTGCCCTTCCGCCTACTTAAAGCATCCGTCGCGAAACCCCCAGTACCGAGAGCCACGATACGAAAAACCTTACTGAGACGCCGCCGCCGCCAATCCCATCTCGGGGGATTCTGGAGATCTCCTCCGGCACCCTGCCGGAGAGGGGATTCATCTCCCGGAGGACTCTTCACCGTCATGGTCGCCTCCGGAGTGATGAGTGAGTAGTTCACCCTGGACTATGGGTCCATAGCAGTAGCTAGATGGTTGTCTTCTCCTCATTGTGCTTCATTGTTGGATCTTGTGAGCTGCCTAACATGATCAAGATCATCTATCTGTAATGCTATATGTTGTGTTTGTCGGGATCCGATGGATAGAGAATACTATGTTATGTTAATTATCAAGTTATTACCTATGTGTTGTTTAAGATCTTGCATGCTCTCCATTATTAGTAGAGGCTCTGGCCAAGTTTTCGCTATTAACTCCAAGAGGGAGTATTTATGCTCGATAGTGGGTTCATGTCTCCGTGAATCTGGAGGAGTGACAAGAACCTCTAAGGTTATGGATGTGCTTGTTGCCACTAGGGATAAAACATTGATGCTATGTCCGAGGATGTAGTTATTGATTACATTACGCGCAATACTTAATGCAATTGTCTGTTGTTAGCAACTTAATACTGGAGGGGTTCGGACGATAACTCGAAGGTGGACTTTTTAGGCATAGATGCATGTCTGGATAGCGGTCTATGTACTTTGTCGTAATGCCCAATTAAATCTCACTATATTTATCATGACATGTATGTGCATTGTTATGCCCTCTCTATTTGTCAATTGCCCGACTGTAATTTGTTCACCCAACATGCTTTTATCTTATGGGAGAGACACCTCTAGTGAACTGTGGACCCCGGTCCACTCTTTTATACTGAAATACAAATCTGCTGCAATACTTGTTTTTTACTGTTCTTGCAAACAATCATCTTCCACACAATACGGTTAACCCTTTGTTACAACAAGCCGGTGAGATTGACAACCTCACTGTTTCGTTGGGGCAAAGTACTTTGGTTGTGTTGTGCAGGTTCCACGTTGGCGCCGGAATCTCCGGTGTTGCGCCGCACTACATCCCGCCGCCATCAACCTTCAACGTGCTTCTTGACTCCTACTGGTTCGATTAAACCTTGGTTTCTAACTGAGGGAAACTTGCCGCTGTGCGCATCACACCTTCCTCTTGGGGTTCCCAACGGACGTGTCAGTTACACGCATCAAGCAAATTTCTGGCGCCGTTGCCCGGGAGATCAAGACACGCTGCAAGGGGAGTCTCCACTTCCCAATCTCTTTACTTTGTTTTTGTCTTGCTTTATTTTATTTACTACTTTGTTTGCTGCATTATATCAAAACACAAAAAAATTAGTTGCTAGCTTTACTTTATTTACTGTCTTGCACTCTATATCAAAAACACAAAAAAATTAGTTACTCGCATTTACTTTATTATCATGTCTAGTCCCGTAGTTGTTACTCTATCACCTGAGGAATCAATCTTCACTTTTAAACAAGGAGGTGAAGAGAATTTTAAAGAAGCATGGTCTAGAATTTTTGATTCTTATAGTAAAACTGAACCTAAAATGACCTTAAGCTTGCTTCTTAGTAATTTCTATTTTGGGCTTATTCTTCGTTATAGATATGCCTTAGATCTCTGTAGTGGGAGGAGATTTCCTTCATTGTGATGGGGATCAAGCTTTTAATGCTATAAGGAAATTGATTACATCATTTAGCTCGATAATAATTTTGATCCATCTCATGCTAGTATGCATAATAGATTAAACACTATTGAAACAAATATATCTTGTTTAAAAGAAGTGTATAACCGAATTCGCGAATACTATGATTGTGTTCCATTAAGCTTCGAACCTTCAATGTGGGTGCCTACTGATGTCTACGGGAGCTTCTATTCTTGTAGACAGTGTTGGGCCTCCAAGAGCAGAGGTTTGTAGAACAGCAGCAAGTTTCCCTTAAGTGGATTACCCAAGGTTTATCGATCTCAGGGAGGAAGAGGTCAAAGATATCCCTCTCATGCAACCATGCAACAACAAAGCAAGAAGTCTCTTGTGTCCCCAACACACCTAATAGGTGCACTAGTTCGGCGAAGAGATAGTGAAATACAGGTGGTATGAATAAGTAGTAGCAACGGCACCAGAAAAGTGCTTTGCCCGAACGAGTAAACAAGCGGTAGTAACGCAGCGAGTAATAACGCAGTAAAACAGTAAACAAGCAGCGATAGCAGTATTTAGGAACAAGGCCTAGGGATTAGACTTTCACTAGTGGACACTCTCAACATTGATCACATAAGAGAACAGATAAATGCATACTCTACACTCTTGTTGGATGATGAACACATTGCGTAGGATTACACGAACCCTCAATGCCGGAGTTAACAAGCTCCACAATAATGCTCATATTTTAGTAACCTTTAGTGTAAGATAGATCAAAAGACTAAACCAAGTACTAACATAGCATGCACACTTGTCACCTTCATGCATATGTAGGAGGAATAGATCACATCAATATTATCATAGCAATAGTTAACTTCGCAATCTACAAGAGATCATGATCATAGCATAAACCAAGTACTAACACGGTGCACACACTGTCACCTTTGCATACGTGCAGGAAGAATAAAAGTACTTTAATAACATTGCTAGAGTAGCACATAGATAAATTGTGATACAAACACATTGCAATCATAAAGAGATATAAATAAGCACCTCACTATGCCATTCAACGGTGAATAAGTATTCTGTGAAATATAGCCTAAGAGACCCACACGGTGCACACACTGTCACCTTTACACACGTGGGACAAGGAGTCTCCGGAGATCACATAAGTAAAACTCACTTGACTAGCATAATGACATCTAGATTACAAGCATCATCATATGAATCTCAATCATGTAAGGCAGCTCATGAGATTATTGTATTGAAGCACATAGGAGAGAGATGAACCACATAGCTACCGGTACAGCCCCGAGCCTCGATGGAGAACTACTCCCTCCTCATGGGAGCAGCAGTGGTGATGAAGATGGCGGTGGAGATGGCAGCGGTGTCGGTGGAGAAGCCTTCCGGGGCACTTCCCCGCTCCGGCAGGGTGCCGGAACAGAGACTCCTGTCCCCCAGATCTTGGCTTCGCGATGGCGGCGGCTCTGGAAGGTTTTCCGTATCGTGGTTCTTCGCATCAGGGTTTTCTCGACGGAGGCTTTAAATAGGCGGAAGGGCAGCGTCAGAGGGTCGAAGAGGCGGCGACACCATAGGCTAGCGCGGCCAGGGCCCAGGCCGCGCCACCCTATCATCTGGGGCCCACAGGGCCCCCCTCTGGCGGCTCTCGGGTGTTCTGGATGCTTCCGGTGAAAATAGGAACCTGGGTCTTGATTTCGTCCGATTCCGAGAATGTTTCGTTACTAGGATTTCTGAAACCAAAAACAGCAGAAAACAGCAATCGGCACTTCGGCATCTTGTTAATAGGTTAGTTCCAGAAAATGCACGAATATGACATAAAGTGTGCATAAAACATGTAGGTATCATCAATAATATGGCATGGAACATAAGAAATTATCGATACGTCGGAGACGTATCAAGCATCCCCAAGCTTAGTTCTGCTCGTCCCGAGCAGGTAAAACGATAACAAAGATAATTTCTGAAGTGACATACCATCATAACCTTGATCATACTATTTGTAAACATATGTAATGAATGCGGTGATCAAAACAATGGTAATGACATGAATAAACAAGTGAATCATAAAGCAAAGACTTTTCATGAATAGTACTTCAAGACAAGTATTAATAAGTCTTGCATAAGAGTTAACTCATAAAGCAATAAATCAAAGTAAAGGTATTGAAGCAACACAAAGGAAGATTAAGTTTCACGGTTGCTTTCAACTTGTAACATGTATATCTCATGGATAATTGTCAACATAGAGTAATATAACAAGTGCAATATGCAAGTATGTAGGAATCAATGCACAGTTCACACAGGTGTTTGCTTCTTGAGGTGGAGAGAAATAGGTGAACTGACTCAACATAAAAGTAAAAAGAATGGTCCTTCAAAGAGGAAAGCATCGATTGCTATATTTGTGCTAGAGCTTTTATTTTGAAAACATGAAACAATTTTGTCAACGGTAGTAATAAAGCATATGAGTTATGTACATTATATCTTACAAGTTGCAATTCTCATGCATAGTATACTAATAGTGCCCGCACCTTGTCCTAATTAACTTGGACTACCGGATCTTTGCAATGCACATGTTTTGACCAAGTGTCACAATGGGGTACCTCCATGCCGCCTGTACAAAGGTCTAAGGAGAAAGCTCGCATTTTGGATTTCTCGCTTTTGATTATTCTCAACTTAGACATCCATACCGGGACAACATGGACAACGAGATAATGGACTCCTCTTTAATGCATAAGCATGTGGCAACAATTATTATTCTCATATGAGATTGAGGATATATGTCCAAGCTGAAACTTCCACCATGAATCATGGCTTTAGTTAGCGGCCCAAAGTTCTTCTCTAACAATATGCATGCTCCAACCATGAAGGTGGTAGATCTCTCTTGCTTCAGACAAGACGGACATGCATAGCAACTCACATGATATTCAACAAAGAATAGTTGATGGCGTCCCCAGAAACATGGTTATCGCACAAAAGGCAACTTAATAAGAGATAAAGTGCATAAGTACATATTCAATACCACAATAGTTTTTAAGCTATTTGTCCCATGAGCTATATATTGCAAAGGTGAATGATGGAATTTTAAAGGTAGCACTCAAGCAATTTACTTTGGAATGGCGGATAAATACCATGTAGTAGGTAGGTATGGTGGACACAAATGGCATAGTGGTTGGCTCAAGTATTTTGGATGCATGAGAAGTATTCCTTCTCGATACAAGGTTTAGGCTAGCAAGGTTATTTGAAACAAACACAAGGATGAACGGTACAGCAAAACTCACATAAAAGACATATGGTAAACATTATAAGACTCCATACCGTCTTCCTTGTTGTTCAAAACTCAATACTAGATGTTATCTAGACTCTAGAGAAACCAAATATGCAAACCAAATTAGCAAGCTCTAAGTATTTCTTCATTAATGGGTGCAAAGTATATGATGCAAGAGCTTAAACATGAGCACAACAATTGCCAAGTATCAAATTATCCAAGACATTTTAGAGTTACTACATGTAGCATTTTCCAATTCCAACCATATAACAATTTAACGAAGATGAAACTTCGCCATGAATACTATGAGTAGAGCCTAAGGACATATTTGTCCATATGCTACAGCGGAGCGTGTCTCTCTCCCATAAAGTGAATTCTAGGATCCATTTTATTCAAACAAAACAAAAAACAAAAACAAACCGACGCTCCAAGCAAAGTGCATAAGATGTGACGGAATAAAAATATAGTTTCAGGGGAGGAACCAGATAATGTTGTCGATGAAGAAGGGGATGCCTTGGGCATCCCCAAGCTTAGACGCTTGAGTCTTCTTAGAATATGCAGGGATGAACCACCGGGGCATCCCCAACCTTAGAGCTTTCACTCTCCTTGATCATATTGCATCATACTCCTCTCTTGATCCTTGAAAACTTCCTCCACACCAAACTCGAAACAACTCATTAGAGGGTTAGTGCATAATAAAAATTCACATGTTCAGAGGTGACACAATCATTCTTAACACTTCTGGACATTGCATAAAGCTACTGGACATTAATGGATCAATGAAATTCATCCAACATAGCAAAAGAGGCAATGCGAAATAAAAGACAGAATCTGTCAAAACAGAACAGTCCGTAAAGATGGATTTTATTAGGCCACCAGACTTGCTCAAATGAAAATGCTCAAATTGAATGAAAGTTGCGTACATATCTGGGGATCATGCTCGTAAATTGGCTTAATTTTCTGAGCTACCTACAGGGAGGTAGACCCAGATTCGTGACAGCAAAGAAATCTGGAACTGCGCAGTAATCCAAATCTAGTACTTACTTTACTATCAAAGACTTTACTTGGCACAAAAAAACTCAAAACTAAGATAAGGAGAGGTTGCTACAGTATTAAACAACTTCCAAGACACAAATATAAAATAAATTACTGTAGCAAAATAACACATGGGTTATCTCCCTAGAAGTTCTTTCTTTATAGCCGTTAAGATGGGCTCAGCAGTTTTAATGATGCACTCGCAAAAGATACTATGTGAAGCAAAAGAGAGCATCAAGAGGAAAATTCAAAACATATTTAAGTCTAACATGCTTCTTATGAAAAAGAATCTTGTAAATAAACAAGTTCATGAAGAGCAAAGTAACAAGCATAGGAAGATAAAACAAGTGTAGCTTCAAAAATTTCAGCACATAGAGAGGCATTTTAGTAACATGAAAATTTATACAACCATATTTTCCTCTCTCATAATAACTTTCAGTAGCAACATGAGCAAACTCAACAATATAACTATCACATAAAGCATTCTTATCATGAGTCTCATGCATAAAATTATTACTCTCCACATAGGCATAATCAATTTTATTAGTTGTAGTGGGAGCAAATTCAACAAAGTAGCTATCATTATTATTCTCATCAAGTGTAGGAGGCATAGTATAATCACAACAAAATTTACTCTCCATAGTAGGTGGCACCAAAAGACCACTATCATTATCATCATAAATAGGAGGCAAAGTATCATCAAAGAAAATTTTCTCCTCAATGCTTGGGGGACTAAAAAGATCATGAAAACCAGCTTCCCCAAGCTTAGAACTTTCTATATTATTATCAACAATGGTGTTCAAAGCGTTCATACTAATATTACTACCAGCATGCAAATAAGATTTCATAGGTTTTTTTAATTTTCGCATCAAACAATCCATGTTTTAAATCAGGAAATAGAATAAGAAGCTCATTGTTGTCCATTATGCCAAACTAGTGTAAACAAGAAACAAAAAGATGCAATTGCAGGATCTAAAGGAAATAGCTTCGAGCACACACACAACGGCGCCGGAAAAATACTTTACCTGAGACCGTAGTATGAGATCCTTTTACCTTTCCTCCCCGGCAACGGCGCCTGTAAAAGTGCTTGATGTCTACGGGAGCTTCTATTCTTGTAGACAGTGTTGGGCCTCCAAGAGCAGAGGTTTGTAGAACAGCAGCAAGTTTCCCTTAAGTGGATTACCCAAGGTTTATCGATCTCAGGGAGGAAGAGGTCAAAGATATCCCTCTCATGCAACCCCGCAACAACAAAGCAAGAAGTCTCTTGTGTCCCCAACACACCTAATAGGTGCACTAGTTCGGCGAAGAGATAGTGAAATACAGGTGGTATGAATAAGTAGTAGCAACGGCACCAGTAAAAGTGCTTTGCCCGAACAATAAACAAGCAAGTAGTAACGCAGCAAGTAGTAACGCAAGAAAAACAGTAAACAAGCAGCGATAGCAGATATTTAGGAACAAGGCCTAGGGATTAGACTTTCACTAGTGGACACTCTCAACATTGATCACATAACAGTAACGATATAAATGCATACTCTACACTCTTGTTGGATGATGAACACATTGCGTAGGATTACACGAACCCTCAATGCCGGAGTTAACAAGCTCCACAATAATGCTCATATTTTAGTAACCTTTAGTGTAAGATAGATCAAAAGACTAAACCAAGTACTAACATAGCATGCACACTATCACCTTCATGCATATGTAGGAGGAATAGATCACATCAATATTATCATAGCAATAGTTAACTTCGCAATCTACAAGAGATCATGATCATAGCATAAACCAAGTACTAACACGGTGCACACACTCGTCACCTTTGCATACGTGCAGGAGGAATAAAACTACTTTAATAACATTGCTAGAGTAGCACATAGATAAATTGTGATACAAACACATTGCAATCATAAAGAGATATAAATAAGCACCTCACTATGCCATTCAACAGGTGAATAAGTATTCTGTGAAATATAGCCTAAGAGACCCACACGGTGCACACACTCGTCACCTTTACACACGTGGGACAAGGAGTCTCCGGAGATCACATAAGTAAAACTCACTTGACTAGCATAATGACATCTAGATTACAAGCATCATCATATGAATCTCAATCATGTAAGGCAGCTCATGAGATTATTGTATTGAAGCACATAGGAGAGAGATGAACCACATAGCTACCGGTACAGCCCCGAGCCTCGATGGAGAACTACTCCCTCCTCATGGGAGCAGCAGCGGTGATGAAGATGGCGGTGGAGATGCCAGCGGTGTCGATGGAGAAGCCTTCCGGGGGCACTTCCCCGCTCCGGCAGGGTGCCGGAACAGAGACTCCTGTCCCCCGCATCTTGGCTTCGCGATGGCGGCGGCTCTGGAAGGTTTTCCGTATCGTGGTTCTTCACATCAGGGTTTTCGCGATGGAGGCTTTAAATAGGCGGAAGGGCAGCGTCAGAGGGTCGAAGAGGCGGCGACACCATAGGGGGGCGCGGCCGGGGCCCGTGCCGCGCCACCCTATCATCCGGGGCCCACAGGGCCCCCTCCGGCGGCTCTCGGTGTTCGGATGCTTCCGGTGAAAATAGGAACCCGGGTCTTGATTTCGTCCGATTCCGAGAATATTTCGTTACTAGGATTTCGAAACGAAAAACAGCAGAAAACAAAGAACCGGCACTTCGGCATCTTGTTAATAGGTTAGTTCCAGAAAATGCACGAATATGACATAAAGTGTGCATAAAACATGTAGGTATCATCAATAATATGGCATGGAACATAAGAAATTATCGATACGTCGGAGACGTATCACCTACCATTAAAGCTACTATTGGTGGTGAAACTTTCCCTGCTCGTTGTGATATTATGTCTGAGTTTTGCCTTATGCCTGAAAATATTTATAAATCTTTGACACTTTGGGAACTTACTGAAGGAGGAGAAGAAATAACTCTTACGGATAACTCAGTTGTAATTCCTAAGGGTATAGCTGAAGGTGTTTTCACAACCTTTCTTGGAAGGACCGGTATCCACTGATTATCTCGTTATTGAATGTGTAGGGATGGGACAAATCACGCTTGGAAGATCCCTGCTGAAACTCATGGGAGCAATCATAGATGTTGGGAAAGGCACTCTAAATTTTACCTCTACACCCGGATGCGGTCATGTATTCCCTAGACCAAAGAGTAGGAATAAGAGTAAGAAAGGTAAGAGCAACACCCCTGGTAAGAATGCCAACGCTTCATCTCTCGATAATACTTGATATACACTTTCTGCGCCTAGCTGAAAGGCGTTAAAGAAAAGCGCTTATGGGAGACAACCCATGTTTTTACTACAGTATTTTTATTTTATATTTGAGTCTTGGAAGTTGTTTACTACTGTAGCAACCTCTCCTTATCTTAGTTTTTTGTTTTGTTGTGCCAAGTAAAGTCTTTGATAGTAAAGTGAATACTAGATTTGGATTACTGCGCAAAACAGATTTCTTTGCTGTCACGAATCTGGGTCTAATTCTCTGTAGGTAACTCAGAAAATTAAGCCAATTTACGTGAGTGATCCTCAGATATGTACGCAACTTTCATTCAATTTGGGCATTTTCATTTGAGCAAGTCTGGTGCTTCGATAAAATCCATCTTTACGGACTGTTCTGTTTTGACAGATTCTGCCTTTTATTTCGCATTGCCTCTTTTGCTATGTTGGATGAATTTCTTTGATAAATTAATGTCCAGTAGCTTTATGCAATGTCCAGAAGTGTTAAGAATGATTGTGTAACCTCTGAACATGTTAATTTTTATTGTCCACTAACCCTCTAATGAGTTGTTTCGAGTTTGGTGTGGAGGAAGTTTTCAAGGATCAAGAGAGGAGTATGATACAATATGATCAAGGAGAGTGAAAGCTCTAAGCTTGGGGATGCCCGGTGGTTCACCCCTGCATATTTCAAGAAGACTCAAGCGTCTAAGCTTGGGGATGCCCAAGGCATCCCCTTCTTCATCGACAACATTATCAGGTTCCTCCCCTGAAACTATATTTTTATTCGGCCACATCTTATGTGCTTTGCTTGGAACGTCGGTTTGTTTTTGTTTTTGTTTTGTTTGAATAAAATGGATCCTAGCATTCACTGTATGGGAGAGAGACACGCTCCGCTGTAGCATATGGACAAGTATGTCCTTAGGCTTTACTCATAGTATTCATGGCGAAGTTTCTTCTTCGTTAAATTGTTATATGGTTGGAATTGGAAAATGCTACATGTAGTAATTCTAAAATGTCTTGGATAATTTGATACTTGGCAATTGTTGTGCTCATGTTTAAGCTCTTGCATCATATACTTTGCACCCATTAATGAAGAAACACTTACAGACTTGCTAATTTGGTTTGCATATTTGGTTTCTCTAGAGTCTAGATAATATCTAGTATTGAGTTTTGAACAACAAGGAAGACGGTGTAGAGTCTTATAATGTTTACAATATGTCTTTTATGTGAGTTTTGCTGCACCGTTCATCCTTGTGTTTGTTTCAAATAACCTTGCTAGCCTAAACCTTGTATCGAGAGGGAATACTTCTCATACATCCAAAATCCTTGAGCCAACCACTATGCCATTTGTGTCCACCATACCTACCTACTACATGGTATTTCTCCGCCATTCCAAAGTAAATTGCTTGAGTGCTACCTTTAAAATTCCATCATTCACCTTTGCAATATATAGCTCATGGGACAAATAGCTTAAAAACTATTGTGATATTGAATATGTACTTATGCACTTTATCTCTTATTAAGTTGCTTGTTGTGCGATAACCATGTTTCGGGGACGCCATCAACTATTCTTTGTTGAATATCATGTGAGTTGCTATGCATGTCCGTCTTGTCCGAAGTAAGAGAGATCTACCACCTTAATGGTTGGAGCATACATATTGTTAGAGAAGAACATTGGGCCGCTAACTAAAGCCATGATTCATGGTGGAAGTTTCAGCTTTGGACATATATCCTCAATCTCATATGAGAATAATAATTGTTGCCACATGCTTATGCATTAAAGAGGAGTCCATTATCTATTGTCCATGTTGTCCCGGTATGGATGTCTAAGTTGAGAATAATCAAAAGCGAGAAATCCAAAATGCGAGCTTTCTCCTTAGACCTTTGTACAAAGCGGCATGGAGGTACCCCATTGTGACACTTGGTTAAAACATGTGTATTGCGATGATCCGGTAGCCCAAGCTAATTAGGACAAGGTGCGGGCACTATTAGTATACTATGCACGAGGCTTGCAACTTGTAAGATATAATTTACATAACTCATATGCTTTATTACTACCGTTGACAAAATTGTTTCATGTTTTCAAAATAAAAGCTCTAGCACAAATATAGCAATCAATGCTTTCCTCTTTGAAGGACCATTCTTTTTACTTTTATGTTGAGTCAGTTCACCTATCTCTCTCCACCTCAAGAAGCAAACACTTGTGTGAACTGTGCATTGATTCCTACATACTTGCATATTGCACTTGTTATATTACTCTATGTTGACAATTATCCATGAGATATACATGTTACAAGTTGAAAGCAACCGCTGAAACTTAATCTTCCTTTGTGTTGCTTCAATACCTTTACTTTGATTTATTGCTTTATGAGTTAACTCTTATGCAAGACTTATTGATGCTTGTCTTGAAGTACTATTCATGAAAAGTCTTTGCTTTATGATTCACTTGTTTACTCATGTCATTACCATTGTTTTGATCGCTGCATTCATTACATATGTTTACAAATAGTATGATCAAGGTTATGATGGCATGTCACTTCAGAAATTATCTTTGTTATCGTTTTACCTGCTCGGGACGAGCAGAACTAAGCTTGGGGATGCTGATACGTCTCCGACGTATCGATAATTTCTTATGTTCCATGCCACATTATCGATGATATCTACATGTTTTATGCACACTTTATGTCATATTCGTGCATTTTCTGGAACTAACCTATTAACAAGATGCCGAAGAGCCAGTTGTTGTTTTCTGCTGTTTTTGGTTTCAGAAATCCTAGTAACGAAATATTCTCGAAATTGGACGAAATCAATGCCCAGGGTCCTATTTTGCCACGAAGCTTCCAGAAGACCGAAGGGGAGTCGAAGTGGGGCCACGAGGCGCCGCCACACTAGGGCGGCGCGGCCTAGGTCTTGGCCGCGCCAGCCTGTCGTGTGGGGCCCTCGTGTGGCCCCCCGCGTTGCCCTTCCGCCTACTTAAAGCCTCCGTCGCGAAACCCCCAGTACCGAGAGCCACGATACGAAAAACCTTACTGAGACGCCGCCGCCGCCAATCCCATCTCGGGGATTCGGAGATCTCCTCCGGCACCCTGCCGGAGAGGGGATTCATCTCCCGGAGGACTCTTCACCGCCATGGTCGCCTCCGGAGTGATGAGTGAGTAGTTCACCCCTGGACTATGGGTCCATAGCAGTAGCTAGATGGTTGTCTTCTCCTCATTGTGCTTCATTGTTGGATCTTGTGAGCTGCCTAACATGATCAAGATCATCTATCTGTAATGCTATATGTTGTGTTTGTCGGGATCCGATGGATAGAGAATACTATGTTATGTTAATTATCAAGTTATTACCTATGTGTTGTTTAAGATCTTGCATGCTCTCCGTTATTAGTAGAGGATCTGGCCAAGTTTTCGCTATTAACTCCAAGAGGGAGTATTTATGCTCGATAGTGGGTTCATGTCTCCGTGAATCTGGAGGAGTGACAAGAACCTCTAAGGTTATGGATGTGCTGTTGCCACTAGGGATAAAACATTGATGCTATGTCCGAGGATGTAGTTATTGATTACATTACGCGCAATACTTAATGCAATTGTCCGTTGTTAGCAACTTAATACTCGGAGGGGGTTCGGACGATAACTCGAAGGTGGACTTTTTAGGCATAGATGCATGCTCGGATAGCGGTCTATGTACTTTGTCGTAATGCCCAATTAAATCTCACTATATTTATCATGACATGTATGTGCATTGTTATGCCCTCTCTATTTGTCAATTGCCCGACCGTAATTTGTTCACCCAACATGCTTTTATCTTATGGGAGAGACACCTCTAGTGAACCGTGGACCCCGGTCCACTCTTTTATACTGAAATACAAATCTGCTGCAATACTTGTTTTTTACTGTTCTTGCAAACAATCATCTTCCACACAATACGGTTAACCCTTTGTTACAGAAAGCCGGTGAGATTGACAACCTCACTGTTTCGTTGGGGCAAAGTACTTTGGTTGTGTTGTGCAGGTTCCACGTTGGCGCCGGAATCTCTGGTGTTGCGCTGCACTACATCCCGCCGCCATCAACCTTCAACGTGCTTCTTGACTCCTACTGGTTCGATTAAACCTTTGTTTCTAACTGAGGGAAACTTGCCGCTGTGCGCATCACACCTTCCTCTTGGGGTTCCCAACGGACGTGTCAGCTACACGCATCACTCGGCCTGACCATGATTTGGAAAAGCATGATTTACTTGATATATTTTATAGTGGACTAACCATTGAGTCTAGGGCATACCTGGATAGTTGCGCTGGTTGTGTTTTCAGGAAAAGAACTCCAGACGACGCTGAAGAATTATTGGCGAAAATAGGCCGGAATCATGATGATTGGTCTACACCCGAACCAACCCCGACACCGGTATTGAAGAAAAGGGGTATGATTAAATTAAATGATGAAGATATGAGGGAAGCCAAGAAATCTCTTAAAGAGAAGGGTATTAAATCCGAAGACGTGAAGAATTTACCTCCCATAGAAGATTCATGTAAGATCACTCCCCCTTCATCCATGATTGAGGTACACCCTCTTGAACGCTTTACTAGAGAAGATATTCCATATTCAAAACCTCCTGCTCAATGCTTAGATGAGTTTGATAATTATATTGTTAAGCAAAGTAATTTCAATATGAGAGTAGAGAATCATTTAATGGAAAATTCTCGAGCTATTGGTGAATTGCATGGTATTGTGGAGAGAACCTCCAATGATGTTAAGATGCTTGTTAAACATTTTCAAATGGTTCAAACTCAAATTGATCAACTCACTAAAGTGCAAAATGACTTGTTAAAAGATAATTCTAAAGAAAAACATGCTTATGAAGTAACAACTAGAGGCGGTGTTTCTACCCAGGATCCTCTATATCCCGAAGGGCATCCCAAAAGAGTTGAACAAGATTCTCAACGAACCGAAACTAGTGCTCCATCTAAGAAAAAGAAAAAGAAACATAAAACTGTTGTAGAATCCTTCCGAGCTCTGTTAATGATCCTAATAGTATTTCTATTTCTGATGCTGAAACTGAAAGTGGTAATGAACATGATAAAGATAATGATAAGAATGATGCTTCTGATAAAGAAGAGGTTGAAGAAGAACCCGAAAAGCATGCTAAAAATAAGAAGTATACTAAAGAAGATTTTATTGCTAAGAAACATGGTAGTGAAAGGGAACCTTGGGTTCAAAAGCAAATGCCTTTTCCTGCTAAGAAACTAAAATCAAAGGAAGAAGAACACTATAACAAATTTTGTGATTGGATGAAACCTTTATTCCTGCAAATACCTTTGACTGATGCTATTAAATTGCCTCCTTATTCAAAGTATATGAAAGATATTGTCTCTAACAAAAGGAAAATTCCTAATGAGGAGATTTCCACTATGCTTGCTAACTACTCTTTTAATGGCAAGGTTCCGAAGAAGCTTGGCGACCCAGGTATACCAACTATTCCTTGCTCTATTAAGAATAATTATGTTAGAACTGCTCTATGTGATTTGGGAGCGGGTGTTAGTGTTATGCCTTTTTCTCTTTATAAGAGACTCTATTTAGATAAGTTGATACCGACTGATATATCTTTGCAAATGGCTGATAAATCTACTGCTATTCATGTTGGTATATGTGAGGATGTTCCTGTTCAAGTTACTAATAACCGCTTGATATTAACCGATTTTGTTGTGTTGGAAATGCTCGAAGATGATAATATGTCTATTATTCTTGGGAGACCTTTTCTTAACACCGCGAGGCTGTTATTGATTGCAATAAAGGAAAAGTTACTTTCAATGTCGATGACAAGGAGCATATCGTTTATTTTCCCAAGAGGATTGAGAAAGCATGTGGAGTTAATACAATTTCTAATGTGAGAACTATCAAAGTGGGAACTATTGATTGTCCAATATATGAGCCTAAAGAAGAATATCAAACTCTTGTGATTGGAACCATATCAATACAATACAAGGTAACTGATGTCTACACGAGATTCTATTCTTGTAGACAGTGTTGGGCCTCCAAGAGCAGAGGTTTGTAGAACAGCAGACGAAGTTTCCTTAAGTGGATTACCCAAGGTTTATCGATCTCGGGGAGGAAGAGGTCAAAGATATCCCTCTCATGCAACCCCGCAACCACAAAGCAAGAAGTCTCTTGTGTCCCCAACACACCTAATAGGTGCACTAGTTCGGCGAAGAGATAGTGAAATACAGGTGGTATGAATAAGTAGTAGCAACGGCACCGTAAAAGTGCTTTGCCCGGGACAAGAACAAGCAAGGTAGTAACGCAGCAGTAGTAACGCAGCAGTAGTAACGCAAGCAGTAGTAACGCAAGAAAACAAGAAACAAGCAGCGATAGCGATATTTAGGAATAAGGCCTAGGGATTAGACTTTCACTAGTGGACACTCTCAACATTGATCACATAACAGAATAGATAAATGCATACTCTACACTCTTTTGTTGGATGATGAACACATTGCGTAGGATTACACGAACCCTCAATGCCGGAGTTAACAAGCTCCACAATTCAATGTTCATATTTAAATAACCTTAGAGTGCAAGAAAGATCAACACGACTAAACCAAGTACTAACACAGCATGCACACTGTCACCTTCACGCTATGTAGGAGGAATAGATCACATCAATACTATCATAATGATAATTAACTCCACAATCTACAAGAGATCATGAGCATAACATACGCCAAGTACTAACACGGATGCACACACTGCCACCATTACACCGTGCAGGAGGAATAAAACTACTTTAATAACACATCACTAGAGTAGCACATAGATAAATTGTGATACAAAACACATTGCAATCATAAAGAGATATAAATAAGCACTTCACTACGCCATTCATAACAATGAGTAAGTATTCGTGAAATATAGCCTAAGAGACACACACGGTGCACACACTCGTCACCTTTACACACGTGGGACAAGGAGTCTCCGGAGATCACATAAGTAAAACTCACTTGACTAGCACAATGACATCTAGATTACAAGCATCATCATATGAATCTCAATCATGTAAGGCAGCTCATGAGATTATTGTATTGAAGCACATAGGAGAGAGATGAACCACATAGCTACCGGTACAGCCCCGAGCCTCGATGGAGAACTACTCCCTCCTCATGGGAGCAGCAGCGGTGATGAAGATGGCGGTGGAGATGGCAGCGGTGTCGATGGAGAAGCCTTCCGGGGCACTTCCCCGCTCCGGCAGGGTGCCGGAACAGAGCTCCCGTCCCCCGGATCTTGGCTTCGCGATGGCGGCGGCTCCGGAAGGTTTTCCGTATCGTGGTTCTTCGCATCGGGGTTTCGCGACGGAGGCTTTAAGTAGGCGGAAGGGCGGAGTCGGGGGCTAACGAGGGGCCCACACCACGGGCGGCGCGGGCCCCCCTTGGCCGCGCCGCCATGTGGTTTGGCCACCTCGTGGCCCCACTTCGTATGCTCTTCGGTCTTCCGGAAGGTTCGTGGCGAAATAGGCCCCCGGGTCTTCGTTTCGTCCAATTCCGAGAATATTTCGTTACTAGGATTTCTGAAACCAAAAACAGCAGAAAACAGAACCGGCACTTCGGCATCTTGTTAATAGGTTAGTTCCGTAAAATGCACGAGTATGACATAAAGTGTGCATAAAACATGTAGGTATCATCAATAATATGGCATAGAACATAAGAAATTATCGATACGTCGGAGACGTATCAAGCATCCCCAAGCTTAGTTCTCGCTCGTCCCGAGCAGAGTAAAACGATAACAAAGATAATTTCTGAAGTGATATGCCATCATAACCTTGATCATACTATTTGTAAACATATGTAGTGGATGCAGCGATCAAAACAATGGTAATGACATGAGTAAACAAGTGAATCATAAAGCAAAGACTTTTCATGAATAGTACTTCAAGACAAGTATTAATAAGTCTTGCATAAGAGTTAACTCATAAAGCAATAAATCAAAGTAAAGGCATTGAAGCAACACAAAGGAAGATTAAGTTTCAGCGGTTGCTTTCAACTTGTAACATGTATATCTCATGGATAATTGTCAACATAGAGTAATATAACAAGTACAATATGCAAGTATGTAGGAATCAATGCACAGCTTCACACAAGTGTTTGCTTTCTTGAGGTGGAGAGAGATAGGTGAACCGACTCAACATAAAAGTAAAGAGAATGGTCCTTCAAAGAGGAAAGCATCGATTGCTATATTTGTGCTAGAGCTTTTATTTTGAAAACATGAAACAATTTTGTCAACGGTAGTAATAAAGCATATGAGTTATGTACATTATATCTTACAAGTTGCAAGTCTCATGCATAGTATACTAATAGTGCCCGCACCTCGTCCTAATCAGCTTGGACTACCGGATCTTTGCAATGCACATGTTTTAACCAAGTGTCACAATGGGGTACCTCCATGCCGCCTGTACAAAGGTCTAAGGAGAAAGCTCGCATTTTGGATTTCTCGCTTTTGATTATTCTCAACTTAGACATCCATACCGGGACAACATGGACAACAGATAATGGACTCCTCTTTAATGCATAAGCATGTGGCAACAATTATTATTCTCATATGAGATTGAGGATATGCATCCAAAACTCGAAACTTCCACCATGAATCATGGCTTTAGTTAGCGGCCCAAAGTTCTTCTCTAACAATATGCATGCTCCAACCATTAAGGTGGTAGATCTCTCTTACTTCGTACAAGACGGACATGCATAGCAACTCACATGATATTCAACAAAGAATAGTTGATGGCGTCCCCGAAACA
>NC_061512.1:116947357-116988287 GCF_022539505.1 Lolium rigidum
GCCGCTGAACCGGCCGGCTCGGTGCATGGCCCGCACAACCGGGTCCGGGAACCGGCCGTCCGGTCTCCGTTGTCCGGTTTGACCGGCCTCTCGCGCCGAGCGTGCCCGCGTTTCGCACAATTTCATCACTACACTTGAATATATGCTATGCTCTCTTGGTTTCTCTCTTACTGATGACATGTACACTTACCCCACTGCTATCCTTGCTCTATTTTCTCATTCACAGATAGTTGGAGTGGTGAGCCACCACGTGGCAGTTGATGGCGTGTATTTCACACGTTCGTTGGGCAACCCCAAGAGGAAGGTATGATGAGCACAGCAGCAAGTTTTCCCTCAGAAAGAAACCAAGGTTTATCGAACCAGGAGGAGCCAAGAAGCACGTTGAAGGTTGATGGCGGCGGGATGTAGTGCGGCGCAACACCGTAGATTCCGGCACCAACGTGGAACCCGCACAACACAACCAAACTACTTTGCCCCAACGAAACAAGTGAGGTTGTCAATCTCACCGGCTTGCTGTAACAAAGGATTAACCATATTGTGTGGAAGATGATTGTTTGCGTAGAAAACAAGAGAACAAGTATTGCAGTAGATTGTATTTCAAGAAAGAGAATTGGACCGGGGTCCACAGCTCACTAGAGGTGTCTCTCCCATAAGACGAACAAGCATGTTGGGTGAACAAATTACAGCTTGGGCAATTGACAAATAAAGAGAGCATGACAATGCACATACATATCATGATGAGTATAGTGAGATTTAATTGGGCATTACGACAAAGTACATAGACCGCCATCCAACCGCATCTATGCCTAAAAAGTCCACCTTCAAAGTTATCATCCGAACCCCTCCAAGCATTAAGTTGCAAGCAACAGACAATTGCATTAAGTATGGTGCGTAATGTAATCAACAACTACATCCTTAGACATAGCATCAATGTTTTATCCCTAGTGGCAACAAGCACAACACAACCTTAGAACTTTCTCGTCACCGTCCTGGTGTCAATGCAGCATGAACCCACTATCGAGCATAAGTACTCCCTCTTGGAGTTAAAAGCATCTACTTGGCCAGTAGCATCTACTAGTAACGGAGAGCATGCAAGATCATAAACAACACATAAGCATAACTTTGATAATCAACATAACAAGTATTCTCTATTCATCGGATCCCAACAAACGCAACATATAGAATTACATATAGATGATCTTGATCATGATAGGCAGCTCACAAGATCCGACAATGATAGCACAATGGGGAGAAGACAACCATCTAGCTACCGCTATGGACCCATAGTCCAGGGGTAGACTACTCACACATCACACCGGAGGCGACCATGGCGGCGTAGAGTCCTCCCGGGAGATGATTCCCCTCTCCGGCAGGTGCCGGAGGCGATCTCCAGGATCCCCCGAGATGGGATCGGCGGCGACGGCGTCTCGCAATGTTTTCCGTATCGTGGCTCTCGGCACCGGGGGTTTCGTCACGGAGGCTATTTGTAGGCGGAAGGGCAAGTCGAGAGGCGGCACGGGGGGCCCACACCACAGGGCCGCGCGGCCAAGGGGGGGCCGCGCCGCCCTAGGGTTTGGCCACCCCGTGGCCCCTCTTCGTCTCGTCTTCGGTCTTCCGGAAGCTTCGTGAGAAAATAGGCCTCTCGGGCTTTTATTTCGTCCAATTCCGAGAATATTTCTTTACTAGGATTTCGAAACCAAAAACAAGCAGAAACAAAGAATCGGCACTTCGGCATCTTGTTAATAGGTTAGTTCCGTAAAATGCACGAATATGATATAAAGTGTGCATAAAACATGTAGATAACATCAATAATGTGGCATGGAACACAAGAAATTATCGATACGTTGGAGACGTACGCATCCCCAAGCTTAGTTCTCGCTCGTCCCGAGCAGGTAAAACGATAACAAAGATAATTTCTGGAGTGACATGCCATCATAATCTTGATCATACTATTTGTAAAGCATATGTAGTGAGTGCAGCGATCAAAACAATGTGTATGACATGAGTAAACAAGTGAATCATAAAGCAAAGACTTTTCATGAATAGCACTTCAAGACAAGCATCAATAAGTCCTGCATAAGAGTTAACTCATAAAGCAATAATTCAAAGTAAAGGTATTGAAGCAACACAAAAGAAGATTAAGTTTCAGCGGTTGCTTTCAACTTATAACATGTATATCTCATGGATAATTGTCAACATAAAGCAATATAACAAGTGCAATAAGCAAGTATGTAAGAATCAATGCACAGCTCACACAAGTGTTTGCTTCTTGAGGTGGAGAGAAATAGGTGAACCGACTCAACATTGAAAGTAAAAGAATGGTCCTCATAGAGGAAAAGCATCGATTGCTATATTTGTGCTAGAGCTTTGATTTTGAAAACATGAAACAATTTTGTCAACGGTAGTAATAAAGCATATGCATCATGTAAATTATATCTTATAAGTTGCAAGCCTCATGCATAGTGTACTAATAGTGCCCGCACCTTGTCCTAATTAGCTTGGACTACCCGGATTATCACCGCAATACATATGCTTTAACCAAGTATCACAAAGGGGTACCTCTATGCCGCCCGTACAAAGGTCTAAGGAGAAAGCTCGCATTTGGATTTCTCGCTTTTGATTATTCTCAACTTAGACATCCATACCGGGACAACATAGACAACTGTATAATGGACTCCTCTTTTGATGCTTTAAGCATTCAACAACAATTAATTCTTTTCTCATTAGAGATTTGAGGATGTTTGTCCAAAACTCGAAACTTCCACCATGGAACATGGCTTTAGTTAGCGGCCCAATGTTCTTCTCTCACAATATGCATGCTCAAACCATTCAACTCAGGTAGATCGCCCTTACTTCGTACAAGACGAACATGCATAGCAACTCACATGAAATTCAACAATGAGTTGATGGCGTTCCCGCAAGAACATGGTTATCGCACAACAAGCAACTTAATAAGAGATAAAGTGCATAATTACATATTTAATACCACAATAGTTTTTAAGCTATTTGTCCCATGAGCTATATATTGCAAAGGTGAATGATGGAATTTTAAAGGTAGCACTCAAGCAATTTACTTTGGAATGGCTGGAAAATACCATGTAGTAGGTAGGTATGGTGGACACAAATGGCATAGTGGTTGGCTCAAGTATTTTGGATGCATGAGAAGTATTCCCTCTCGATACAAGGTTTAGGCTAGCAAGGCTTGTTAGAAACAAACACAAGGATGAACCGGTGCAGCAAAACTCACATAAAAGACATATTGAAAACATTATAAAACTCTACACCGTCTTCCTTGTTGTTCAAACTCAATACTAGAAATTATCTAGACCTTAGAGAAACCAAATATGCAAACCAAATTTTAGCATGCTCTATGTATTTCTTCATTAATGGGTGCAAAGCATATGATGCAAGAGCTTAAACATGAGCACAACAATTGCCAAGTATCACATTACCCAAGACATTATAGCAATTACTACATGTATCATTTTCCAATTCCAACCATATAACAATTTAACGAAGGAGAAACTTCGCCATGAATACTATGAGTAGAAACCAAGGACATATTTGTCCATATGCTACAGCGGAGTGTGTATCTCTCCCATAAAGTGAATGCTAGGATCCATTTTATTCAAACAAAACAAAAACAAAAACAAACCGACGCTCCAAGAAAAAGCACATAAGATGTGATGGAATAAAAATGTAGTTTCAGGGGAGGAACCTGATAATTTGTTGATGAAGAAGGGGATGCCTTGAGCATCCCCAAGCTTAGACGCTTGAGTCTTCTTGATATATGCAGGGGTGAACCACCGGGTGCATCCCCAAGCTTAGAGCTTTCACTCTCCTTGATCATGTTGCATCATACTCCTCTCTTGATCCTTGAAAACTTCCTCCACACCAAACTCGAAACAACTCATTAGAGGGTTAGTGCACAATATAAATTGACATATTCAGAGGTGACACAATCATTCTTAACACTTCTGGACATTGCATAATGCTACTGGACATTAGTGGATCAAAGAAATTCATCCAACATAGCGAAAGAGGCAATGCGAAATAAAAGGCAGAATCTGTCAAAACAGAACAGTTCATATTGACGAATTTTAAAATGGCACCAGACTTGCTCAAATGAAAATGCTCAAATTGAATGAAAGTTGCGTACATATCTGAGGATCATGCACGTAAATTGGCATAATTTTCTGAGCTTCCTGCAGGGCAGTGGGCTCAGATTCGTGACAGCAAAGAAATCTGGAACTGCGCAGTAATCCAAATCTAGTACTTACTTTTCTATCAACGGCTTAACTTGGCACAACAAAACTCAAAACTAAGATAAGGAGAGGTTGCTACAGTAGTAAACAACTTCCAAGACACAAAATAAAAACAAAGTACTGTAGGTAAAAACATGGGTTGTCTCCCATAAGCGCTTTTTTAACGCCTTTCAGCCTAGGCGCGTAAAGTGTGTATCAAGTATTATCGAAGGGTGGTGCGTCAACCTTATCATTCAAGGAGGAGGATTCTTCAATAGAATTTACCTTCTTACCTTGTGGAGCTCTTTCCGCGTGCCATTCAGAGTAGTTGATCATCATATTATCAAGAAGCTTTGTTGCTTCACCAAGAGTGATGGACATAAAGGTACCTCCAAGCACTGAATCCAATAAATTCCGCGAAGAAAAATTTAGTCCCGCATAGAAGGTTTGGATGATCATCCAAGTAGTCAGTCCATGGGTTGGGAAATTTTTAACCAGAGATTTCATTCTTTCCCAAGCTTGAGCAACATGTTCAGTATCTAATTGTTTAAAATTCATTATGCTACTCCTCAAAGATATAATTTTAGCAGGGGGATAATATCTACCAATAAAAGCATCCTTGCATTTAGTCCATGAATCAATACTATTCTTAGGCAGAGATAGCAACCAATCTTTAGCTCTTCCTCTTAATGAGAAAGGGAACAATTTTAGTTTAATAATATCACCATCTACATCTTTATATTTTTGCATTTCACATAGTTCAACAAAATTATTAAGATGGGCAGCAAGCATCATCGAACTAATTCCATAAAATTGATCTTTCATGACAAGATTCAAGTAAAGCAGGTTTAATTTCAAAGAATTCTGCCGTAGTAGCAGGTGGAGCAATAGGTGTGCATAAGAAATCATTATTATTTGTGGTTGTGAAGTCACACAACTTAGTATTTTCAGCGTTGGCCATTTTAGCAACAAGTAAATAAAGCAAACTAGATAAAGTAAATGCAAGTAAACTAATTTTTTTGTGTTTTCGATATAGCAAACAAGATAGCAAATAAAGTAAAACTAGCAACTAATTTTTTTTGTATTTTGATTTAGTGCAGCAAACAAAGTAGTAAATAAAATAAAGCAAGACAAAAACAAAGTAAAGAGATTGAGAAGTGGAGACTCCCTTGCAGCCGTGTCTTGATCTCCCCGGCAACGGCGCCGTAAAATATGCTTGATGGCGTGTATTTCACACGTTCGTTGGGCAACCCCAAGAGGAAGGTATGATGAGCACAAGCAGCAAGTTTTCCCTCGTAAAGAAACCAAGGTTTATCGAACCAGGAGGAGCCAAGAAGCACGTTGAAGGTTGATGGCGGCGGGATGTAGTGCGGCGCAACACCGTAGATTCCGCACCAACGTGGAACCCGCACAACACAACCAAACTACTTTGCCCCAACGAAACAGCTGAGGTTGTCAATCTCACCGGCTTGCCGTAACAAAGGATTAACCGTATTGTGTGGAAGATGATTGTTTGCGAGAAAACAAGTAGAAACAAGTATTGCAAGAGATTGTATTTCAAGAAAGAGAATTGGACCGGGGTCCACAGCTCACTAGAGGTGTCTCTCCCATAAGACGAACAAGCATGTTGGGTGAACAAATTACAGTTGGGCAATTGACAAATAAAGAGAGCATGACAATGCACATACATATCATGATGAGTATAGTGAGATTTAATTGGGCATTACGACAAAGTACATAGACCGCCATCCAACCGCATCTATGCCTAAAAAGTCCACCTTCAGAGTTATCATCCGAACCCTCCAGCATTAAGTTGCAAGCAACATGACAATTGCATTAAGTATGGTGCGTAATGTAATCAACAACTACATCCTTAGACATAGCATCAATGTTTTATCCCTAGTGGCAACAAGACAACACAACCTTAGAACTTTCTCGTCATCGTCCTGGTGTCAATGCGTGCATGAACCCACTATCGAGCATAAGTACTCCCTCTTGGAGTTAAAAGCATCTACTTGGCCGTAGCATCTACTAGTAACGGAGAGCATGCAAGATCATAAACAACACATAAGCATAACTTTGATAATCAACATAACAAGTATTCTCTATTCATCGGATCCCAACAAACGCAACATATAGAATTACATATAGATGATCTTGATCATGATAGGCAGCTCACAAGATCCGACAATGATAGCACAATGGGGAGAAGACAACCATCTAGCTACCGCTATGGACCCATAGTCCAGGGGTAGACTACTCACACATCACACCGGAGGCGACCATGGCGGCGTAGAGTCCTCCGGAGATGATTCCCCTCTCCGGCAGGGTGCCGGAGGCGATCTCCAGGATCCCCCGAGATGGGATCGGCGGCGACGGCGTCTCGCAATGTTTTCCGTATCGTGGCTCTCGGCATCGGGGGTTTCGTCACGGAGGCTATTTGTAGGCGGAAGGGCAAGTCGAGAGGCGGCACGGGGGGCCCACACCACAGGGCCGCGCGGCCAAGGGGGGGCCGCGCCGCCCTAGGGTTTGGCCACCCCGTGGCCCCTCTTCGTCTCGTCTTCGGTCTTCTGGAAGCTTCGTGAGAAAATAGGCCTCCGGGCTTTTATTTCGTCCAATTCCGAGAATATTTCTTTACTAGGATTTCTGAAACCAAAAACAGCAGTAAAACAAAGAATCGGCACTTCGGCATCTTGTTAATAGGTTAGTTCCGTAAAATGCACGAATATGATATAAAGTGTGCATAAAACATGTAGATAACATCAATAATGTGGCATGGAACACAAGAAATTATCGATACGTTGGAGACGTATCAGCAGTGCTTCCAAGAGAGGAAGGACTGATCCTCCTCGCCGTTCTAGTAGCCGCCTTCCTCCTCAAACTCAGCAGGGTACTGACGGTGGTAGCTCAGTTGGGGGTAGAACCAAGTCTGTTGCTACCAAGCACAAGGATAAGCAAGTTGTCCACGAGGATGATGAGGTAGTGCCAACCATGAATGTTGGGCTTTCAAACCGTCTTGAGTGGCAGGAATGGAGGACGATCAATCCGTATCGCTTTAAGGAGCCAACTTACACTCGTTCGACAGGCATTCCGGACCAACACACAAGCACCCCTCTCGGGAGGGTTTCTATGATTCTCATGAGTTTATGAAGCATGGTAATATTGTATCACCCAAGGCCATCAATCCCGACGAGCTTGCCTCGCATGAAGCCACAAAGTACCGTTTGTGGTTCAAACCTTGAAGAGTCTGGGATTGTATGACCTCGTGTGCCTCAAGCCGGATGATACCCAAGATGATCCCACCTTTTGTCCTCTCCTTGTCCGCCAGTTTCACTGCACCGTCTACTTTCATGATGATGAGGACCGCACCCTCACCTGGATGACCGGCAAGACGAAGTACTCATGCTCCTACTCTCGGCTCCGTGCAGCCATGGGTTGTGGTGATGACAAGAATCCAGGATACAGGATTCATTCACGGTCCAAGCTTACAAAGGGTGACATCTCTTTCTGCTATCCCCGCGAACCCTACACCCGGACCTCCCACTATCTCTCGGGATGTACTACTCCTATCCGGTACTTGCCAAGCTGTTCCGTGAGAACCTCATCGCCAAGTCCGGCGACCACAATGAAGTCCGGAACTATCACCTCAACTTGATGTACTATTGTCATCCCGACGAGGTAAGGAAGATTGATGGCTGTGATCTCATCTACCGTGAACCGAGGAGAGCCATTATGGACCGCATGACTCCTAACTACGCCCGACATGTTCAGCGGCTCATCAACTACATTGTTCCCGCTCCTCGGAACGCTCGTGGTGAAAGAGTCATCATGGACCTCTTCAGGTTTCCCATTCAGGAGGCCACTCGCCCAGACGTTCCCTCCATGATGCCCACCTCTGAGCGCCGCTCCAAGGCACACCATGATCATGATGCTAGCTCCAGTCACTCTCGGCGCTCCCAGCATGGGGCTGCTCGTTTCTTCACATGCATGTTCCAAATGTGCAAGAACAGCAATGATGTTGCACATCGACTCTTTCTATGACTCGAGAGACACGGAGGCGCCGTAATGAATTCATGGCCTCAAGGAACCACCCCGTTCCTCCTCCCGGACCTGAGATGGAGCCCGTGGTAGCCCCTCGCGGGGAGATGCCTCTTCTTACCGATGAGATGCTTCGTAACTTCGACTACTCCGTGTACGCTCATGGTGCTCTTCCTACTAGGTCTCGCTCGTGCTCCCACTCCTACCGCTGAGGATGCTGATGATGATGCGGGTGATGATGATGATGCGGCTGATGATGATGCACGCGAGAGCTCCTCCTCGATTGGGTTTGGTCACTACTGATGGGTGCGATAGCATCTCTCCTCTTTTCTTCGCCTTTTTGGTGTTCCGATGCCAAAGGGGGAGAAGAGAGTAGAGTCTAGGACCACGGGGTTCTTTGAGTGCCACAAGCCATGGGAGTTGCCTTATTTGCCTTATTTGGATTTTATATGGCTTGTGCTTGTTTACTTTGAGTTTTTCAAGAACTATTTGCTATTTCCAATAATTCATGTATGGATGTGTATGGACGACTATTATGTGTGCTACTCTATGTTAGGATGTTTATGTGTGTTATGCTTATATATCTTGATATGCACATCTCCATACCATGCTTGTTTCCTAAAGATATTGGGGGAGCTTCTCATGTCTCACAAGTGGTGCACTTTGCATTCAAACGCAAATTCTCCAAGTGCACACACTATGGGGGAGCTTTCGTAATATCTTATATGGAATCAAGGTTTAGAGCTTATCATAATATCTATTTGTGACTCTAGCTCGGTTTGTCATCGTATACCAAAAAGGGGGAGATTGTAAGGGTATTTTACCCTTATCCATTATTTTGGTAACAATGACACCGTGCTAGTGTAGTTGGACTAATACATGACTGCTAGATGATTCCCAGGTATTAGCCAAAGAGGTATAAAGGTGTATCAATGGAACAAGAAGGCTAAAGGAGACCCCCCATTTCAACAACAATCAAAAAGGGGTTACAGGAGAAATCCGGTCACCTGCCCGGTCCAACCGGGCCAAGAACCGGCCAGTCCGGCGCATCGGCCGGCCGACCGGTCGGAAACCGGGCTCCAAAGGAGGACCAGCAGGTCCGGTCTCGTGGCCCGGCCGACCGGGCTCTCGACCGGCGGGTCCGGCGCTCCGTCCGGTCGACCGCTCGGAACCGGCAGCAACCGGGCACCAACCGGAGAAGCGCCGGGACGACGCAAAGGTGCTCCGGCCACCGGTCCGGCTCCGACCGGCCTCACGACCGGGCTGTCCGGGCTCGTGGTCCGGTCTGACCGGGTTTGTCGAGAAGAATGCTGAGGTGGCAAGTGGCAACGGCCAGATTTTGAAGAACACTATAAATACCCCTTCTTCTACCTTGGAAGGGTTAGGCAACATACTATAAACTGTTCTTGAGCTCTCTCTCTTACTCCATTGCTAGAAACACCAAAAGCCTCGCATCTCCCTCCTCCTCCACCCAAACTCAAATCCCTCCGGGGAATCATTAGAGGAGGACCCGATCTACCGTTCTACCAAGCCAAATCTCATTCCCCCTTGTATTCATTGAGAAGCTTGCTTCCTAGGGTTCCTTGGAAACCCTAGGTGGGCAAGAGGAGTCCGGAAGCATCCGGGCTGTGGATTTGCTCCGGGCAAGATTGTGAAGGTTTGGAGGCTACCTCAAAGTCTACCACAAGTGAGTGAGCTATTCCTTCGTGGGATAGGCTCCGGAGAATAGGGTGAGCCTTCGTGGCGCGGGGAATCCTTCGTGGGACCTCCACTCCTCCAAACGTGACGTACCTTGTTGCAAAGCAAGGGAACACGGGAATACATCCTCGTCTCCGCGTGCTATCGGTTATCTCTAACCGAACTCCTTACTTGTGATTTAACCGCTCGTGAGAGCCTTCGTGCTTGAGTTAGTTGTATCCTCATATAGGTTGCTTCACCTAGTTTGCATTAGGCTCATCTTTATATTCCGCAAAGCCTAACATTGCAAAGAAAGAATTAAAATTTGTAGAAACCTATTCACCCCCCCTCTAGGTTTACCATCTCTATACTTTCACACCCGCAGCAAGTTCCTCGACCAGGGCAATCATTGATACGTCTCCGACGTATCGATAATTTCTTATGTTCTATGCCATATTATTGATGATACCTACATGTTTTATGCACACTTTATGTCATATTCGTGCATTTTCTGGAACTAACCTATTAACAAGATGCCGAAGTGCCAGCTTCCCGTTTTCTCGCTGTTTTTGGTTTCGTAAATCCTAGTAACGAAATATTCTCGAATTGGACGAAACGAAGACCCAGGGGCCTATTTCGCCACGAACCTTCCGGAAGACCGAAGAGCATACGAAGTGGGGCCACGAGGTGGCCAAACCACATGGCGGCGCGGCCAGGGGGGGCCGCGCCGCCCCGTGGTGTGGGCCCCTCGCCGCCCCCCGACTCGCCCTTCCGCCTACTTAAAGCCTCCGTCGCGAAACCCCCGAGGCGAAAACCACGATACGGAAAACCTTCCGCAGCCGCCGCCATCGCGAAGCCAAGATCCGGGGGACAGAGTCTCTCGTTGCGGCACCCGCCGGAGCGGGGAAGTGCCCCCGAAGGCTTCTCCATCGACACCGCTGCCATCTCCACCGCCATCTTCATCACCGCCGCTGCTCCCATGAGGAGGGAGTAGTTCTCCATCGAGGCTCGGGGCTGTACCGGTAGCTATGTGGTTCATCTCTCTCCTATGTACTTCAATACAATAATCTCATGAGCTGCCTTACATGATTGAGATTCATATGATGATGCTTGTAATCTAGATGTCATTGTGCTAGTCAAGTGAGTTTTACTTATGTGATCTCCGGAGACTCCTTGTCCCACGTGTGTAAAGGTGACAAGTGTGTGCACCGTGTGGGTCTCTTAGGCTATATTTCACGTAATACTTACTCACCGTTATGAATGGCGTAGTGAAGTGCTTATTTATATCTCTTTATGATTGCAATGTGTTTTGTATCACAATTTATCTATGTGCTACTCTAGTGATGTTATTAAAGTAGTTTATTCCTCCGGCACGGTGTAATGGTGACAGTGTGTGCATCCGTGTTAGTACTTGGCATATGCTATGATCATGATCTCTTGTAGATTGTGGAGTTAATTATCATTATGATAGTATTGATGTGATCTATTCCTCCTACATAGTGTGAAGGTGACAGTGTGCATGCCGTGTTAGTACTTGGTTTAGTCGTATTGATCTTTCTTGCACTCTAAGGTTATTTAAATATGAACATTGAATTGTGGAGCTTGTTAACTCCGGCATTGAGGGTTCGTGTAATCCTACGCAATGTGTTCATCATCCAACAAGAGTGTAGAGTATGCATTTATCTATTCTCGTTATGTGATCAAAGTTGAGAGTGTCCACTAGTGAAAGTGTAATCCCTAGGCCTTGTTCCTAAATATCGCTATCACTACTTGTTTACCGTTTCTATCGCGTTACTATCGCTACCATATTACCACCATCAACTACACGCCAGCAAAGCACTTTTCTCGGTGCCGTTACTACCGCTCATACTTATTCATACCACCTCGTATTTCACTATCTCTTCGCCGAACTAGTGCACCTATTAGGTGTGTTGGGGACACAAGAGACTTCTTGCTTTGTGGTTGCAGGGTTGCATGAGAGGGATATCTTTGACCTCTTCCTCCCCGAGTTCGATAAACCTTGGGTGATCCACTTAAGGGAAACTTGCCGCCGTTCTACAAACCTCTCGCTCTTGGAGGCCCAACACCGTCTACAAGAATAGAAGCTCCCGTAGACATCAAGCACTTTTCTCGGCGCCGTTGTCGGGGAGGAAAGGTAAAAAGGCACTCATACTCCGGTTCCGGTAACAGTAATTTTCTCGGCGCCATTGTGTTTGTGCTCGAAGCTATTTCCTTTAGATCCCGCAATTGCATCTTTTTGTTTCTTGTTTACACTAGTTTGGCATAATGGACAACAATAAGCTTCTTATTCTATTTCCTGATTTAAAACATGGATTGTTTGATGCGAAAATTAAAAAACCTATGGAATCTTATTTTCATGCTGGTAGTAATATTAGTATGAACGCTTTGAACACCATTGTTGATAATGATATAGAAAGTTCTAAGCTTGGGGAAGCTGGTTTTCATGATCTTTTTAGTCCCCCAAGCATTGAGGAGAAAATTTTCTTTGATGATACTTTGCCTCCTATTTATGATGATGATAGTGGTCTTTTGGTGCCACCTACTATGGAGAGTAAAATTTGTTGTGATTATACTATGCCTCCTACAATTGATGAGAATAATAATGATAGCTACTTTGTTGGATTTGCTCCCACTACAACTAATAAAATTGATTATGCCTATGTGGAGAGTAATAATTTTATGCATGAGACTCATGATAAGAATGCTTTATGTGATAGTTATATTGTTGAGTTTGCTCATGATGCCACTGGATATTATTATGAGAGAGGAAAATATGGTTGTAGAAATTTTCATGTTACTAAAACACCTCTCTATGTGCTGAAATTTTTGAAGCTACACTTGTTTTATCTTCCTATGCTTGTTACTTTGCTCTTCATGAACTTTTTTATTTACAAGATTCCTATGCATAGGAAGCATGTTAGACTTAAATGTGTTTTGAATTTGCCTTTTGATGCTCTCTTTTGCTTCAACTACTATTTCTTGCGAGTGCATCATTAAAACTGATGAGCCCATCTTAACGGCTATAAAGAAAGAACTTCTTGGGAGATAACCCATGTGTTATTTTGCTACAGTACTTTGTTTTCTATTTGTGTCTTGGAAGTTTTTTACTACTGTAGCAAGCTCTCCTTATCTTAGTTTTGAGTTTTGTTGTGCCAAGTAAAGTCTTTGATAGTAAAGTAAGTACTAGATTTGGATTACTGCGCAGTTCCAGATTTCTTTGCTGTCACGAATCTGGGTCTACCTCCCTGTAGGTAGCTCCGAAAATTAAGCCAATTTACGTGCATGATCCCCAGATATGTACGCAACTTTCATTCAATTTGAGCATTTTCATTTGAGCAAGTCTGGTGGCCTAATAAAATCCATCTTTACGGACTGTTCTGTTTTGACAGATTCTGCCTTTTATTTCGCATTGCCTCTTTTGCTATGTTGGATGAATTTCTTTGATCCATTAATGTCCAAGTAGCTTTATGCAATGTCCAGAAGTGTTAAGAATGATTGTGTCACCTCTGAACATGTTAATTTTTATTATGCACTAACCCTCTAATGAGTTGTTTCGAGTTTGGTGTGGAGGAAGTTTTCAAGGATCAAGAGAGGAGGATGATATACTATGATCAAGAAGAGTGAAAGCTCTAAGCTTGGGGATGCCCCGGTGGTTCACCCCTGCATATTCTAAGAAGACTCAAGCTGTCTAAGCTTGGGGATGCCCAAGGCATCCCCTTCTTCATCGACAACATTATCAGGTTCCTCCCCTGAAACTATATTTTTATTCCGTCACATCTTATGTACTTTACTTGGAGCGTCTGTGTGCTTTTGTTTTTGTTTTTGTTTGAATAAATGCTTGTGTGGGAGAGAGACACGCTCCGCTAGTTCGTATGAACACATGTGTTCTTAGCCTTTAATTTTCATGGCGAAGGTTGAAACTGCTTCGTTAAATTGTTATATGGTTGGAATTGGAAAATGATACATGTAGTAATTCTAAAATGTCTTGGATAATTTGATACTTGGCAATTGTTGTGCTCATGTTTAAGCTCTTGCATCATATACTTTGCACCCATTAATGAAGAAACACTTAGAGCTTGCTAATTTGGTTTGCATATTTGGTTTCTCTAGAGTCTAGATAATATCTAGTATTGAGTTTTGAACAACAAGGAAGACGGTGTAGAGTCTTATAATGTTTACAATATGTATTTTATGTGAGTTTTGCTGCACCGTTCATCCTTGTGTTTGTTTCAAATAACCTTGCTAGCCTAAACCTTGTATCGAGAGGGAATACTTCTCATGCATCCAAAATCCTTGAGCCAACCACTATGCCATTTGTGTCCACCATACCTACCTACTACATGGTATTTATCCGCCATTCCAAAGTAAATTGCTTGAGTGCTACCTTTAAAATTCCATCATTCACCTTTGCAATATATAGCTCATGGGACAAATAGCTTAAAAACTATTGTGGTATTGAATATGTACTTATGCACTTTATCTCTTATTAAGTTGCTTCTTGTGCGATAACCATGCTTCTGGGGACGCCATCAACTATTCTTTGTTGAATATCATGTGAGTTGCTATGCATGTCCGTCTTGTCTGAACTAAGAGAGATCTACCACCTTTATGGTTGGAGCATGCATATTGTTAGAGAAGAACATTGGGCCGCTAACTAAAGCCATGATTCGTGGTGGAAGTTTCAGTTTTGGACATATATCCTCAATCTCATATGAGAATAATAATTGTTGCCACATGCTTATGCATTAAAGAGGAGTCCATTATCTCGTTGTCCATGTTGTCCCGTATGGATGTCTAAGTTGAGAATAATCAAAAGCGAGAAATCCAAAATGCGAGCTTTCTCCTTAGACCTTTGTACAGTGCGGCATGGAGGTACCCCATTGGGACGCTTGGTTAAAACATGTGCATTGCAAAGATCCGGTAGTCCAAGCTAATTAGGACAAGGTGCGGGCACTATTAGTATACTATGCATGAGGCTTGCAACTTGTAAGATATAATTTACATAACTCATATGCTTTATTACTACCGTTGACAAAATTGTTTCATGTTTTCAAAATAAAAGCTCTAGCACAAATATAGCAATCGATGCTTTCCTCTTTGAAGGACCATTCTCTTTACTTTTATGTTGAGTCAGTTCACCTATCTCTCTCCACCTCAAGAAGCAAACACTTGTATGAACTGTGCATTGATTCCTACGTACTTGCATATTGTACTTGTTATATTACTCTATGTTGAAAATTATCCATGAGATATACATGTTACAAGTTGAAAGCAACCGCTGAAACTTAATCTTCCTTAGTGTTGCTTCACTACCTTTACTTTGATTTATTGCTTTATGAGTTAACTCTTATGCAAGACTTATTAATACTTGTCTTGAAGTACTATTCATGAAAAGTCTTTGCTTTATGATTCACTTGTTTACTCATGTCATTACCATTGTTTTGATCGCTGCATTCACTACATATGTTTACAAATAGTATGATCAAGGTTATGATGGCATATCACTTCGTAAATTATCTTTGTTATCGTTTTACTCGCTCGGGACGAGCGTAACTAAGCTTGGGGATGCTTGATACGTCTCCGACGTATCGATAATTTCTTATGTTCTATGCCATATTATTGATGATACCTACATGTTTTATGCACACTTTATGTCATATTCGTGCATTTTCTCGGAACTAACCTATTAACAAGATGCCGAAGTGCCGCTCTCGTTTTCTGCTGTTTTTGGTTTCGAAATCCTAGTAACGAAATATTCTCGGAATTGGACGAAACGAAGACCCGTGGGCCTATTTCGCCACGAACCTTCTAGAAGACCGAAGAGCATACGAAGTGGGGCCACGAGGTGGCCAAACCACATGGCGGCGCGGCCAAGGGGGCCCGCGCCGCCCGTGGTGTGGGCCCCTCGTCGCCCCCCGACTCGCCCTTCCGCCTACTTAAAGCCTCCGTCGCGAAACCCCCGAGGCGAAAAACCACGATACGGAAAACCTTCCGCAGCCGCCGCCATCGCGAAGCCAAGATCCGGGGACAGGAGTCTCCGTTCCGGCACCCCGCCGGAGCGGGGAAGTGCCCCCGGAAGGCTTCTCCATCGACACCGCTGCCATCTCCACCGCCATCTTCATCACCGCTGCTGCTCCCATGAGGAGGGAGTAGTTCTCCATCGAGGCTCGGGGCTGTACCGGTAGCTATGTGGTTCATCGCTCTCCTATGTAATTCAATACAATAATCTCATGAGCTGCCTTACATGATTGAGATTCATATGATGATGCTTGTAATCTAGATGTCATTGTGCTAGTCAAGTGAGTTTTACTTATGTGATCTCCGGAGACTCCTTGTCCCACGTGTGTAAAGGTGACAGTGGTGTGCACCGTGTGGGTCTCTTAGGCTATATTTCACAGAATACTTACTCACTGTTATGAATGGCGTAGTGAAGTGCTTATTTATATCTCTTTATGATTGCAATGTGTTTTATATCACAATTTATCTATGTGCTACTCTAGTGATGTTATTAAAGTAGTTTATTCCTCCTGCACGGTGTAATGGTGACAGTGTGTGCATCCGTGTTAGTACTTGGCATATGCTATGATCATGATCTCTTGTAGATTGTGGAGTTAATTATCATTATGATAGTATTGATGTGATCTATTCCTCCTACATAGTGTGAAGGTGACAAGTGTGCATGCTGTGTTAGTACTTGGTTTAGTCGTGTTGATCTTTCTTGCACTCTAAGGTTATTTAAATATGAACATTGAATTGTGGAGCTTGTTAACTCCGGCATTGAGGGTTCGTGTAATCCTACGCAATGTGTTCATCATCCAACAAGAGTGTAGAGTATGCATTTATCTATTCTCGTTATGTGATCAAAGTTGAGAGTGTCCACTAGTGAAAGTGTAATCCCTAGGCCTTGTTCCTAAATATCGCTATCGCTGCTTGTTTACTCGTTTTATCGCGTTACTATCGCTACCATATTACCACCATCAACTACACGCCAGCAAAGCACTTTTCTCGGTGCCGTTACTATCTGCTCATACTTATTCATACCACCTCGTATTTCACTATCTCTTCGCCGAACTAGTGCACCTATTAGGTGTGTTGGGGACACAAGAGACTTCTTGCTTTGTGGTTGCAGTGGTTGCATGAGAGGGATATCTTTGACCTCTTCCTCCCTGAGTTCGATAAACCTTGGGTGATCCACTTAAGGAAAACTTGCTGCTGTTCTACAAACCTCTGCTCTTGGAGGCCCAACACTGTCTACAAGAATAGAAGCTTCCGTAGACATCAATCATCACTGATTTTACCAGCGGTGATCGCAGGATTCGACGTTTCACGAGTATTCATAGATGGAGGCAGTAGTTTAAACCTTATGTACGCAGATACATTGAGGAAAATGAACATATCCCTGGCGAATCTAAAACCAACTGACACACGTTTCCATGGTATCACACCAGACAAGCCGAGTTATCCGCTGGGGAAGATCAATCTAGATGTTCAGTTTGGAACCCGAGAGAGCTACAGGATAGAAACGCTGGAGTTCGAAGTTGTGGATTTCCCGTCGCAATATCACGCTTTGTTGGGACGACCAGCCTATGCCAGGTTTATGGTGGTACCACACTACACATACTTGTTATGGAGGCTCCCCGGACCCAAGGGACCGATTACAGTAAAAGGCAGTTTCGTGTTAGCTGATAAGTGCGATAAGGATTTTCATCGACTGTCAGAGACTTTCGGGATGCAAGCAGAGTATATGGCGTCAAGGTTAACAACTGACTATGATGTGTTTCCAGATGTAGGGAGGCCACTCAAGGAACCAACCTTTGACACTACCAAGGATTCTAAGGAGGTACAGATTCACCCGACAGATCCCAAGAAAACGACATCCATCGCAGCAAACATGGACCTCGCATAAGAAAGCGTGCTCGTCGAGTTCCTCCGTGAGCACTGGGAAATCTTCGCATGGTGTCCAGCTGACATGCCAGGAGTATCCAGGGAACTTGCCGAGCACCACCTCAACTTGGATCCAATGGCAAGACCAATTAAACAACCTGCGGCATTTTTCCGAACCAAACCGCAAAGCTATGCTGTCAGAAATCAATCGACTCAGAGAAGCTGGCTTTATCAAAGAGTTACATACAGAGGCCACGTGGGTAGCTAACCCAGTACTGGTCCCGAAGAAAAACACAAAGGTCCTTCGCATGTGCGTCGACTTCACGTGTCTCAATGAACATTGTCCAAAGGATCACTTTCCCCTCCCAAGGATCGATCAAATTATCGACTCCACGGCAGGTTGCGAACGTCGTTCCTTCCTGGATGCATATTCTGGTTACAACCAGATCAGATTAAAAGAAGACGACGAGGTCAAAACAGCTTTTATAACACCTTATGGCGTGTTCTGCTATAGAACAATGCCCTTTGGATTGAAAAACGCGGGAGCAACATATCAGCGGATGATGCAGAAGTGTCTCGCCACACAGATTGGCAAAAACGTACAAGTATATATCGACGATGTCGTCATAACAACGAAGAAGGGGTCAACTTTGATCGAGAATCTGAAGGAAACTTTCGACAACCTTGACAAGTTCTGCCTCAAGCTGAACCCGACAATGTGCTCCTTTGGCGTTCCTGCAGGAGAACTTCTCGGGTTCCTAGTTTTAACAAGAGGAATCGAAGCCAATCCAGAGAAAATCGAAGCCATCGTGACGATGCGGAAGCCAACAAAGTTGAAGGAAATACAACAGCTGACTGGGCGAGTCGCAGCTTTGAGAAGATTCATCGCCAGGCTAGGAGAAAAGGCGTTGCCATTTTACGCTTTGATCAAACAAGGGGAGAAGTTCCAGTGGAACGAAGAAGCAGACAGAGCTTTCAAGGACCTTAAGCGCACAATCTCGACACCGCCAATTTTGGTGGCGCCTAAGGAGAAGGAGCCTCTCCTGTTATACATCGCAGCCACACCTCAGGTGCTCAACACAGTCCTTGTGGTCGAAAGAGAGGAAGAAGGAAAACTCCACGGAGTGCAGCGGCCGGTATACTTCGTCAGCAAAGTTTTATCACCCTCAAAACAGCGGTACCCGCAGTACCAGAAGTTAGCATATGGAGTATTTACAACCGCAAGAAAACTACGACACTATTTTTCGGCGCATCCGATAATAGTGGTCAATGAGGCACCTTTGTCCAATATATTAAACAATCCAGAAGCTACGGGTCGTGTCTCCCTTTGGGGAATAGAACTTTCCCCTCGGGACATCACATACGAGAAAAGAAAAGCAATAAAGTCACAGATCTTACCAGACTTCATCGCAGAGTGGATGGAGCTACAAAATACGGGACCTCCAGATTTGTCGAGAACTTAGACTATGAACTTTGACGGATCCAAGAGACTAGAAGGAGCCGGAGCAGGCGTGATACTAGTATCACCTCAAGGCGACAAGTTGAAATATGTGCTACGGATGACGTTTCCAAATGCATCTAATAACGAAGCAGAGTATGAAGCACTTATACACGGGATGAAGATGGCGAAAGCTTGCGGCGCAACTCGATTAAAAATCTTTGGCGACTCACAACTGGTGGCTCAACAGGTAATGAATCAATGCGACGCAGTCAATGATAGCATGATCGCATACAAGGAAGTATATAATGAGCTAGAGAGGCTGTTCGACGGGTGCGAAGTAAATCATATTAGCAGGCTCAGCAACGACGAAGCCGATGTCCTCGCAAACATCGGGTCGCAATGTCTCGCAATACCACCTGGCGTGTTTTGGGATGAAATAGCTGAAAGATCAACCAAGGCGAAGAAACAGTAGAAGAAGGGGAAGGACGAGAAAGCCTCGGGGGCTCCAGCAGCACTATCGGAAGGTGAAGAGGAACCCACGTGATAATGATGGTACAGATTCCCTGGATGCAGGCGTACATAGCATACATCTTGAGGAAAGAACTACCCGACGATCCAGTTGAAGCAAGGCGAGTTATCCGACGTTCTAAAGCCTTTACTGTGGTCAAAGGAGAGCTATACAAATGAAATATTTCGGGAGTGCTACAGAGAAGCGTCACACCCGAGGAAGGAAGGCTTATTCTGAAGGATGTACACGAAGGGGTGTGCGGACATCACGCAAGCAGTCGAGCTATAGCAGCCAAAGTTTTCAGAGCAGGATTCTATTGGCTAACAACAATCGAGGATGCAAAGGACATAGTGCGTACTTGTGATGCGTGCCAAAGATTTGCCGCGAAACCTCATTCTACGGTAGCAGAGTTGATGCCAATACCGCTGTCATGGCCCTTTGCTCAATGGGGTCTTGATATGGTGGGAAAATTGCACAAGGCTTGGCCAGGAGGATACGAGTATATGCTCGTAGCTGTCGATAAGTTTACAAAATGGATAGAAGTGAAGCCGATAAATTCACCAGATGCAGCATCCGCAATCAAGTTCGTTAAGAGTATCGTTTTTCGATTTGGAGTCCCTCATAGCATTGTCACGGACAACGGCAGCAATTTCACATCCAAGGAGTTCAAGGCATATTGCGCAGAGGTAGGCATCAAACTACAATTTGCCTCAGTTGCGCATCCGCAAACCAATGGTCAGGTCGAGAAAGCAAACGGCATCATCTGCAATGGCATCAAAAAACGTCTGTTAACACCATTGGAAAAAGCGCGACATACATGGCCAGAGGAGTTGCCTAGCGTGTTATGGAGTATTCGAACAACACCAAATACAGCGACACAAGAAACTCCGTTCTTTTTAGTCCATGGAGCTGAGGCAGTGTTGCCGATAGAGATAGAACACAATTCCCCGAGAGTAGCGGAATTCAACGAAGAAACCTCGAGAAAAGCACTGGAAGATGACGTCGATGCACTCGACGAAGCTCGAGATGAGACATTGTCAAGGGTCGCCAAGTACCAGCAAGATATGAAAAACTACCATAGTCGATGTTTGCGGCCAAGATCCTTACAGGTAGGCGACTTAGTTCTTCGGCTTACGCAAAATAGCCATGAGAAACTCGAGTCGCCATGGATTGGCCCGTACATCGTTACAGAAGTAATTGAAGGAGGAGCATACAAAATAAAGGACAAGAAGACAGGAGTCGCCGAGCCAAATCCCTGGAACGTGGCGCAACTTAGGCGTTTTTATGCTTGAAGTCGAAATATAGTCCTCTTTGTAAACATACAATGTACTGAAATGCCCGTGAGTTTTCAGACGCACTCTTTTCCTTTCGGGGCACCGAGTGGGGCTGAAAGGTTTTTAATGAGGCGGACTCACGGTGCGACAATATAGTAAAGATATTGGTGATATACATCCTTTTCATCGACAGGCGCGGGGGCTCATAACCCGCGATAACAATATAAACTCCCGCAAAATATAGTTATTTGCCCTGGCGCAAAAAATAGCTCGCAAACCAATAAAGATATAAACACTGACAAAACAAAAAGCTCGGGGGCTTGATAAAAGAAAAAAACGTATAAAGCTGTTTTACAATATAGATTGTGCTTACAATATACATATTCTCATTATCAAGGAAAATTCGACAAGGAAAAAGAAACTTTCAGTTATCACCTATTATATCATCTATGTTTACTCTCTCATTGCCTGCAGCACCAGTCCTATGTTCAGCATAGCTACCTCTTACGAAGAATTCGACATCTAGCCGAAGTAATTCATCCATCATCTCTTCGGCTACAGGGGTCACAACATCGTTGATTTTATCGATGTTCCTCCTCCTCCTAGTTAGTTTGGCTTGACATTTGGCGACAATTTTGGTCATGTCTAACTTCGGATAACAGACCTGCAACATAATGATGGCAAATCTTGCTCCAGCAGTCAGTTGGGCCCGTACAAATTCATGGATTCGAGGAGCATCCCGTAATTTTTCCATCAGAGCGGAAAGAGTTTCTGGGGGAGAATTGCGAGGAAACATGGTGTTATAAACCAGAGCTATTGTCCTTGTGCAGAAATCAAGAAAATCGCGGACTTGACTTGCGCGGTCTTGAAATCTGACGATTTTTCGGGTACGTTCAGGCGTAGCCCAAAAGTTAGAACCATGTTCCAGTGCAAGGTTGAGAAGCACATTGGACCTAGCTTCAACACGTTGATCTTCGGCAGCAGTATCCAAAAAGAACCTATCCAGCGGAAGCATCAGCGGGAAGTAGAAAACAAGAAGGATAAAGTTGAAAAAGGTCAAATTCAGGAAGTGTAGCCGCCATATCCAAGCTAGAGTCATTCATCAGTTGAAGCATATAATCTTCCTGCGAAGTCGCTTTTGCAGCGGTTACTGAAGCCTCTTGAGCCTGTTGAAGAGCAAGTTTTTTCTTCTCGGAGGATCTTCGAGATTGTTCCATTACCACGAGAGCCTGTTTCTTCATCGATTGAAGTTGCTCTCGAAGTTCGTTCAAATATTCTATCTGATCAGCGTTCGAGGAACCTTCAATAAACTCGTCAATGGAAGTTTTTCTCGAATTGGACGTGGTCGGTAACGCATCCAACAAACGAGGCACCATGGTATAGTTGTCAAAAACCAACTGGAGAGGAAAATTTCGACATCCTTGGCAAAAATAGCATTCCATTGATTCATTTGGATATTTACATGAGCATTACAAAAAAGGTCCCTAGTGAACCAATGGTAAGCTGTCGCAAAAGCTACTACGGCGACAGCAACAAAAGAGGAAGAACAAAAGCAAAATCAGAGACAAGACGGTCTACTTGACCTCCGGCTTTGACGAACTAGGGGAAGGAGTTGGTTTGCATCCGAGGAAGGAGAGGATCTTCTTCGAGTTAGGCTTGGCAGCCTTAATCAAAGACTGCCACCTTTTCGTCTCCATATTCTTCACATCACCAACTTTCGCCCAGTCGACGCTTTGTTGGCTTTCGGCAACCAAGGCGATGGTGCCTTCAACACCAATCTTCAAGCCTTCTTGCCGGAGGCTGATACGTCTCCGACGTATCGATAATTTCTTATGTTCCATGCCACATTATTGATGATATCTACATGTTTTATGCATACTTTATGTCATATTTATGCATTTTCCGGCACTAACCTATTAACGAGATGCCGAAGAACCAGCTTGTCGTTTTCCGCTGTTTTTGGTTTCGAAATCCTAGTAAGGAAATATTCTCGGAATTGGACGAAATCAACGCCCGTGGGCCTATTTTTACACGAAGCTTCCGGAAGACCGGAGGACTTACAATGTGGGGCCACGAGGCGCCGCCACAACAGGGCGGCGCGGCCTGTGTGCCGGCCGCGTGGCCCCGGCGTGTGGGGCCCTCGTGTGGCTCCCCGACCTGCCCTTCCGCCTACATATAGTCTTCGTCGCGAAACCCCCGCACCGAGAGCCACGATACGGAAAACCTTATCGAGACGCCGCCACCGCCAATCCCATCTCGGGGGATTCAGGAGATCGCTCTCCGGCACCCTGCCGGAGAGGGGAATCATCTCCCGGAGGACTCTTCACCGCCATGGTCGCCTCCGGAGTGATGAGTGAGTAGTTCACCCCCGGACTATGGGTCCATAGCAAGTAGCTAGATGGTCGTCTTCTCCTTATGTGCTTCATTGTCGGATCTTGTGAGCTGCCTAACATGATCAAGATCATCTATCCGTAATGCTATATGTTGTGTTTGTCGGGATCCGATGGATAGAGAATATTATGTTATGTTGATTATCAATCTATTACCTATGTGTTGTTTATGATCTTGCATGCTCTCCGTTATTAGTAGAGGCTCGGCCAAGTTTTTACTCTTAACTCCAAGAGGGAGTATTTATGCTCGATAGTGGGTTCATGCCTCCATTAAATCTGGGACAATGACGTAAAGTTCTAAGGTTGTGGATGTGCTGTTGCCACTAGGGATAAAACATTGATGCTATGTCCGAGGATGTAGTTATTGATTACATTACGCACCATACTTAATGCAATTGTCCGTTGTTTGCAACTTAATACCGGAAGGGGTTCGGATGATAACCCGAAGGTGGACTTTTTAGGCATAGATGCATGCTCGGATAGCGGTCTATGTACTTTGTCGTAATGCCCAATTAAATCTCACTATACTCACCATATCATGTATGTGCATGGTCATGCCCTCTCTATTTGTCAATTGCCCAACTGTAATTTGTTCACCCAAAATGCTATTTATCTTATGGGAGAGACACCTCTAGTGAACTGTGGACCTCGGTCCATTCTTTTACATTGAATACAATCGACTGCAATACTTGTTCTACTGTTTTCTGCAAACAATCATCATCCACACTATACATCTAATCCTTTGTTACAGAGAAGCTCGGTGAGATTGACAACCTCACTTTTTCGTTGGGGCAAAGTACTTTGGTTGTGTTGTGCAGGTTCCACGTTGGCGCCGGAATCCCTGGTGTTGCGCCGCACTACATCCCGCCGCCATCAACCTTCGACGTGTTTCTTGACTCCTACTGGTTCGATTAAACTTTGGTTTCTTACTGAGGGAAAACTTACTGCTGTGCGCATCACACCTTCCTCTTGTGGTTCCCAACGGACGTGTCAATTATACGCGCATCAGAGACCTAGCCCAAGATCTTCTTGAGGGAGGAAGTGTTTGGTCAGGGCAGCAAAAGTGTCGGGCTCCTCTTTCTTCGCGAAGAAGTAGGGGAAAAGCCGAGAAAACGCCGACCTAGCATCAGAGATGCTCTGGCGCACTTCGTCTCCGTGAATTTCAAGGAGAGAAAGAGCGTCAAGAAGGCGATCATCTTCGGGCGTTTCGAGTTCAAAATCTTGGTGCATCCTCCCTGCTGAAACAAAATCTTAGGGTTGTCAACAGGTGCACGGGAAAGCAAACGTTTACGAAGAATCAAAGTGGTTAGGGCACTTACTAACGAAGCGCCGATTTTGCGACTCCAAGCGGGTGATGATATCTTCCTTGCGAGCAGATTGGCGAGTTGTGTTCTCACTCAAGGCATTTTCTGCGTCATGGAGTCTTTTTCGAAGACCCTCGACAGCGGCAGCGTCTAACTCAGCCTTCTCGCGAGCTTTTTCGCTTTGCTCCAGCTTGAGGGCAAGGTCATCGGCGCGCTTATTAGCCTCGGAAAGGGCCTCTAGCAAAATAAAAGATGACAATGTTATGACAAAATAGCAGAGGAAAATCTACTCGATGAAAAGAGGCAAGAGAGGAATACCTTTCAACTTATCAGCATGATCACGGTACCCGATAAATTGGGTACCAAGACCAATAAATTCTTACATCAAAGGCTGAAAAGGAAAATGGATGCGCAAATCAACATAGGGAAAAAAATTCGGCAGCAAAAAAAAGGGGGGCCAAAAAGGCTGAAAAGTTCGAGTAACATGGATGAAAAGAGCCCTTAAATCGTCCATAGGAGGAGTTGCAGAGCTACCAGTCAAGAGACTCGACTCTTTGCCCAGCTCAATCCTCGCTCTCTTCGGTGACGGGCTCACGACAGGAGTCGGATGCCTATGTCCTGTTGAGGAGGCGAGGTTTCGTCCGTAATAGGGCGAGTCTCGGAGATCACTAAAGTACGAGACATGCTTGTTAGGGCAGTCGCGTTTACAGGAGGATCCTCTTCCTCGTCGCCACTGGGCATCAAGAAAGAGTATAAGAAACGCTTAACAGGCAAAAATATCGGGTACAAGAAAGAGTGTAAGAAACTTACGAGCTTACGAGGGCATCATCGTAAGGGTTGAAGGCTTTCCCCTCTTCTTCGGGTGAAGTCTCCTCGATAGGGGATTTACCCGTTTTGGAGGTGCCGGAATCTGCGACCTCACCCCTTTTCCTCTTGTTCGTCGGAGAAGCAGCAGAGGGGAGAGAATGCATAGACACGGAGGCCTCAGATTCAACTTCTCTTTCAGAGGAAGCCGCGGATTTGTGAGAACCCGCAACTTCACTCTCAGGGTGAGAAGTGCCCTGGTTATCGTCGGTGACGATGGTTCGTTCTTCGACTACCCCGCCTTCATGAAGGGGAGGAAGAGAAGATAACACTTGATGTTTCTATAAGATGAAAAGATATGTCGACAATAAGTTATACCAGGGAAGTCCGCAAAATAGTAGTCGACACATGTTAAAAACTCGGAAGGACAAAAATAGTTTACCTTGGGGAGGGCGTTGGTGCCGCTGTACGGTTCCACGCAACAAGAAGATGGAATGGTGTCCTTCTTGCTTAGCGATGAAATCTTCCGAACAAGATTCTCCAAGTCTTTTACTGACAGATCCTTGGAGAAGCGGTCCACGTCTTTGGCGCCAGCATACATCCAGAGAGGGTTCTTGCGAGCCTGAAGAGGCTGCACCCTAATCCTAAGGAAGTACGCAGTAATCTGAATACCCGACAGTTCTTTGCCGCGGGTATTCTGGAGTTCGTGGATTCGCTTCATCAGCGCATATGTCGCCGTTTTTTCTTCATCAGAAGCTTCAGCGTCCCACGAATGACGACGAAAGATTTTCTCGGCGCCGTCAAAAGGAGCGACATTGTACTCTTGCGAGTCGTTATGCTCTTCATGGACGTAAAGCCATCTTTTGCGCCACCCTTGATCAGAGTCAGGGAATTTGACATCGAAATATTCGACATCTGGGCGGACGCATATAACTACACAGGCGGTGGTGTGGGAGCTGTTGCGGTGAACAAGGAATATGCGTTTCCACAGGCCCCAGTTGGGAGGGGTCCCGAGAAAGCATTCGCATAGGGTGATGAAGATGGAGATGTAAAGGATGGAATTGGGGGTGAGATGATGGAGTTGCAGACCGTAAACAAAGAGTAATCCACGAAGAAATTCGTGGATCGGAGTAGCTAAGCCGCGGATAAGGTGGTCAACAAAGGTTAGCCGGTATCCAATGTGCGGCGTGGGGTAGCTCTCCTAGCCGGGGAAGATCAGCGTCTTCTCCTGCTTCATGAACCCGAGCTTCTTGAGCAGATTCACGTCTTGACTGGAGATCCTAGATCTCTCCCACTCGGAGAACTGCAGCTCTTCCGTCGCCATGGGGGAGGTGTGCTTGGTGAGCCTTGACCACACCGGCATTCAGTGGGATTGACTGTAGTAAGGAAGCAAGCACAAGCGCAGGAGCGTTTTTGGCAATGGGGATTTTGGAAGGAGATACAACAGAGGTGCGGCGCAGCGAAGGGGAGAACGGAGGAAGAAGAAGATCCTTTATAGGAAGCTTGCGAATCGATGCACCGTTGGATGCAGCAGTAATTGGCTTGATACTTTACACGTGGTTCAGGGGGTAAAAACGTATTTTCACTATGAAGGAACTGGACAGGTGCTGCAGTGCGCGTGCCAGAAAAAGCGGAGGACGTGTGTACCCCACTTGCGTAACGTGTCAAACTGCTGTCGATTTTGGGTCCACAAGCCAGTGATAGGACAGAGCTCGCATTTTCCCGATACATGGGTCGTGGCTATCGTCAGCATTGATGTCACTTTGACGAAGGAAAATCTCGACGACGGTGTTGTGAAGATAGGTGATAAACAAGAAGTGATGATTATTTCGAGAGCTTTTGATCAAATACAAGTTTTTGATCAAAGGCTCGGGGGCTTCTTTAGAAAGAAGGAAACCTCGAGCATGGTAAGAAAGAAAAGGCGAGAGCCTATGATTAAATACGAGCATTTGTTCATATGCCCGGGGGCTACTCCCATCGGGAGCGCTGGTCACGCACCCGAGAGAGATAGAAGAACTCGAAAAAGATGACAATATAGCGACAAAAGGCGTTAAAATGGTGAGCCTACAACCAAGTCCAAGTACTTGGTTGTAGCCTCGGGGGCTACTCCCATCGGGAACGCTGTTCGCGTGCCCGATGAAATTATAAAAAGTGTGATGAGCATATTTCGAGTTATACAAATAACTCTTCATATACTCCCATCGGGAGGTCAAAGTAAAAATATACAGGTCACCCGATGACTCGAATAAATGTACTATTCCAATAGCCGAAAAAGTACTCGACAATATATTCTTAGAGTGCCTCAGTCGCAAATTAATCTCTGAATGCCGCAATAATTTGCGAAGGTAAGTCCCCGGGATCCGTCCTGTGCGGCGTGGCACCGCCTCTGACGGCGATTTGCTACTTTTTTCCGTATCAGCTGATGCGAAGAAAAATCCTAACGGACGCGTTAGGTACCCGATAAAACATAACTGGAATTCGACATTTGGTAAGACCTTAAGCGGCACATGTCGAATTACACCAGTATCCCGAGATCATGTCCAGGGACGTGATCTCGAAGTAGGTTTTGGTGGATTGCCACAAGAGCAGTTAACTAGTACCTGATCCATCAGATGAACTAGCCCCAATTACCGTTATCCCTGCACAATATATGATTGATTTATTAAAAATATATGTTAACTCGAAGAAGTTGTATTGTAATTATAAAGTTGGAGATTTTCTCTGATTCTTCGATTCAAGCAAAATCTCGGGGGCTACTGACATAGGCATCCCCAATGGGCCTGCCAAAGATGGTACCCGGGGTTTTACTAAAGGCCCACGACCCGAAGATTATGAAGTTCGGAAGCCCAGTTAGGAGAGTTTGGAAAGATAGAATTGTATTAGGAATCTTGACTTGTAACTATTACGGGGCGGACTCAGATTGTCTCCCGAACTCTGTAACTTGTGTATCACGAAACCCTCGGCTCCACCTCCTATATAAGGGGGAGTCGAGGGATGAAGAAAGGACCGATTCATTGTCAACACAACCCTAGTTTTCTAGTAGTCGAATACTTTTCCGGCTGAAACCCTCGAGATCTACTTGCCCTCTACTTCCAACTAAACCCTAGTCTACAATCCGTAGGCATTGACAAGTTAATCCCTTGTCACCATGTGTCCTCTATTGACAAAAAGAAAAGTTGGTTGGCCTAAACAAAGTATATACAAGGCATGGCTTGAGAAATGTGGGAGCAGTAATAAGGGAAAAAATAATAAGCCAAAAAGGGAACAAAAACATATGGAAGCTTTGCAAGGAACTTGGGCATCAAGTTGGATCTCCTAAATGTTGTTACACTCCTGAAAGGCCAAAGCATGCAATGTTTGAAAGGCCAATGTTTTCTTCACTTACTGACTAAATGAAATGTTTTGTTTTTTGGGAGAAAACGTGAAGTTCAGCCCCATGTTGCTGAAGAGTGTTGGCCAACAAAAAAAGCAGAACTTGGTGGATTTAGAAGAAGAAAAAAGTATGCAGATCTTGTTTAGTGGTGATGAAACAGTGCATAATGAGCCGGTTTTCGATGTTGCAATAGAAATTAAAGCTGTTATGGATGTTACAGTGGAAGCAGATCCAGTTCTTAATATTGTGCTGCCAAAAGAGCTAGTTGTGCTGCAACATGAAGTTGTTTTGAATGTTGTGCAAACTGAAGCTATTCCATCTGCAAAAGAAACAGTTTTGGATATTGTTCAAACTGAAGCTATACAAGTTGTTGAGGTGCAAATTGAAGCTATTCCAGCTCTAGGCCATGTTGTGGGAGTCCTAATAATTGTGAAACAAAGAGAACCAAGAGGATGGCTGACCTTATTGGCGCAGAATAAAAAAATCAATGGTAACACGAAGAAGAAAAAATTGAGTGGTAAGAAGAAGTTAACAAAACATGTGTGATGTACTTTTAATTCGTTAAAATTTGTGTGAAGAAAAATGCTATTTGTACTTTGATTCATGAAACCTGATTGGTGTAATAATGGTATTTGTATGTTAATGCCAAATTTGAGCCAAAATTCGAAGTTAAGCAAAAAAAATCAAGTTTGAACCAATAATACTATTTGTACTTTTATCTATTGTACTTTCCTCTTTTTTCTTAAATATTACACACGTTAGCTGATCAATCTCATATCTTTTGCAAACTCAAACTTGTAGTCAAACCCTGCAGCACCTCTCCTAACCCTGAGGCCAAATTTTGGCCGTTTTTCTAACCTTAACGTTGAATATGTGCCGTTGGATCGATTCTTCTAGAAGCTCTCCAACACGCACACTCTTTTTTTTTTGTTGCTCTGGGCCGTTGGATTGATCATACGCCGAATTTTGATGGTTGCGATTGGTCGTGCTCATGGCGATCCGTGAGTGGCTAGTTCTACGCTCTAATTGGCTGGAATCCTTTTTGCGCCACATGCAGATTTTTGACTGGGGACAGTTTTCGGACCATTGGGCTATCCTGGTACTAACCGTTGGAACATCCTAGTTCTAGCCGTTTAATATTAAACAGATCTATCTCATCAGGCCTCCTATGGATGCAATTGACTGTGCTTGCCCTAACGTGGTAGGCTTGACTCAGAGGCTTTCATCGTCATCGCACTAGAGCAATTAAAGGCCCACTCGAATCAGCTTTATTGTGCAAAAGTCAATGCCGTGTCAATCAATCGAAGAAGTAGTGTGAAACCCGTCGGACAATATAAAAAACTAAGGTGGCTCAAACTTTGCCACGATAGTCATCCAGATACAACATCTTCACCAACTTTGACTAATTTCTTCCCCACCCCCAACCGCATGCATACCTTCCCCTAGCGCAACAACAACGAGCCTGGGGAGTGAAGATGGTGACCGAAGTGAAGAGGGAATGAATGTGCTCGTGAAGATAGTGGTGAAGCAACCAGAGTGAAGATGTTGTTGTGTCCTCTTTTATCTACCCCATGTGTCATCTTTTAGGGTTTTGATCAGATAAAACTATGTCGTGTCGTGTCATGAACTTTTATCTATCTTATGTAACGGTGGTAATCATGTAATGGTGATTATCTTATATATCTATGTCGTTATGTTCGTCCAAAAAGATATTTATGTCAATTTTAAATTTTATACGCTTCCCTTTTAATATTTGTGCTGATTTTTAAATTCTATATGTTTCTCCTTTATTTGTCCCGAAAAACGGAACTCTCAATAGTTTAACACAGCCCCGTTTTAGAACTATATGTCACATAGGAAAAAATAAACTACACAACAAATGTGCATTAGGAAACCTCAAAAACATTCATTCATTCAAATCGTTTAAAACCAACTCTTTTATCCAAAGCTAAATGTGTGCACCAACTTGGGCAGGCTTGATTTCTCTCTAGGCCGGGCCTAACAATTACTTTTTTAACGAAACACAACACTCTATGTTAATAAAGTTGCTGCCTATTAACTGATAAAACCGACGAACTGGAGCAACACAAGACGTTTTTTTGTTGGAGATATGCCCGAGAGGCAATAATAAATTAGTTATTGTTATATCTTTGTATTCATTATATATGTTTACACTCCATGCTATAATTGTATTAACTGAAACATTGATACATGTGTGTTATGTAAACAACAAGGAGTCCCTAGTAAGCCTCTTGTATAACTAGCTTGTTGATTAATAGATGATCATGGTTTCATGATCATGAACATTGGATGTTATTAATAACAAGATTATGTCATTAGATGAATGATATAATGGACACACCCAAATAAGCGTAGCATAAGATCACGTCATTAAGTTCAATTTGCTATAAGCTTTCGATACATAGTTACCTAGTCCTTCGACCATGAGATCATGTAAATCACTTATACCGGAAGGATACTTTAATTACATCAAACGCCACTGCGTAAATGGGTGGGTGGGATTAAGTATTCGGAAATTATGAGTTGAGGCATATGGATCAAGAGTGGGATTTGTCCATCCCGATGATGGATAGATATACTCTGGGCCCTCTCGGTGGAATGTCGTCTGATTAGCTTGCAAGCATGTGACTGGTTCACAAGAGATGATATGCCACGGTACGAGTAAAGAGTACTTGTCGGAGACGAGGTTGAACAAGGTATGGAGATACCGATGATCAAACCTCGGACAAGTAAAATATCGTGTGACAAAGGGAATCGGTATCGTATGTAAATGGTTCAATCGATCACTAAGTTATCGTTGAATGTGTGGGAGCCATTATTGATCTCCAGATCCCGCTATTGGTTATTGGTCGGAGAGGAGTCTCGACCATGTCTGCATAGTTCACGAACCGTAGGGTGACACACTTAAGGTTTGATGTCGTTTTAAGTATATATGGAATATGGAATGGAGTTCAAAGTTTTGTTCGGAGTCTCGGATGGGATCCAGGACATCACAAGGAGGTCCGGAATGGTCCGGAGAATAAGATTCATATATAGGAAGTCACTTTCCAAGTTTGGAAATGATCCGGTGCATTTATGGAAGGCGCTAGAATGTTCTAGAACTTTCCGGATGAAATCACCATGGAAGGTGGAGTCCCGGTTGGACTCCACCAAACCCAATCAGCCAACCAAGTGGGAGGGTGGAGTCCATGGAGGACTCCACCTCCTTGGCCGGCCAAAGAAAGGGGGAAGGGGAGAGTCCCTGTCCCTCTAGGTTTCATCCATAAGGCAGTTTTTGAATTGGGGTCTGATACGTCCCAAACGTATCTATAATTTCTTATGTTCCATGCTACTTTTATGATGACACTCACATGTTTTATACACATTATATGTCATATTTATGCATTTTCCGGCACTAACCTATTGACGAGATGCCGAAGAGCCGATTGCTTGTTTCTGCTGTTTTTGGTTTCGAAATCCTAGTAAGGAAATATTCTCGGAATTGGACGAAATCAACGCCCAGGGTCCTATTTTTGCACGAAGCTTCCAGAAGACCGAAGGAGTCACGAAGTGGGGCCACGAGGCGCCGCCACAACAGGGCGGCGCGGCCAGCAAGGGGTCCGCGCGGCCCTGGCGTGTGGGGCCCTCGTGTGGCCTCTTGACCTGTCCTTCCGCCTACTTAAAGCCTCCGTTGCGAAACCCCCAGTACCGAGAGCCACGATACGGAAAACCTTACTGAGACGCCGCCGCCGCCAATCCCATCTCGGGGGATTCAGGAGATCGCCTCCGGCACGCTGCCGGAGAGGGGAATCATCTCCCGGAGGTCTCTTCATCGCCATGATCGCCTCCGGATCGATGTGTGAGTAGTTCACCCCTGGACTATGGGTCCATAGCAGTAGCTAGATGGTCGTCTTCTCCCCATTGTGCTATCATGCTAGATCTTGTGAGCTGCCTATCATGATCAAGATCATCTATTTGTAATCCTTCATGTTGTGTTTGTTGGGATCCGATCAATATTGAATACTATGTCAAGTTGATTATCAATCTATCATATATGTTATTTATGTTCTTGCATGCTCTCCGTTGCTAGTAGAGGCTCTGGCCAAGTTGATACTTGTGACTCCAAGAGGGAGTATTTATGCTCGATAGTGGGTTCATGCCTCCATTAAATCTGGGACGGTGACGAAAAGTTCTATGGTTGTGGATGTGCTCGTTGCCACTAGGGATAAAACATCGATGCTTTGTCTAAGGATATTTGTGTTGATTACATTACGCACCATACTTAATGCAATTGTCCGTTGTTTACAACTTAATACCGGAGGGGTTCGGATGATAACCTGAAGGTGGACTTTTTAGGCATAGATGCATGCTGGATAGCGGTCTATGTACTTTGTCGTAATGCCATGATTAAATCTCATAGTACTCATCATGATATATGTATGTGCATTGTATGCCTTCTTTATTTGTCAATTTCCCAACTGTAATTTGTTCACCCAACATCTGCTATCTTATGGGAGAGACACCGCTAGTGAACTGTGGACCCCGGTCCTATTCTTTACATCTGAAATACAAACTGCTGCAATTGTTCTTTATCGTTCTTCACAAACAAACATCATCATCCACACTATACATCTAATCCTTTGTTTACAAGCAAGCCGGTGAGATTGACAACCTCGCTGTTACGTTGGGGCAAAGTTCCGTGATTGTGTTGTGCAGGTTCCACGTTGGCGCCGGAATCCCCGGTGTTGCGCCGCACTACACTCCTCCGCCATCAACCTTCAACGTGCTTCTTGACTCCTACTGGTTCGATTAAACCTTGGTTTCTTACCGAGGGAAACTTGCTACTGTGCGCATCACACCTTCCTCTTGGGGTTCCCAACGGACGTGTCAACTACACGCATCAAGCAAATTTCTGGCGCCGTTGCCGGGGACGTGAAGGAAAATTACACCACAGAGATTTCTAACTCCCACGTCAACTGCGCGCCAGCAATAAATTTTTGGCGCCGTTGCCGGGGAGATCAAGACACGCTGCAAGGGGAGTCTCCACTTCCAATCTCTTTACTTTGTTTTTGTCTTGCTTTACTTTATTTACTACTTTGTTTGCTTCATTAAAACAAAACACAAAAAAATTAGTTGCTACCTTTACTTTATTTATTGTCTTGTTCTCTATGTCAAAAACACAAAAAAATTAGTTACTTGCATTTACTTTATTTAGTTTGCTTTATTTACTACTGCCAAAATGGGTACTGTTGAGAATACTAAGTTGTGTGACTTCACTAGCACAAATAATAATGATTTCCTATGCACACCTATTGCTCCACCTACTACTACAGCAGAATTCTTTGAAATTAAACATGCTTTACTGAATCTTGTTATGAGAGAGCAATTTTCACGGTGTTAGTTCCGATGATGCTTGCTGCCCATCTTAATAATTTTGTTGAACTATGTGAAATGCAAAAGTATAAGGATGTAGATGGTGACATTATAAAATTAAAATTGTTTCCTTTCTCCTTAAGAGGAAGAGCTAAAGATTGGTTGCTATCTCTGCCTAGAAATAGTATTGATTCATGGACTAAATGTAAGGATGCTTTTATTGGTAGATATTATCCTCCCGCTAAAATTATATCTTTGAGAAGTAGCATAATGAATTTTAAGCAATTAGATAATGAACATGTTGCTCAAGCATGGGAGAGAATGAAATCTTTTGTAAAGAATTGCCCAACCCATGGACTAACTACTTGGATGATCATCCAAACCTTTTATGCAGGATTGAATTTTTCTTCGCGGAACCTATTGGATTCAGCTGCTGGAGGTACCTTTATGTCCATTACTTTGGGGGCGGCAACAAAGCTTCTTGATGATATGATGACAAATTACTCTGAATGGCACATGGAAAGAGCTCCACAAGGTAAAAAGGTAAATTCTGTTGAAGAAACCTCCTCCTTGAGTGATAAGATTGATGCTATTATGTCCATGCTTGTGAATGGTAGATCTAATGTTGATCCTAATAATGTTCCTTTAGCTTCATTGGTTGCCCAATAAGAACATGTTGATGTGAATTTCATTAAAAGTAATAATTTCAACAACAATGCTTATAGGAACAATTCGGTAACAACTATAGGCCATATCCTTCGCTAATGGTAATAGTTATGGTAATTCTTATGGGAATTCTTACAACAATAATAAGAGTGTACCCCCTGGTCTTGAAGCCATGCTTAAAGAATTTATTAGTACACAAACTCGCTTTTAACAAATCTGTTGAGGAAAAGCTTGATAAAATTGATATTCTCGCTTCTAAGGTTGATAGTCTTGCCTCTGATGTTGATCTTTTAAAATTGAAAGTTATGCCTAATAAGGATATCGAAAATAAAAAATTTACTACAGCAAATGCCATCCAAGTTCGAATTAATGAGAATATTAGATTGATGGCCGAATTGCATGCTAGGTGGGAAAGAGAAGAAAATGAAAAACTTGCTAAAGAGAATAATGTAGCTAAAGTTTGGACTATTACCACCACTAGTAATGTTAATGATTCACATGTTGCTACACCTCCTACTATTAATGGTAAAATAATTGGTGTTGGCAATGTTACTACTCCTAGTGCAAAGCGTGCAAAATTGCCTGAAACTGCTAAAACTGCTGAAATTTTTGAAAATATTGGGGGTAATGATCCCGTTGCTATAGATCATAATGGTTTAGACTTTGATGATTGTCACATCTCTGAAGTTATAAAGTTCTTGCAAAAGCTTGCTAAAAGTCCCAACGCTAGTGCTATAAATTTGGCCTTTACAAAACATATTACAAATGCTCTCATAAAAGCTAGAGAGGAGAAACTAAAACTTGAAACTTCTATTCCTAGAAAGTTAGAAGATGGTTGGGAGCCTATCATTAAGATGAGGGTCAATGATTTTGATTGCAATGCTTTGTGTGATCTTGGTGCAAGTATTTCTGTTATGCCTAAGAAAATCTATGATATGCTTGACTTGCCACCATTGAGAAATTGTTATTTGGATGTTAATCTTGCTGATAATGCTATAAAGAAACCTTTGAGGAGGATTGATAATGTTCATATTATGGTTAACAATAACCTTGTCCCCGTTGATTTTGTTGTCTTGGATATTGAATGCAATGCATCTTGTCCCATCATATTGGGAAGACCTTTTCTTCGAACTGTTGGTGCCACCATTGATATGAAGGAAGGTAATATTAAATATCAATTTCCTCTCAAGAAAGGTATGGAACACTTCCCTAGAAAGAGAATGAAGTTACCTTATGATTCTATTATTAGAACAAGTTATGATGTTGATGCTTCGTCTCTTGACAATACTTGATTCACACTTTCTGCGCCTAGCTGAAAGACGTTAAAGAAAAGCGCTTATGGGAGACAACCCATTATTTTACTTCTGCACTTTATTTTATATTTGAGTCTTGGAAGTTGTCTACTAATGTAGAAACCTCTCCTTATCTTTATTTTATTGCATTGTTGTGCCAAGTAAAGTCTTTGATAGTAAAGCCAATACTAGATTTGGATTGCTGCGCAGAAACAGATTTCTTGCTGTCACGAATTTCGACCTGCCTCTCTGTAGGTAGCTCAGAAAAATCTGCCAATTTACGTGCGTGATCCTCAGATATGTACGCAACTTTCATTCAATTTGGGAATTTTCATCTGAGCAAGTCTGGTGCCACTTTAAATTTCGTCTTTACGGACTGTTCTGTTTTGACAGATTCTGCCTTTTATTTCGCATTGCCTCTTTTGCTATGTTGGATGAATTTCTTTGTTCCATTAATGTCCAGTAGCTTTGTGCAATGTCCAGAAGTGTTAAGAATGATTATGTCACCTCTGAATATATGAATTATGCACTGATCCTCTAATGAGTTTGTTTCGAGTTTGGTGTGGAGGAAGTTTTCAAGGGTCAAGAGAGGAGGATGATACAATATGATCAAGAAGAGTGAAAAGTCAAAGCTTGGGGATGCCCCCGTGGTTCATCCCTGCATATTATAAGAATACTCAAGCGTCTAACCTTGGGGATGCCCAAGGCATCCCTTCTTCATCGACAACTTATCAGGTTCCTCTAGTGAAACTATATTTTTATTCCGTCACATCTTATGTGCTTTACTTGGAGCGTCTGTTTGTTTTTATTTTTGTTTTTGTTTGAATAAATCGGATCCTAGCATTCTTTGTTTGGGAGAGAGACACACTCCGCTGTTTCTTATGAACACATATGTTCTTAGCTTTATCTTTAATGTTCGTTGCGAAATTTGAACTATTTCATTCATTGTTATATGGTTGGAAACGGAAAATGCCGCATGTGGTAAATGGTTTAATGTCTTGAATAATGTGATACTTGGCAATTTTTGTGCTCATATAGATCTTGTTTAAGCTCTTGCATCATGTACCTTGTACTCATTAATGAATAACTACATAGAGCTTGTAAAATTTGGTTTGCATGATTGATCTCTAGAGTCTAGATATTTTCTGGTTGAGGTGTTTGAACAACAAGGAGACAATGTAAAGTCTTATAGTAGCTACAATATGTTCATATGTAAGCTTTGCTGCACCTTTTATACTTGAGTTTGCTTCAAACAACCTTGCTAGCCTAGCCTTGTATTAAGAGGGAATTCTTCTCATGCATCCAAATCCTTGAGCCAACTACTATGCCATTTGTGTCCACCATACCTACCTACCACATGGTATTTCTCCGCCATTCCAAAGTACATTACTTGAGTGCTACCTTTAAAATTTCCATTCTTTACCTTTGCAATATATAGCTCATGGGACAAAATAGCTTAAAAACTATCGTGGTGAAGAATATGTACTTATGTGTCTTATTTCTTAGTAAGTTGCTTGTTGAGCGGTAACCATGTTTTCCGGGGACGCCATCAACTCTTTTACCTTTGTTGAATATCATGTGAGTTGCTATGCATGTTCGTCTTGTCCGAAGTAAGGGCGGTTTTCACAATCAAATGGTTTGAGTATGCATACTGTTAGAGAAGAACATTGGGCCGCTAACTAAAGCCATGATTCATGGTGGAAGTTTCAGTGTGGACAGCTAATCCTCACTCTCTTATGAGAATATTAACTGTTGTTAAATGCTTATGCATTAAAGAGGAGTCCATCATCTGTTGTCTATGTTGTTCCGGTATGGATGTCTAAGTTGAGAATAATCAAAAGCGAGCTTTCTCCTTAGACCTTTGTACAGGCGGCATAGAGGTACCCCTTTGTGACACTTGGTTGAAACATATGCTATTGAATGATAATCCGTGTTAACCCAAGCTAATTAGGACAAGGTGCGAGCACTATTAGTATACTATGCATGAGGCTTGCAACTTATAAGATGTCTTATACATAACTCATATGCTTTATTACTACCGTTGACAAAATTGTTTCTTGTTTTCAAAATGAAAAGCTCTAGCACAAATACAGTAATCAATGCTTCCCTCTGTGAAGGGCCAATCTTCTACTTTATTGTTGAGTCAGTTTGCCTATTCTTTCCATCCCAGAAGCAAACACTTGTATCAACTGTGTGCATTGATTCTTACATGTTTACCTACTGCACTTGTTATATTACTTTGTGTTGACAATTATCCATGAAATATACATGTTGAAGTTGAAAGCAACCGCTGAAACTTTATCTTCCTTTGTGTTGCTTCAATACCTTTACTTTGAATTTATTGCTTTATGAGTAACTCTTATGCAAGTCTTATTGATGCTTGTCTTGAAAGTATTATTCATGAAAAGTCTTTGCTATATGATTCATTTGTTTACTCATTATCTTCATCATTGCTTCGAATCGGTGCATTCATCTCATATGCTTTACAATAGTATGATCAAGATTATGATAGCATGTCACTTCAGAAATTATCTTTGTTATCGTTTACCTACTCGAGGGCGAGTAGGAACTAAGCTTGGGGATGCTTCATACATCCCAAACGTATCTATAATTTCTTATGTTCCATGCTACTTTTATGATGATACTCACATGTTTTATACACATTATATGTCATATTTATGCATTTTCCGGCACTAACCTATTGACGAGATGCCGAAGAGCCGATTCTTGTTTTCTGCTGTTTTTGGTTTCGAAATCCTAGTAAGGAAATATTCTCGGAATTGGACGAAATCAACGCCCAGGGTCCTATTTTTGCACGAAGCTTCCAGAAGACCGAAGGAGTCACGAAGTGGGGCCACGAGGCGCCGCCACAACAGGGCGGCGCGGCCAGCAAGGGGCCCGCGCGGCCCTGGCGTGTGGGGCCCTCGTGTGGCCTCTTGACCTGCCCTTCCGCCTACTTAAAGCCTCCGTCGCGAAACCCCCAGTACCGAGAGCCACGATACGGAAAACCTTACTGAGACGCCGCCGCCGCCAATCCCATCTCGGGGGATTCAGGAGATCGCCTCCGGCACGCTGCCGGAGAGGGGAATCATCTCCCGGAGGTCTCTTCATCGCCATGATCGCCTCCGGATCGATGTGTGAGTAGTTCACCCCTGGACTATGGGTCCATAGCAGTAGCTAGATGGTCGTCTTCTCCCCATTGTGCTATCATGTTAGATCTTGTGAGCTGCCTATCATGTTCAAGATCATCTATTTGTAATCCTTCATGTTGTGTTTGTTGGGATCCGATGAATATTGAATACTATGTCAAGTTGATTATCAATCTATCATATATGTTATTTATGTTCTTGCATGCTCTCCGTTGCTAGTAGAGGCTCCGGCCAAGTTGATACTTGTGACTCCAAGAGGGAGTATTTATGCTCGATAGTGGGTTCATGCCTCCATTAAATGCGGGACGAGTGACGGAAAGTTCTAAGGTTGTGGATGTGCTTGTTGCCACTAGGTATAAAACATCGATGCTTTGTCTAAGGATATTTGTGTTGATTACATTACGCACCATACTTAATGCAATTGTCCGTTGTTTACAACTTAATACTGGAGGGGTTCGGATGATAACTTTGAAGGTGGACTTTTTAGGCATAGATGCATGTCTGGATAGCGGTCTATGTACTTTGTCGTAATGCCCTGATTAAATCTCATAGTACTCATCATGATATATGTATGTGCATTGTTATGCCTTCTTTATTTGTCAATTGCCGAACTGTAATTTGTTCACCCAACATCTGCTATATTATGGGAGAGACACCGCTAGTGAGCTCGTGGACCCCGGTCCTATTCTTTACATCTGAAATACAAACTGCTGCAATTGTTCTTTACTTGTTCTTCGCAAACAAACATCATCATCCACACTATACATCTAATCCTTTGTTTACGAGCAAGCCGGTGAGATTGACAACCTCGCTCGTTACGTTGGGGCAAAGTTACGTGATTGTGTTGTGCGGGTTCCACGTTGGCGCCGGAATCCCTGGTGTTGCGCCGCACTACACTCCTCCGCCATCAACCTTCAACGTGCTTCTTGACTCCCTACTGGTTCGATTAAACCTTGGTTTCTTGCGAGGAAACTTGCTACCGTGCGCATCACACCTTCCTCTTGGGGTTCCCAACGGACGTGTCAACTACACGCATCAAGCAAATTTCTGGCGCCGTTGCCGGGGACGTGAAGGAAAATTACACCACAGAGATTTCTAACTCCCACGTCAACTGCGCGCCAGCAGGGTCTTATTCGAAGACTTTGGGCAAACCCTTTGGGTTCCACCTATATAATGAGGAGGAGAGGGAGAGGGCAGCCCAAGCCTTGGCCGCACCACCTAGGGCTCCCCTGGCCGGCGCCCTAGCCCCCTCTCTCTCCCAAACCCTAGCACACCTCCCTCCTCATACACCTCCCACAACGCTTAGGCGAAGCCCTGCTGGTTTTCTCCACCACCACCGCCACCACGTCGTCGTGCTACCGGGATTCCTAGGAGGATCTACTACTTCCGGTGCCCGCTGGAATAGGGAGAAGAATGTCGTCATCAACACCGTACGTGTGACCGAGTACGGAGGTGCTGCCCGACTGTGGCACCGTCAAGATCTTCTACGCGC
>NC_061512.1:116988387-117021392 GCF_022539505.1 Lolium rigidum
CGGCAGAGCGTGCATCGGCGAACGGGAGGGAAACAGGTCTCGGGCCGCGCTCGTGCTTGCGATCTGTACGGGAGAGGGCGGGTGGGTTTTGGGAAGCGCTCTGCGCGGCCGCCGGCCTCTTCATCACGCGGGTCGCCTTCCGTCAGTCGGGCGGTGCTGCCTACACACATCCATGCTGGCACGCGTCTGTGACCCATCGTCCCCGTCGTCAACAACGTTGTCATCAACAACGTTGCTGTTGCGAGCATAATCACTACATCTCCACCGCCACCTCCACCCCGGATCGGTACGTGCGACATATCTCGATACATTTAGCGATGGATGTTGTGCCGTTTAACTGCACGCTACTATTCATGTTGATCACTTTGCATCTAGTATGTTCGAGTTTCACATGTTAGTAGTTACTTTAATGTGCTTTATATTAGGAATTAATCATGAAGTGTGCCTAATTGTCAACAATCCAAAAACCTAATTGTAGGCAATTTCACGAGATTAACAGTAGCTGGTTTCGCGTGCAGGGCCGGATAAGTTCACCCGGTGTGCACTTTAGAGGTGGCAAGTTAAGACCATGCTGCGGCTTACTCATATGAAAATATTCGACGTTACGATGGTTTTACAGAAGGAACTATATCGACCAAGATCGGGAACAGAAGTTCAAGGAAAACAATACTCTCATGTCGTCGCCGGATGCGTTACATGGTATTCTTGTCGGTCGTACGTGTGATGTGTACATGCACATGACGGATAGTGGAGCCTACCAGGATGCACAGAATGCTAAATTAGGTGCAGCCGAATGCGGGCGGTGAGCGCACATCATGGAGAGCTTCCATGACATCGGGATGGTAAACAACCGTTACGTAGACGAGACAAGCTCATGAGATACGAGTGCATTGCGAAAGAGCTTGAACTCCTTAAGTGTGTGCCTTGCGACAAGTTTGTGGCTGGATGCATCATCGCTAAGTTGCCCCCTTCATGGAGGAACTTAGCCACACAACTCTCAAACACAAGAGCCCGGGGATGCTCAGGTTAAGAAAATCGATAGCGTCTCTTGATGTGACGAGAGAAAGCTCGGGCTAAGGAGATAATCTTTGAGAAGGAGGAGGGTCGGTCTAGCGCCAACATGGTGCGGAAGAAACCCTACTGACAAGAACAAAGGGAACAACAAAGCCCCTCCTTCAATAAGCCTATGCAGACTACAACCTTCAAGAAGAAGAAGATGATAAACAAAGCGGTCGGTACGCTTTACTGTGGAAGGTGGCCCACTTTTCAAGGAGCATCCCGGAGAGGGCAGACAGCCCAAGAAAAAGGCGAGGCAAGTCAGCACGGTGACCGCTAGCAATCTTGATGGTGCGGTAATCTCTGCTGATAACAGTGTTCAATCTCTATATTGGTGGTTAATCTGGTCTTAATGTTCATGTGTGTGGCGACATATCCATGTTCACTTCTTGCAGGTCGCCGGGATTCTTCCGTCTTGATGGGGGATGAGTCACCATACATTCGTGGTGTTGGCACGGTAGATACGAAGTTCACTTCGGGAAGATACGTGCTGGTGAGGAACGTGCGGCATGTCCCTACTATGAACAAGAATCTCGGTTAGCGGCTCCCTTCTATGCGAGAGATGGGTTTGAGGTTCTTTTAGAGTCGAATAAAGTAGTTGTTTCCAAGTTTGGACATGATTTATTGGTAAAGGCTGAGTCACGTGAGAGCATGTCCCGCTTTTCGCCTTGCGATTTCAGGCAATAGGTACATGAACCATGTTTGCGGCAACGTTGCAGTGGCTGATACCGGTGTTTGGCATTCTCGTTTATGTCACATTAATTTTGGTTTAATGTCTCGGCTATCCGAGTTTAAGATTAATTCGAATTTCACCATTGCCCAAAGGTTCTAAGTGCCATAGTTGGTGTGCAATCAAAGCAACCTCGGAAGCCTCACAAGGCGGCCGAGGAGAGAAAACTTGGCACCTCTAGAACTCATACATTCTGATCTATGCGAGATGAATGGTGTGTTGACAAAAGGTGGAAAGAGATATTTCATGACATTGATTTATGATGCGACTAGATTTTGCTATGTTTATTTGTTGCGAACTAAAGATGAAGCTTTAGACTACTTTAAAATATATAAGGCCGAAGTTGAAAATCAACTAGAGAGAAAGATCAAGTGTCTTAGGTCGGATCGTAGTGGTGAGATATTTTCCTAAATTTTTGATGGTCTGTGAGGAACATGGCATTATTCATGAGAGGACGCCTCCCTATTCGCCCCAATCAAACGGGATTGCGAGGGAAAAACCGCACGCTAACTGACTTGGTGAATTCCATGTTATGCTTATTTGGTTTATCAAAGGCCTGGTGGAGGAGGCTTTATTGACTTCATGTCATGTCACGAATAGAGTTCTAACAAGAATAAAGATAAAACCCCTTACGAGGTGGGGTGCAGGGAGAAAACCATCACTTTCGTATTTGCGCACATGGGGATGTTTGGCGAAAGTCAATATTCCAATCACGAAGCGAACGCAAACTGGGACCAAAGGACTGATGGATTGTATCTTTCTAGGTTATGCTCCGCGGTGTAGGCTATAGATTTTTAGTAGTTCAATCAAGAGTACTGATATGCATGTTGATACTATTATGGAATCTCGTCGATGCAACATTTTGAGAATATGTTTCCTATGAAAGATATGCATAGCATTGCTAGAATTTCTACTTAAATAATTCCGAGTCTAGTCCATCTAATGAGTATTTTGAACAATCACATGAGAATGTTGCGAGAAGGATGCCAATGAAGCTCCTAAACGGAGCAGAGACGGAGGATTGAAAAATCCTTTGGTTATGATTTCATTGTGTACCTTGTGGATGATACTCTCACGTCCATTGCGGAGCATATGCATCTCCGGATACGGATAGTGGAAAGAAACTGTCCATAATGAGATGGACTCGATTCTCTAATGGAACAGGAGCTATCGAACGTCCCCATGGATGCAAGCCGTTGTGGGCTGCAAATGGGTGTTCAAGAAGAAGCTAAGACACGATGGTACTATTGAGAAGTACAAGGCGTAGCTTGTGGCTAAAGGCTACACACGGAGAGAAGGCGAAGAGTGCTTCGACACCTATTCACACATCGCTAGACTTACCACCATTCGAGTACTACTGTCATGGCTGCCTCCTATGGTCTTATCGTTCATCAAATGGACGTAAAGACTGACTTTTCTTAATGGAGAGTTGGAAGAGGAAATCTATATGGATCAACTGATGGGTTTGTAGTAAAAGGTGAAGAAAGTAAGGTGTGCCAGGATTGCTGAAATCTTTATATGCTTTGAAACAGCACCTAAGACGGTGGCATGAGAAGTTTGACGCAGAACTTTAACCTTGTAGGCTTTGTTGTCAATGGGGGCTGACAAGTGCGTTTACTATCGCCATGGTGGGGGCGAAGGTGTTATACTGTGTTTGTATGTGGATGATATTCAGAGTATTTGGTACAAACATGAAAGTAATACACGCAGGTCAAGTCTTTCTTGTCAAAGTGCTTTGATATGAAAGATCTGGAGAAGTCATGTGATTACGAACATCAAGCTTATTAAGGAGAACGAGTGGGATTACTCTAACGCAATCCCATTATGTTGAGAAGATATTGAGCCGGTTCGCCTATATTGATAGCAAGTCTTCTCCAACACCTTATGATCCCAGTGTGACATTACTGCAAGAGCCGGAGGATTGCCGTAGATCAATTGAGATATTCTCGATCGTTGGCTCACTCATGTACTTAGCGAGCGACTAGACCTGCCATCTCTTTTGCTGTTAGCAAGTTGAGTAGGTTCATGTCAAACCCGGGTGCTGATCATTGCATGCACTTGATAGGGTCATGCGCTACCATGTGGTACAATGAGTTATGGGATTCACTATTCGGGGACCTAGGCAGTGCTTGAAGGATATAGTGATTCCGATTGGATCTCGATGTGGCGATCTGTACGCCACAAGTGGGTATGTATTTACCTTTGGAGGTAGCGCGAGTGTCATGGAGATCTTGCAAGCAAACCATATTGACGAGGTCAACTATGGAAGCAGAACTTACTTGCTTTGGACACAACCACTGGTGAATCGGAATGGTTGCGTGAGCTCTTGATGGACTTGCACCGTGGTTGAAAAACCTGTCTCCGGCAATCCTTTTGAATTGTGACAATCAAGCTGTAATTGTCAAAGTGAGACAATTCTAAGGATAACACAAAGTCATCAAGACACGTCAGAGACGTTTGAAGTCGTCGAGAAATTGCGAAACTCCGGAGTAATGCAGCTACATATATTCAAACGGAGACAAAAACACAGCGGATCCCTTGTACAAAGGGACTATCACGTAATGATGATAGAAAGTGCATCGAGGGAGATGGGTTTGAGACCCGTTGATGTTACACCACAGTGGTAACCCAACCTTTGTGATCGGAGATCCGTGAATTAGGATGCGGGAAGAAACAAACTAGTGGTTTAATTGAGGAGAGTATTAGTAGCCCTCTCTATGTGAAGATGCACAACACTCAATTCTTGTAAGGCAAGTTGGCAACAAGACTAAATGTGTTTATGTTGGCTATTTTAGCAAGACACATTGTCTCTGAGCATTCTTGAAATAACACACCTATATGAGTCCGATTGTTAAACGTCGCAATCTATGAGATTTGGGTGATCTCTAGTAAACTCATGAAGAGACCACGAAGTATGACGCATATGCTTCACCGCGAGGGTAGGCTATCTTGGCAGCCATGTACTGGTTGGACTTTGAGTGAAACCCTGTTCACGCAAAACTTGCAATTCAAGGCTTAGTCCATTGTTCAAGTGTGAATGGATGTAGCTTAAGGTTCTAGGCGGAAGTTCAACTTAACGGTCTCACGTGAAACACTTTGGTATATAAACAAGCGAGCGAGTATTGGTAAATCTCTAAATGGGGATTTGAGATGCGGTGGGGGATTGTTGAAATATTGGGCCTATCTTAGTGGCCCAAACTAGATTTCAGTTTTTCCTATAAATCTCAAAGCCCACATAGTGGCAGCCTTGTGAGTTTGAGCCCAAGTTGGTGGCAGCTCACTAGGGAGTGGCAAGAGGTGGGAAGTTTAGTCCCACATGGAAAGTTGGGAGGAAGTTAGACCACCTTATAAGGTGGGTTGTTTCACCACTAGTAAGTGAGTGAGAATAGGAGTGCTACACGCGCTCGCTCGTCTCGACTCGACTCGACTCGACACGACACGACACGTCACGTCACGACGCGCGCGGCGCGCTCGTGGTGAGTGGATTGAGCCTCGAGCCGAGACTTTCCTTACTTTTTGCAGCTCAGGAAAACGAACAGAGTCCTAGACGGACGCGTCGCAGCTTGAGTCGGTTCGGGTCGCTCCCGGATCGTGGGCTATTCGTAACCGACTCGAAACGTTCGTGCGACGTGGGCGTGGCCCACGTTGCCTAGGGTTTCCCGAGCCTATATAATCTCTTGCCCGGCTACCGCAGAAACATACCGAATACACGAGTTAGGGTTTCCACCTCTCTCTGCTTGCGCCGCCATCGTAGCCTACTCCATCCCGCGCGCCGACGTGCATCGGCGAACGGGAGAGCAGGTCTCCGGAACCGCTCGTCCTTGCGATCCTGTGCGGGAGAGGGCGAATTAGGTTTTTGGGAAGCGCTTGCGCGGCCGCTCAAGCTCTTCACCACGGGTCGCCTTCCGTCCAAGTCGGGCGGTGCTGCCTACCGTCGTCTTCAACGCCGTCTACTTCGACCCGTCGTCCCCGTCGTCCAACAACGTTGTCATCAACAACGTTACTCGCTGCGACATCATCTGCTACACCTTCACCGCCACCGCCACCGGATCGGTACGTGCGACATATCTCGATCCGTTTAGTGATGGATGCTTTACCGTTTGTGCTTCTTGCTACTCATGTTGATTAATGCATCTAGTATGTTCGAGTTTCACATGTTAGTAGCTGCTTGTCGTTATGTTTTATATTCTGGAATTAATCATGGAAATTGTGCCTAATTATCCAACAATCCAAAAACCTAATTGTAGGCAATTTCCGAGTTAACAATGGCTGGTTTTTCCGATGCACTCGAGGCCGGATAAGTTTACCGGTGTGCACTTTAAGAGGTGGCGAGATAAGGCCATGCTCTGGCTTACTCATCTGAAAGTGTTCGAAGTTACTGATGGTTTACCTGAAGGAACTATATCTGACCAAGATCAGAACAAGTTCAAGGAAAACAATACTCTCTTCGTCGGATGCGTTCTAAGTATTCTTCTTGACCGTCTGTGTGATGTGTACATGCACATAACGGATGGTAAAGAGCTCACGGGATGCACTTCGAATGCTAAGTTCGGTGCAACCGATGCGAGCGATGAATTGTACATCATGGAGAGCTTCCATGACATCAGGATGGTTAACAACCGTTCTGTAGTCGAACAAGCTCATGAGATACAGTGTATTGCGAAAGAGCTTGAACTCCTTAAGTGTGCCCTACCTGACAAGTTTGTGGCTGGATGCATCATCGCTAAGTTACCCCCTTCATGGAGGAACTTTGCCACAACTCTCAAACACAAGAGAGAGGAGATATCAGTTGAAAATTTGATAGCATCTCTTGATGTTGAGGAGAAATCTCGGGCTAAGGATAATACTGAGAAAGGAGAGGGTCAGTCTAGTGCCAACATGGTGCAGAAGAAACCCTACAGCAAGAACAAAGGGAATAACAAGCCCTCCTTCAATAAGCCTATGAAGACTACAACCTTTAAGAAGAAGAAGATGATAAACAAAGCAGATCTGAGCTGCTTTACATGTGGAGAGACTGGCCACTTTTCTAAGGATTATCCAGAGAGGGCAGACCGCAAGACAAAGGCGAGGCAAGTCAACACGGTGACCGCTAGCAATGCTGATGGGTACAGTAATCTCTTTACTGTTCTTTCGGTATTTCAATCTCCATGTTGGTGGATTGATACAGGTGCTAATGTTCATGTGTGTGCTGACATATCCATGTTCACTTCTTACCGAGGTCGCCCGGGATTCTTCCGTCTTGATGGGGAATGGGTCACATGCTTCGTTCGTGGTGTTGGCACGGTAGATCCGAAGTTCACTTGGGGAAGATCGTGCGAGCTGAGGAACCGATACGTCTCGACGTATCGATAATTTCTTATGTTCCATGCTACATTATTGATGATATCTACATGTTTTATACACATTATATGTCGTATTTATGCATTTTCCGGCACTAACCTATTAACGAGATGCCGAAGAGCCGATTCTTGTTTTCTGCTGTTTTTTGGTTTCGAAATCCTAGTAAAGAAATATTCTCGGAATTGGACGAAATCAACGCCCGGGGTCCTATTTTTGCACGAAGCTTCCAGAAGACCGAGGGGGAAAGGAAGTGGGGCCACGAGGCGCCGACACGCTAGGGCGGCGCGGCCTGGCCCTGGCCGCGCCGGCCTGGCGTGTGGGGCCCTCGTGTGGCCCCCCGCGTTGCCCTTCCGCCTACTTAAAGCCTTCGTCGCGAAACCCTCTGTACCGAGAGCCACGATACGGAAAACCTTACTGAGACGCCGCCGCCGCCAATCCCATCTGGGGGATTCGGAGATCGCCTCCGGCACCCTGCCGGAGAGGGGAATCATCTCCCGGAGGACTCTTCATCGCCATGATCGCCTCCGGAGTGATGCGTGAGTAGTTCACCCCTGGACTATGGGTCCATAGCAGTAGCTAGATGGTTGTCTTCTCCTCATTGTGCTTCATTGTTGGATCTTGTGAGCTGCATAACATGATCAAGATCATCTATCTGTAATACTATATGTTGTGTTTGTCGGGATCCGATGGATAGAGAATACTATGTTATGTTAATTATCAAGTTATTACCTATGTGTTGTTTATGATCTTGCATGCTCTCCGTTATTAGTAGAGGCTCTGGCCAAGTTTTTGCTCTTAACTCCAAGAGGGAGAATTTATGCTCGATAGTGGGTTCATGCCTCCATTAAATCTGGGACAGTGACAGAAAGTTCTAAGGTTGTGGATGTGCTGTTGCCACTAGGGATAAAATATTGATGCTATGTCTAAGGATGTAGTTATTGATTACATTACGCACCATACTTAATGCAATTGTCTCGTTGTTTTGCAACTTAATACTGGAAGGGGTTCGGATGATAACACTGAAGGTGGACTTTTTAGGCATAGATGCATGTCTGGATAGCGGTCTATGTACTTTGTCGTAATGCCCAATTAAATCTCACTATATTTATCATATCATGTATGTGCATTGTTATGCCCTCTCTATTTGTCAATTGCCCGACTGTAATTTGTTCACCCAACATGCTTTTATCTTACGGGAGAGACACCTCTAGTGAACTGTGGACCCCGGTTAATACTTGTTTTACTGTTTTCTGCAAACAATCATCTTCCACACAATACGGTTAATCCTTTGTTACAGCAAGCCGGTGAGATTGACAACCTCACTGTTTCGTTGGGGCAAAGTACTTTGGTTGTGTTGTGTAGGTTCCACGTTGGCGCCGGAATCCACGGTGTTGCGCCGCATTACATTCCGCCACCATCAACCTTCAACGTGCTTCTTGGCTCCTCCTGGTTCGATAAACCTTGGTTTCTTTCTGAGGGAAAACTTGCTGCTGTGCGCATCATACCTTCCTCTTGGGGTTCCCAACGAACGTGTGAGTTACACACCATCAGGAACGTGCAGCATGTCCCTACTATGAACAAGAATCTCGTTAGCGGCTCCCTTCTATGCAGAGATGGGTTTTAGGTTGTTTTAGAGTCGAATAAAGTAGTTGTTTCCAAGTTTGGACAATTTATTGGTAAAGGCTATGAGTGCGGAGGCTTGTTCCGCTTTTCGCTTCTACGATTTCAGTAATAAGTCTGTGAACCATATTTGTGGCAATGTTAGTGATGATACCAGTGTTTGGCATTCTCGTTTATGTCACATTAATTTTGGTTTAATGTCTCGGCTATCCAGTTTAAGTTTAATTCCGAATTTCACTATAGCCAAAGGTTCTAAGTGCCATAGTTGTGTGCAATCGAAGCAACCTCGGAAGCCTCACAAGACGGCCGAGGAGAGAAACTTGGCACCTCTAGAACTCATACATTCTGATCTATGCGAGATGAATGGTGTGTTGACAAAAGGTGGAAAGAGATATTTCATGACATTGATTGATGATGCGACTAGATTTTGCTATGTTTATTTGTTGCGAACTAAAGATGAAGCTTTAGACTACTTTAAAATTTATAAGGCCGAAGTTGAAAATCAACTAGAGAGAAAGATCAAGCGTCTCAGGTCGGATCGTGGTGGCGAATATTTTCCTAAAATCTTTGATGAATTCTGTGAGGAACATGGCATTATTAATGAGAGGACGCCTCCCTATTCACCCCAATCAAATGGGGTTGCCGAGAGGAAAAACCGCACGCTGACTGACTTGGTGAATTCCATGTTAGCCACTCGCTTGGTTTATCAAAGGCATGGTGGGGGGAGGCTTTGTTGACTTCATGTCATGTCCTGAATAGAGTTCCTAACAAGAATAAAGATAAAACCCCTTACGAGGAGTGGGCTGGGAGAAAACCATCACTTTCGTATTTGCGCACATGGGGATGTTTGGCGAAAGTCAATATTCCATTTACTAAGAAGCGCAAACTTGGACCAAAGACAGATGGATTGTATCTTTCTAGGTTATGCTCCGCGAGTGTAGGATATAGATTTTTAGTAGTTCAATCCGAGGTACCTGATATGCATGTTGATACTATTATGGAATCTCGTGATGCAACATTCTTTGAGAATATGTTTCCTATGAAAGATATGCATAGCATTGCTAGAATTTCTACTGAGATAATTCCTGAGTCTAGAACATCTAATGAGTATTTTGAACAATCACATGAGAATGTTACTGAGAAGGATGACAATGAAGCTCCTAAACGGAGCAAGAGACGAAGGATTGAAAAATCCTTTGGTGATGACTTCATTGTGTACCTTGTGGATGATACTCCCACGTCCATTGCAGAGGCATATGCATCTCCAGATGCAGATGACTGGAAAGAAGCTGTCCATAATGAGATGGACTCGATTATTTCTAATGGAACTTGGGAGTTGTCAGAACGACCCCATGGATGCAAGCCTGTAGGCTGTGTTCAAGAAGAAGCTAAGACCTGATGGTACTATTGAAAAGTACAAGGCGCAGCTTGTAGCGAAAGGCTACACACAGAGAGAAGGCGAAGATTACTTCGACACCTATTCACCTGTCGCTAGACTTACCACCATTCGAGTACTACTGTCCATGGCTGCCTCCTATGGTCTTATCGTCCATCAAATGGACGTAAAGACAACTTTTCTTAATGGAGAGTTGAAGAGGAAATCTATATGGATCAGCTTCGATGGGTTTGTAGTAAAAGGTGAAGAAAGAAAGGTGTGCAAGTTGCTGAAATCTTTATATGGCCCGAAACAAGCACCTAAGCAATGGCATGAGAAGTTTGACGAACTTTGACTTACGTAGGCTTTGTTGTCAATGAGGCTGACAAGTGCGTTTACTATCGCCATGGTGGGGGCGAAGGTGTTATACTATGTTTGTATGTGGATGATATTCTGATATTTGGTACAAACATGAAAGTAATACACGAGGTCAAGTCTTTCTTGTCAAAGTGCTTTGATATGAAAGATCTGGGAGAAGCCGATGTGATTCTCGAACATCAAGCTTATTAAGAACGAGAGTGGGATCACTCTAACACAATCCCATTATGTTGAGAAGATCTTGAGCCGGTTCGGCTATATAGATAGCAAGTCTTCTCCAACACCTTATGATCCCAGTGTGACATTACGCAAGAACCGGAGGATTGCCGTAGATCAACTGAGATACTCTCGGATTGTTGGCTCACTCATGTACTTAGCGAGCGCGACTAGACCGGACATCTCTTTTGCTGTTAGCAAGTTGAGTAGGTTCATGTCAAACCCGGGTACTGATCATTGGTATGCACTTGATAGGGTCATGCGCTACCTATGTGGTACAATGAGTTATGGGATTCACTATTCAGGGCATCCAGCTGTGCTTGAAGGATATAGTGATTCAAATTAGATCTCAGATGTAGCTGATCTGTACGCCACAAGTGGGTATGTATTTACCTTTGGAGGTGGCGCGAGTGTCATGGAGATCTTGCAAGCAAACCATATTGACGAGGTCAACTATGGAAGCAGAACTTCATCGCTTTAGACACAACCACCGTTGAATCGGAATGGTTGCGTGAGCTCTTGATGGACTTGCCTGTGGTTGAAAACCTGTTCCGGCAATCTTTTTGAATTGTGACAATCAAACTGTAATTGTCAAAGTGAACAATTCTAAGGATAACGCGAAGTCATCAAGACACGTCAAGAGACGTTTGAAGTCTGTCAGGAAATTGCGAAACTCCGAAGTAATAACTGTTACATATATTCAAACAGATAAAAACTCAGCGGATCCCTTTACAAAGGGACTATCACGTAATGTGATAGAAAGTGCATCGAGGGAGATGGGTTTGAGACCCGTTGATGTTACACCATAGTGGTAACCCAACCTTTGTGATCGGAGATCCCGTGAATTAGGACCTGGGAAGAACAAACTAGTGGTTTATTGAGGAGAGTATTATGTAACCCTCTCTATGTGAAGATGCACAACTCTCAATTGCTGTAAGGCAGGTTGGCAAAAGCCTTAATGTGTTTATGTTGGCTATTTTAGCAAAGATGCTGTCCTACAGAGCATTCTTGAAATAACACACATATATGAGTTCGATTGTTAAACGTCGCAATCTATGAGATTTGGGTGATCTCTAGTAAACTCATGAAGAGACCACGAATTATGACGCATATGCTTCACCCGCGGGGTAGGCTACTGGCAGCCATGTACTGGTCATGACTTTGAGTGAAACCCTGTTCACGCAAAACTTGCAATTCAAGGCTTAGTCCATTGTCCAAGAGTGAATGGATGTAGCTTAAGGTTCTAGGCGGAAGTTCAACTTAACAGTCTCCGCTGAAACACTGGTATATAAACAAGCAATGAGTATTGGTAAATCTCTAAATGAGTATTTGAGATCTGGTGGGGGATTGTTGAAATATTGGGCCCACATTTGGTGGCCCATAATAGATTTCAGATTTTCCCTATAAATCTCAAAGCCCACTTAGTGGCAGCCTTGTGAGTTTGAGCCCAAGTTGGTGGCAGCTCACTAGGGAGTGGCAAGAAGTGGGAAGTTTAGTCCCACATGGAAAGTTGGGAGGAAGTTAGACCACCTTATAAGGTGGGGTGTTTCACCACTAGTAAGTGAGTGAGAATAGGAGTGCTACACGCGCGCGCTCCTCCTCCTCCTCGCTCGCTCGTCTCGACACGTCACGTCACGTCACGTCACGTCACGACGCGCGCGCTCGTGGTGAGTGGATTGAGCCTCGAGCCGAGACTTTCCTTACTTTTTGCAGCTCAGGAAAACGAACAGAGTCCTAGACGGACGCGTCGCGATTGAGTCGGTTCGGGTCGCTCCCGGATCGTGGGCTATCCGTAACCGACTCGAAACGTTCGTGCGACGTGGGCGTGGCCCACGTTGCGTAGGGTTTCCCGAGCCTATATAATCTCTTGCCCGGCTACCGCGAAACATACCGAATACACGAGTTAGGGTTTCCACCTCTCTGCTCGCGCCGCCATCGTAGCCTACTCCATCCCGCGCGCCGACGTGCATCGGCGAACGGGAGAGCAGAGTCTCCGGAACCGCTCGTCCTTGCGATCCTGTACGGGAGAGGGCGAATTAGGTTTTGGGAAGCGCTCGCGCGACTGCTCAAGCTCTTCACCACGGGTCGCCTTCCGTCCAAGTCGGGCGGTGCTGCCTACCGTCGTCTTCAATGCCGTCTACTTCGACCCGTCGTCCCTGTCGTCAACAACGGTGTCATCAACAACGTTACTGCTGCGACATCATCTGCTACACCTTCACCACCACCGCCACCAGATCGGTACGTGCGACATATCTCGATCTGTTTAGTGATGGATGCTTTACCGTTTGTGCTGCTGCTACTCATGTTGATTAATGCATCTAGTATGTTCGAGTTTCACATGTTAGTAGCTGCTGTCGTTATGTTTTATATTCTGGAATTAATCATGAAAATTGTGCCTAATTATCCAACAATATACAAATGAGTAATTTGCAATAGCTAGGCAGACACATATTATTAATTTAAAATGTTTCAAAAGACAACTATTTTACATTTGCACAATATAGTTAGTGGCTAGTAAGCATCATTTTTGTGGAAAATTGTTGGTGGTGAACATTTACATGGAAATATATAATTACCTTGGTCGGTAAAACTTGCAACCTGGCAACCAATGATGATATTGGTGTCACAAAAATGTAGTTACCGCCGTATGTGAGCTACTCCCGTATTAACCCTTGTTATTAGAATAACTTCGATCAGAGAAATTAATGATATGCTGATCTTCTGAAAACATATGTCTGACGATGCTTGCTGCACATATAATCAGTAACATATTATTCACTATATAAAAGTTAACCCGATCTGCCGCAAGGAGATTTATTTGGGTACTGTTGCCCTCCCAGTTTGCACCAATCACGGTTAGACACGATAGAATTTTCCACTGTTCACGGGCGATCGTTTCTGCCCCAGCCGGAATTCCTTTCCTTTCCTTTCCTTTTCTTTTTTTTCCTTCCTAAATTACACGATTACCGGCAGGCAGCGGTCAAACCTCCAGATACGGACCGGCTGCTCCACGATTACAACTTATTTTCTACCTTTGATCTCCGGTTTCATCCAATTCTACCGGATGTGCATGTTTTACGGCAACTTCCGTTGCCATTATTTGCCACGTATCCTCTCTGCGTGTCTGTTTCTTCCCTCTACTGCTTTCTGGGCCTAATTTGTTATTCGGTTTTGTACATGCTAGGCCTCTTCTGGGTTCCTCCGCTCACGTCTCCGCATCGGAGAGATCGGCATATTGGCCAGGCCGCTGCTTGCAGGTTCTGATTTCAGCATGGATGGCGCTGCTCGCCGTGGGCGAGGAAGGTCGGTTCCTCCGCCGTCTCCTTTGCGTCCGTTATTGCCGCGCCTCCATGATCAGCGCGGCTTACCTTCTCTTCGTGCTCTCCGGCCATCTTTCCCGGTGTCCTTGCCGTTCGCATCGCCGGCTTTACCGCAACTTCCTTTTCCTTTGTCTTCGCGGCCGCGTCGCCGGCGTGGATTGGATGAGCTGTCCTGTCGGCCGGTAGGCCGGAGTTCTGGACGCCGTGGCCGATCCCGTTCTGCCTGCCGCGGCCCGGCCTTCTCTCCTGCTGTTGCCGCAGTTGCCTCGCCGCCTGTTGCTTCAGCTGGTCCTGCTGCTTTTGTTGGGTTTGATCAATCGCCTTCTGGAACTCCCACTTTGCCTCAGGCTGGTTCCTTGCCTGTTGTACATCCTCTCGGAGGTTCCTTGCCTGCTGTAGACCCTCTTGGTGGTGTAGCCCAGCGATCAAGCCGTCGGCGTCCGCGGTCGTCTTCCTCCTCTACTTCTCCACCTCTACGCCGCCGTCGTCTTTTGCAAGATAGTGCTCCTGCTTCTGCTCCTGCTGTTGGCCCTGCCTCTTTTCTTCCGCCTGTACGTGCTCCTCTGCTATCTGGTGCCCCTGCTGTTCGTGTGTTGCCTCCTGTTGTTCTACATCCCCCTTCTGTTGTGCCTGTTTCTACTGCCGATTCTTCCGTCCGTGTTGTTGGCAGTGGTGGATCTGCCGTCGATCAGCCTGTTGTTCCTATGGCTTCGCAGCGGGTCGTTTCTTCCAGGGATGTTTCTACAGGGCAGCCTTTTGCCTCTCACTTAATGTCTGACGTACAATCTCGCAGGCGGGAGATACGTCTAGGCAAGCGTCCTCTTGAAGAGGCTCCTGCCGCCATTGTCGCCGGTAACTTCCTGTTTTTCTTTTCTCATGCCTTCAGTTTTCCCTGCCTCTGCAATATCATATATTATGTATTACTGATGCAAACATACAAGTGCTTTGTAAGATGATTCAACAAAGTAAACACATGCAGCTAATTTAATTGTGCACCCACTGCTGCTATAGTCCCAGCTAATTTCTTTTGCCTTTAGTTTTCCCATCCTCTGCAATATCATATGTTATGTATTGGTGATGCAAGCATGCAGCTGCTTTGCAAGATGATTCAGCAAAGTAAACACATGCAGCTAATTTAATTGTCCACTGCCTTCTGCTAGAGTCGCACCTAATTAATTTAATTGTGCACCCACTGCTGATATAATTGGTCTGTGCTTTTACGACTTTACGTTCTACACCTGCTCATTGTTCCTGCGCTTCTTCTTATACAGTTAGTTATTCTTTCCGTATGTACCTGACCATCGTTTCTTTTCATCTGCATTGTCCGTGCCTTCGACATCCTTTTTGTTCACATTATATTACTTTAGGTCTGCTGATCATGCCATCTCTGTTAAACGTTTATTGATGATTCACCTCCTCGCCCTACATCATCATAGCTTCGTCCGCCGCCCTGCTCAGTACACAGACCATAACTCCTCTAAGATCTATTCTACAGGTGAAACTTCCTGCCTCTTCTCTCTTCCTCCTCTTCTTCCAGTTAGTTCTTTTTGATTTGCCTATGAATCGTGGTTTTCCTTTTCCCCTTTTTCACCAGCCCTAACATTAAAATCTTCCTTTTGTTCTATTTCGTTCCCTTACCTGCTGTTTCATATTTACTTACTGTGTCGTTTCTTCTTTCCATTGTTTTTTTAAAAAAATCTGTTAGTTTAGGTTTTTCTTTCCCCCTTATCCCTAAGCTTTACCATTGTATTGTTTCTTTGATTTTATTTCGCTCCCTTGCTTACTTTCAGATCCTTGCTGTTTAATTTCCCTAAGCTTTAGTATTAAAATTTCCCTTTCGTTTTGTTCTGTTCCCTCACCTACTGTCCAATTTTTACTGTTTGATCTATTTATGGTTAGTTTCGCTTATTTTTTCATTAAGATTTTCCCACTGCCATGGACCCTACTCTTCATTCATTATGCTCATCGGCATGTGATTTTTCTGTACATTTTTAATGCATACTAATCTCTACTGATCATTCCATGTTACAGAAGGTTTGCATAGGTGACAATGCAGGAAACATCGGTTAGAGATATCAAACCTCGAGGACTTCCGAGGCGTGCCGTTGTACGCATCGCACGGTCATGGGAGAATCGGAACAGAGATCAGCACCTCTATAAAATTGGTTACATGTTCGTTGATCATTTGGTACTTTCTTCACACCAGCATTCGTTATGTTCTTTTTCTACTTCCTGTGCATGGGACATATGTAATCAGTGAACCGTTAAGATTCAGTTATTTACCGATTTCAACATACCTTTGAATTATTATACTACTTGCAAGATTGTCATGTACAACTATACAAGCATATTTAAATACCTTTTTGTACCTCATCTGGTCTCCTCAGCACTTCCCTTTGACGTTTTTACTTTTCAACTTATTACTCTGTCAATGCCCACATGAACACTTATTCTATCCATTCAGTTATTGTCACCTACACACAAAAAATGCATGCTGTCAGATGCGTTTTCACATTTTATTTTTTAGGTCTGTTCTTTCAACAGTATCCTTTTGTCAACTAGCGTTAATCAAAAACAGCATATTCTACTAAAAAAATTATTTTCCCTATCGAATATACACTTAGACTGCACTGATTTTGCAGGGCATCACCATAGAAGGTTCTCTGCTCGAAGAACGTATGGATCAATTCAGAGACAAACTAAAAGAAGGCAAAGTATACAAACTAGAATCTTTTATGATTGTTGGTCCTCGACCCAACTATAGGGCAACAGATCACTGCTATAGGTTCCGACTTTCACAAAATACAAAGATAAATGAAATGCTTCCTGAGCCTGAAAATTTTCCTCTGTATGCATATGATGCAAAATCCTTTGATGATGTCTGGCTACGTGTGGACAAACCGGATATCCTACCAGGTTACTTTTTACAAACAAACCAGGTATTGCATGTTATGCTACATTCCCATGCTTACATTGTTTTTTCTTTTATTACCAACCTTCAGATGTTGTTGGAGTGGTGACGATGGTTTCAGACCTCATTCCATCAAAGTCAGGAGATCAATCAAGAAGACACATTTACATAAAAAATGAAAGGTATAGAGTACACTTCAGGTCACTTTACTTTAGGCATGTATAAAAATCACACGCTCTGACATCTTTTACTCTCGCTAAGTGATGAACTTGCCATCGTCACCTTGTGGGGAGAACAAGCCGAGAAGTTTGATGCAGAGGGCATTCAACAGATTTCTCTGCAGGAAAATGTGTTCATGCTGTTCGTGGGAATGAATGTTTCTCTCTTCAAAGGTACATCATTCTTAGAAATTTCCTAACACGCTTTTACCAATTCAATACTTTACTTTTCGTTTACAGCTATAGTTTTTTAGTTCTATTATCAACATTAAAAATACAGCATGTTTTCCCGTAGGTATGCTAGGCTTTAAAGGTACTTCACTAACGCGCTGGCATGTGAACATACCTATCCCTGAAGTAGAAATCCTTCGCGATAGGTAACTTGCACTATACCTTAGACTCCTTAGACTTATTAACGAATATATAGATATGATGTGCGCAAAACATTTTCTACAGTCTTGGAAGTAAACGATACATAATAGACTGGGAAGACTATGTGGCTGGAAAAAAAGAAGCAGCTGAAACAACACTTTACGATTTATGCAAGCAAGACACCGCTACTATCGTGGTAAGCCTTTACCTGTACTTATGTTGTACAAATCAACCAAACATTATACCAGCAATCTACTAATGCATACATGTACCCAAACTAACTAACATTAAACTTTGCAGGGTAACAGGTATAAGCTAAACATAACGGTCACCAGTCTCGACGATCCAATCAACTGGTGGTTCCATTCTTGCAAATCATGCTGGAGGAAAATGATTCAGTCCGGAGTTTCTCACAAATGCCCTTCCTGTCACACCCCAGACGAGCGCTACAGGTATAGTTATGGGCAAACAAACAACAAGTATCACCTAAATAGTTGCATCTTTTGTATGCGCACTCTAAGAAACGATACAACGATACAGGTATAGACTGAAGGTCAGCGCAGTCGATGTGGAGCCAAACGCTCAAGGCTTACCTATCAGCGGCCGTCTCACATTCTTTGGCAACTGCGCCGATGTTCTAACGGGCAAGGAAGCAGATCTTCTTGCACCACTTACTAAAGGTCGTCCTAATTATGTCCCTCCTGCTATTACTGCCGTGGTTGGCAAGAAGTGCACAATCACTGCGGAGGTAGACCAAGAAACCTATGATGCTAATCCTGGAATAGTGTTCCTTACCGTCTCGAAGGCCCAGCTAATCGCTGACTCAGTGCAAGTAGTGGAACCTTCTGTCCATACTAGCCCTGCAATAGCTGATAAGGCGACTACACTAGCTGACGAGCACCCAGAAGGCAGCTCCTCACAGGCAACACCTCCAAAAGACATTCTTGAATCAACTGATGTTGAAGAAGATGAGGTAGTTAGTGGACTATCCTGTATAATCAAATAATCCAACACAATCTAATATATATATTTTCCTACCAGGACATAGACAAGGAAAACAAAGAAAAGAAGAGGAAGGGTACCGACAATAGAAAGGGGCCTGCAAAGGCACTGTTCAAAGGAAAAAAGTAAACCTCACCTCTTCAGGTAAAAGCAAAATCTAGAAAAGCGTTACATATTTCACCTGTTACCGCATCCATTCACTCATTATGTGCCTTATATTGATTACAGGCAGAAGACAAGGACAAGCACACCATCAGGGCGACCAATCAAACAAACAAAGCACTCACCTCCTACCTTTGCCTCTTATGTTTGTGTTATCTAATATTATTCCGAGTGAGCACCACTGCAATCTCTTAGAGTTGCATACCTAAGACTATATATGCCTAAGTTTACTTTTCGGACCTCCGGTACTACTATCTATGTATAATTATCCAGTATGTAAACCTTTGTTCGCTATCATGTACTTTCAGACTTAATGAGGTAGCAGTTTAGTAACTATGTTATCGTTTCATGTTCTGTTGTCATTGCTTCTTACTGCTGGCTTGCACACACAGCAACAACTCCATCAGGTGTCATTAGATGTGTCCACTACTGTATCATTAGGCTTCTCCACACCATGTTTTACACAATATCGATGGCATCAGGATGAGATGGGTCAGCTCTTTTGGCACTTCGCTTCCATCAGTGAGTCATTCAGTTACCTCTCCCCTAGAATGTATCCAATGGAAATTCATAGAGTGGACATGGCCGAGAAGAACTTGACAATTGATTGTGTCAGGATACTATTTAGGACGGATCCAGCACCATCGATGACAATAGTTTGTCATGACCATGTTTTTTACTCAGAAAAAACTATCTGAGATGATGCGAATTTTATGTGGAAATGAAGACATGCCTCAAAAGGCTACAGAATTATAACATTGGTAGAAACCTTAACAATACAGTTTCGTCGCATAGGCCAAATATTGCTTGAATCTGAGATGACCATGCTATCAAAGATATCACTGACAACTAGATTTTGTTTCTCGCCAGTTTTGCTTATGATAATTAGGCTTGCTTTTTTGGTAGAAATCCTTTTATAGACGACGAGATGGTCATTGTTGTTCTCACATACGATTTTCCTAGATGTCATTAAGGATTTTCGGACTGCATAGAACTGAAACTGTTTGCTTCTATTTGAAATTGGCCCTTCAGTGTAAATTGGCCTCTGTGTACAAATCATAATAGTATTGGAAGCCATTCCTCGGTTGCTACCGCTCTTTCCTTTACACATGTTTATGTCCTACCCTCATATCCTGTACTAACACTTTATGCCATTCATGAGTACCCGGCTATCAGCTAAATAAATATAAATTTCTACCATTACTAAATGCTCAAGCTTTTACATATTCTCATTACTTTAAGTTGCAGCAAGATCCACTACTAACATTTCAACTAAGAATAGAATGGGCACAATGAAGCACTTGCACGGCGTGAATAACAGATTTGTTGATTTAGTTTCAAACTGAACTGCATGAGTAATAAACCTGTTGCTTTAGTTTCAAACCGAACTGCAGATGCCCACCTTTTACGTTCACCTTTTTCGTTTAACTAATGAAATTTCCTCTTCTAATAATAGGTGCCAAGTTCTGTCTTGGTCAGAATTCACACCCAACACTCAACAAGAAGTTTCAGTAGGATAGTTTAGATGAAAACAGGCGGCGACGACTGAATTGATGATAAACGTTTACACTACAAACAAAAATTTACATTACCAGGGCATACCTCAAACAAGTGAGTGAACACTCGCAGGTATGCAAATGTGTGTGTATCCTACTGTTTGTACTCATCTCAATATAATGTTTAAATCTTTTAGTTAGCTAAATACAAAATCAAACTACAATTTTAATTGCACCAAAAGGATATGAGTACATGCCCTCACAGCAAAATAGACAATTTCAGTAATTTAATAACGAGGCAATAGAGGAATACCGAGCCATTGACCCTTCAGCTAAGAACAGCGGCAAAGATGCACGAACGCTTCATGCAGGCGACTCCACACTGGCCTTTACGCTTAGGCATATTCTGAAGAAAAAAGAACCATCTTGCCCTTTCTCCATTCGCCCTCTCTACTCCGCTGCATCAACTCCCAAGACAGGCGACACAAAGATTACAGCCGGCTGCTTCTCCGATTCATCTCCGCCGGCTCACGCGGCGCCGAATCCAACAGGAAGCGGCCCGAATTTGAAGACCACGCTGGCCTACCTTCTTCCACCAAAGCCGGCTGCTTCTTCGATTCATCTCCGCCGGCTCACGCGCCGCCGAATCCAACAGGGAGCGGCCCAAATTTGAGGAACACGCTGGCCTACCTTATTCCGCCTACCCCAACCAGCCACGACTTTGCTACAAGAATTCATCCAAGGAAGAAGAAAGAGGAAGCTGACAGAGAGTCGATCCACTTTTTTTTTTCACTGACTTAGGACATAATCCACTCACACTCACTGAATGAATGACTACTTTCTCTAACAGATTCCTATTTGAGAGAACCCAGCCCATTAGCAACGACCTGTTGCAGTCTAAGTGGGCCTAACCAAAAAGGCTTATGTGCCCCTTCTAAAAAGATATACACGTTTTTTTTCCCTCTCAACTGAATATACACGTTACTAACCATCACCGATGGTGAATATTACTTTCCCACCCTTGGTGATATCGCCGCGCACATCGAAAGACACATACACATTCGCGTATGCGCGAAACTACTGATATTCTCCTCTATTTTCACCAACCTCAACCATCAACCTCACAATACACTATACTAAGCATCCACTTCAGCCAACTGATAAGCATAGATATGCTCCAGCTGAGACTCTTTCAATGGACACCCAAGTTCGGTGCAACACAATGCACCGTTAACCAGACAGTTCACCTGAAAATAAAAGGCCTTCCCTGCAACCTAAACACACCCAGAGTGATCGAACACATCACAAGTCCGTTTGCACTGGTAGATGAGCACCAATCTGAATCAGACGATGGCATCTCAACCATAGGAAATACCATAGCCATCTACAAGTGTTCAGCATGGTGCGACACCCACCAAAGGATACCAGCCTCACTCAGCATCAAAGCACTACCAGCACATCTAACGGATCTACCAGAAATTTCCACTCACGCCGTACACGATTGCCCATTGCTTGAAGTTTCGGTGACAGTCAAGCAAGAAGCCCCCTAGCATGCAACAAGAAAAAGATCATCTTCCCAAAAACGCTACCACAGCAGTTCTACCCTTCCATGTAAAAGCTTAGCAATGTAATCCATGTATATACTCTCATGTACCTTCCTTTATCGTACTTGCTCCTATATGCAACCTCTCCTTGCATAGGAACCTTATGTAAACACATAAAATCTCTATAATATAAATAAATCCACCATAAACAGCGGTTTCTTCTTCCTCGTGTTAATTTACCGTTTCTCTCCCATATCACCATTAACCATAGACAGTACGGGCGCGGCGTGCGCCGCGCCGCCCACTTCCTAGTGTTATATAATAAAGCAGCGTTCCAATGATGTTGAAATTGGGCACAAAGAGATCCACGCGTGCTGTTGATCTGGTATGGAATTAATATATCTCAAACGACCAACAATACATGGATGCTTGAAAGAAGAAGTGCAGCTCAATGAAATCCTACAGAGAAATAGAGAAATTGCAAAATAAACAAATACCAAAATAAATATAGCCTATGTAAATATGTCCCGAGGAGGAGGACAGGGTTCAGCTTGCAAACTCCTTCATTTGTGAGAATTGGACATATCCCAAGTGTGATGATCTTATGGAGGAGGGTAGGGCTTACCTTTTGTGATATAAGATCAAGAGATGTAGACAAAATTGATGCAATCTAGTAACTCCAGAAAAATGCCTAGAATTGGTATTATGAGAAATATATCCAGGTATGCAACATCACCTGGATCATGGCGGGGGACGCGGTGGTGTGACGGAACTCGGCGGGGATGAAGGGTGGCAGCGGGATCGGGCGGCGGTGGCAAGGTACATGGTCGCGAGGCGGTGGCAATGAGACGGGCGGCGGGATCGGCCGACCGTCTCCACGTCATGGGCGTGCGTAACCGCTATCTCGACGGTTGCTGGCCTCCACCGGCCGGGTTGGAGGAGGAAGATGGACCGCGGTTCCCAGCCATGGCGGCGGCGTGGGGGCCGGTCGTTTCGACTTTCATGGTGGTGGTCCTAGGGTTGCTCTTTCGCGAAGATGAAGACGTTCCGGATGCCGATCTTTCTTCATCTAGCCGGAGTGATGAGTTTCGGAAGGCTCCGACAACGAATGGAACAATGCATCTTTTATCTGAAGTTCACAGGATTGGGTGGTATTCGGTCACGTGCACCCATGCTTTTATTCCGACCGTTTGGTTCCGGAGGGAGCGGCGTGAAGCTCTATTCTGTGTTGACGTCAAGAGACTTTTGGTCCATGGTGAAGTCAGAAGCACAGAATATCATGAAGGCGGGATTTGGGGATTAGCTAAAGAAGGTTCAAGTCTCCGCGATGTTGAGGAACTTGCTTGGTGTTCCGGGTTTCGCAATAGTGATATGAAAGTGGGGGCGGCAGCACATGTGAAGTTCAGAGTCCTACCTTTCAGGGTGAAAATCCAAGGTCTAACCTTAACTGGTTGTGCTTGGCAATGACCTTGTTGAAGGCATTGTTTTGAGAGCGGAGACTATTTTTAAGGTAAAAACCTAAGATCTTTGATTGGGCGACGACGGTGCTGGTGCACTGTTCCCTTCTTGGAGGCTTCGCTTTTCAAGAGTCTGTATTTCAGGTGTTATTCTTGGTGGTGGATGTATTGCTGTTGCTAGGCCTGGGTTACTGTTGCAGGACTTTTATTTCTTAGTTTTCTTTTCTCTTTTTTGTCTGTGTGCATCCGTACTGTCATTAGGACGTTGCATTGTTGCAGAACCTGAGTGTAATTGGTGTTTTGTAATATTAATATATTCTCTTTATAAAAAACACATAAATGAAAACAAAAATTCACGGTAATGCTGCAATGGGCTCGGAGTACACGGGCATAGTTCTGGAAAGAGATGATATATAGTTCCCAGCCTTGCCATGGCCGGACCTGCTCCACGCACGTTGGTCTATGGAAAATAAAATGTGAGGAAGTCATCAGAAGAACCAATGCGTAAAGATGAAACGAATAGTCGCTGCAGTACAGACTAAAATGCGAGAATATGAGTGGATGTTACATAATAACTCTACTACTATACCAGGGCTGTTACCGATATAAATCATTTGGTGGAGAACCAAACGATTTATGCTATCGGCCGGCCGGCTAGTCTCATATATTTTAGATTTTTTTTCTAGCTAATGACGTGACTTAGCTGATGAGGTGGCTCAACAAAATGGTTAGAAAAACTGATCCCACGTGGATGGTGAATGACGTGGACCAATTAAAGCTCAGTGATGTGGATATCTTAGCAGGTTGAGACTAGTTATACTGAGAAGTAACATAGAGTAGTAACATACACATGGACATGTTACTAACTTCATAATGCTTAGTAGTAACATCAAAGTAGTATTATAGATATCTTCATTAATTAGCTTGTAAACTCATTGTATGATAGGAAGTGTGATATTACAGTAACTATCTTTCCTCATTAACTTACTGCCACATAAGCAAATTTAGTGAGTTAGACACTTAGTTACTAGTGAAGTTACTCCCATTATGAGTAGTCTGAGAGAATTCACTTTAGTGGGTTGCTTCTATTTAGATATTATTATAGTTACCGTCTCGGGATTACCTTTTTAATTTATTTTTAATACCCAACCCAAAACAAAAAGTAATTGCCTAAAAACGGTATCAATAAATTTACAGAGCGTGCAAGCAGGCCCATAACTTTTTTTGTCACGTGCGGACCTGCCACTTCGCATGAAGTCGGCAGTTTTTGTTTGTGATGACTGATGAGTATCGATGTAAGTGTTCTTTTTCTTTTGAAAATAGGGGGGCTCTGCGTGTACATCAACTGATGCATGCCACGCCTATACATCAACATGTTATTCTTCGGTAAAACCGTCAACAGTATTGGATGTACATATTCCATGTTATAATTGTCAAACGGTTGCATCCAATACATATGTCCTGACGCCGCTCCAGCGGCTGAAGAATTAGGTGCTTCTCAAAAAGGAAAAAATAAATAGTGGGATCCAATTTGAAATCGTGTATCTCCTCTTGCTCAACAAGAAGCATATCCACCACACATCCACCATACGGCTTTGCTCGTGCATTTGTGGGTTGCACAATGTAGCAACCTGAAATTGAAATCAGAGGGTATTTCTACATCTTCATCCACCAAGAGAATCTTGCTTATGAGTTGACTTTATACTATAGTAACGTGCATGAATGCACTCTCCTGGAGTGGCAACAAATGTCATACTTTTCTTAGCATCTATACCAAAATTAAATATGCACTCATATTTGCATGAGTATTACTCAGTAGCAATCTGTCATACTTTTTTTAGCCTCTATATCAAAGTTAAATATGCACACATATTTGCATGAGTATTACTTAGTAGAAAAATTAAAACTGCATATGCAACTCCAATTCCAGCACTTAAAGACCAGTCTCAGTGGCCTGAAGTGGAAATTAAATTTTCCATGTGACATAGGCATCCCCAATGGGCCTGCCAAAGATGGTACCCGGGGTTTTACTAAAGGCCCACGACCCGAAGATTATGAAGTTCGGAAGCCCAGTTAGGAGAGTTTGGAAAGATATAATTGTATTAGGAATCTTGACTTGTAACTATTATGGGGCGGACTCAGATTGTCTCCCAAACTCTATAACTTGTGTATCACGAAACTCTCGGCTCCACCTCCTATATAAGGGGGAGTCGAGGGACGAAGAAAGGATCGATTCATTGTCAACACAACCCTAGTTTTCTAGTAGTCGAATACTTTTTCGGCTGAAACCCTCGAGATCTACTTGCCCCTACTTCCAACTAAACCCTAATCTACAATCCGTAGGCATTGACAAGTTAATCCCTTGTCAATTGGCGCCGTCCGTGGGAATTAGAGGCGACAAGGAGCTGATCTCGATGGCACGTTCAAGATCGTCGACTTCTTCGGTAGCAAGCAACGCGATGGATAGAGGTAAACGGATCGAAACTGATCTAGTGGATTTTGTTCCTCACCCGCCCTCCCGTTTGGATGCATATGCGTATCTGGAGGAGCCTATGGAGATGATGTTCGGAAGGTTCCACTTCCGCGTCGAGAAAGAAGGATCGTATCGTCTCGAGGTTCCGACTTCATCGGGATTGTCGACGGTCGATTCCGATTTTTCGGACTCGACGTCATCGATCGAGACAGGCGACGAGGAGATTTCGCCGCCACACTTCATCAACACTACGGCAAGCGAAAAGCTCGCCAAGATCTTCGGCGGCATGTCCTTCGAGTCGTCTCACGGACTCCGATATAAGCAGCGACTCGGACAACATCGACAGCTTCAACTTCATCGATAGATCCATTATTGTTGGAGAGGTTTTCACTGATCTATATGACGGTGTCACCAATCCCAACAAGGATCAAAGTTCAAAATACCATCAAATCTATGCAATCGAAGATACAAGCCGACCACAGGAGGAGACATCAGAGAACTTCGATAACGCGGGAAATCCGTACGTCGATCCCGCTGACCTTACGCGAGGATTGGGAACCAAATATGTTCGACCTGGAACACGAGAGATGGTGCAATTTCCGCAGGCAGTGTGGGATAGAGTTGCAAGAGCTATTGATGGCACAAAGCCAATGACTGTAACGGCGACAGCTGAAGAGTTACAAGCATACCAATATAGACTCGCCCGCGCAAGGCGGGAGCTCGAAAAACAGAAAATTGAGCTGGATAGGAGGCAAGCCGCGGCCTCCGCGTCAAGAAGGCGAAGGGCGGAGCTGAGCCGACAATCAGGTACTTCGGGAGATAGTCATAGAGCAGCTCGGAATAGAGCAAGATCTCGGCTGCAAAATATACCTGAGGCTGACAGGGAGAATTTAGTTCAAAACCTCGACATGTCCTTTATGTCGATCGACACGAGGGGGAATATTATTCCCAAAACACCAGAAGCTGGATACATGGCGACACAAGCTTTCATCCTAGCATCCAGGCCACCTCCCGGAGATCCAATAGAAGCATTGTATAACATGGCCATGGAAGGAGTTGGAGCCATGGGAACAGCGTTCGCAAATACGCCTCCCGAAGGATCTGCAAGGCAAAATAGTCCACGACCTGCTGCAGCGGTGCAAGATCCTGCGAGAACAAGTGGGGCAAGAGACACAACAATGCAAGCAAGGGTGGACAGAGCACGACAGGAAAGAAGGGAACGTCGGCACTCACTAGAGGTTGATGAAGAAGATATGTGCGGGGTCCCGTGCTTTACGAGACGAGTCTGCAGAACTCGAGTTCCATCAGGGTTTAAGCTACCCGATAATTACAAAAAATTCAATGGATCACAAGATCCTGAGGATTGGCTAGTTGATTATCTCGAGACGGTAAAGCTGGTGGGTGGAACTAGAGCAACAGCCATGCAGAGCATTCAAGTGCACTTGAGTGGTGCCGCACGATCGTGGATAAAGAAGTTGTCTCCTGGGTCTATCGACAGCTGGGAAAGTTTCGAGGACATATTCGTAAACAATTTTCGATCCACGTGCAAAAAACCCGCATCATTGGAGCAGTTGAGGGCTTGCAGGCAGAAGTACGACGAGTCAATGAGAACATATATCCAGAGGTGGAAGATCATCAAAAACTCGGCAGAAAATATATCTGACGAGAGAGCGATAGATGCATTCGTTGCTGGTATTCGAAGGGGGGACTTCGTCGAGGATTTGAGAAGAACTAACTGATACGTCCAAATTGCATCACTATTTTATATCATAATTTGCTGTTATTCATTGATATATTTCATATTGGGACACAATACTTATGTTATTTCATCTATTTTGGCTAAATCGGGGGAGGTGGGCCGCGATCAAGATGGGCTTGGAAGATTACATATGAAAGATCTATGAAGCGGCCTCGCACGGAGAAGTTGGGCTAGTTAGCCCGTGTATCTTAGTAGAATAAATTATGTATCGATTTAGAAGTTAGAGTTTGTCTCGTGCACGGTTTAGTGCACATCCACATTAGAAAGTCCCTGGACTATAAATATGTACCTAGGGTTTATGGAATAAACAACAACTCACGTTCAACCCCAAAACAAACCAATCTCGGCGCATCGCCAACTCCTTCGTCTCGAGGGTTTCCTATCAGGAGTAAGCGACATGCTGCCTAGATCGCATCTTGCGATCTAGGCAGCCTAAGCTACGATTGTTCATGCGTTGCTCAGTCTTGAAGCGCTTTTGATGGCGAGCAACGTAGTTATCATTAGATGTGTTAGGGTTAGCATTGTTCTTCGTTTAAGCATGCTTACGTAGTGCAACCCTTGCATATCTAGCCGTCCTCACGCCTATCTCAGGTGTGGGGCGGCACCCGCTTGATCATTATTTAGTAGATCTGGTCCGTTACGATTGCTCCTTGTTCTACAAGGATTAGTTTAATATACGCAATAGTTTGGCCTTACAAGGGGGAGGATCTCGTGGCACGTAGGGTGGCGTTCGCAAGTCCTAAACGGGATGTTCCTAGGATCAACTTCATGTTGGTTTTTGGCCTTGTTTAGGATCGGAACTTACGAGCACCGTGCGTGGCCATGCGGCCCAACCTGGAGTAGGATGATCCGATTATGTGGTGAAAACCCTAAATCGTCGTAGATCTCATTAGCTTCATCTTGATCAAGCAGGACCACCAAGTATTCGTACACCCGTACGGATCATGGGTGGATCGGCTCTTTGAGCCGATTCACGGGATAACTTGAGACCGATCGAGGCTCGTATTTAACGTTTACATGTATGCCTGCGGGAGCTAAGCGAGGCAATCTCATCACCTTCCGACCGGGTATAGGTCGGGTGGCACGCCCTTGCGCCTCGCAGCGCCGCGTGTGACCGAGAAGAGCATTGCGGGCCGTCGCTCGGAGGGGTCTCGGCCGGCCGCAGCTCTAGGCTCCCCCGGCTCTACGGTGTTGACAAGGCCGCTGCCCGCCGGTGGGTTTTGGCGATCAGCACATTCAGCACGCCCGGTGGGACCATCGTCTACATCAACCACATCGCCATCTACATCGAGATGGCGGACGGCACGCCGGTCACATGCGACGAGATCAAAGCCATCCTCGAAGCCGCACTCTTCGGCTCCTCCCACCGAACCCACCCCCATGACGTCGGGGGGAGGGCTCCACGCCCGAAGCGCGCTTGAGGAGAGATCTCTCCACCCCGTTGAAGGAGCGCACCAAGTCTGCGAAGCATGGGGATCTACCCAAGGAGCTCGAGAGGGAACATGACGGGATCAAGGCAACCCTTGGAGCCGAACTCATCGGCTCCGGCTCGAAGACCCGGCCGCATGATATCGGGCTTGGTACGAACCCACGCCGGGGCCGGTGTCGACACGGTGGATCTCAGCCACCCCATAAATCGGCCAAAGTGTTCCTTTGGTGTCAATGTGGCAAGAGCTGCAAGCTACCACGGCAAAGAGGAAACAGAAAGCAGCCACTCCCGTGGCAAGGATGAAGAAGGGGCCGATCCGTGCGGCCAACCCGAGGTGAGGACATGCGGTACACTGGCAAGGGAGGGAATAAGAAGCATGCGGTATCAGCGCCCACACTCTAAGCACCCTCTCGGCAAATACGAGCAACACCAAGACCGACGTCGGCGCTACGGCGGCGACGAGGGAGGAATGTGCGGTCGATGCCGAGGTCGGAAGAGTACCGCCAACATGGTAGAAGCAACAACGGGTACGGTCGTCGCGCCGAAGGGAGGCCAAGGGGACGGAGTGACATGGATAAGCTACGGGAATGCCCGTTCTTCAAACATTGCTTGGGACTCGGGGATGAGCCGGTTGCCAACAATCGAGGACTGCCCGGAATGCAAACAAAGGAAGAAGGGTGCCGCTAACGTGTACGTGTTCAGCCGGCTAGGGCCTTTCCCGCATCGGAACAAGCGTGCTTGAGTCCCCTCGAGATGGAAGGGCTCGAGGAGGCTGGAGGACGGTGGCGAAGAATACAAATATCATCAGCCCGAGATGGTGCCCTGATGGGCTCGGCCGTTCCCAGGAGCAAAAAGTCCGGCGTCTGCGTGAGTTGGAAGAAGCGAAAGATTATACTGCGCACGCTAAGGAAGCACGGCCTGATTTGGCCGCCAAAATCCTGCGAACCACTGGACGAGGAAGGTCAGCCACAAAGAAAAGAGTGGCGCCCCAAACGAGAGAAAAGCCGATGATGAAACATCGGCTGGCACAAATATGGTGTTCATCCTCCCTTCGGAGTTCAATGCCCCGAGGGTTAGACGAGACCTCCGTGGCACAACTTAGCTGCGGCCCACGGCCGGTTATCTTTGAGAAGCCACGAGACGGGAGCTACGAGGCATCGAAGGCCACTGTACTTACGAGGGTATATTGATGGGAGGCACAGTAAACAGGATCTTTGGTAGACACCGGAGCGGCGGTTAACATCATGCCATACTCTATGCTACGTCGAGTGGGACGCTCGAGTTCGGATCTAATCAAGACCAACGTAACGTTGAGCGATTTCAACGGCCAAGCATCGCGAAGCACGGGGAGTTCGAACGTGGATCGACCGTAGGAAGGAAAACCATCCCTACGGCGTTCTTTATCGTTGATAGCACGAGCAGCTATCTTTGTTTCTTTGAGGAAGAGATTGGATCACGCCAAGCTGCTGCATTCCTTCCACGATGCACCAATGCATAATACGATGGGATGGTGATGAGGTGGAGGTCGTCCAAGCCGACGACTCGGCTGAAGTCTCAACGGCGGCATGAATGCATGGGAAGCGGCGGGCCAAGAACCCCTCTCGAGGCATCAAATTGGACGGCTGCGAGCGCATCGATGTAACGAAGGGAAGGGTTAAGCTAGTTTTATCCCGCGGCACGACCATGTAGTTGAAGCCAAGCAATGTGCAAGTCGGCGAGGCTGATCCTTGTGATCGGCCCGGGGATGCTGTGAAGGAGCATTACAAGACCTTTGCTTGAGCAAACAACGTGGAGGCCGATTCCGATGTCGGCGGGAATATCCTCACCCACCATTGCACTGGGTTCAACATGTTATCCAACGAGCCGATACCATCAATTCTCTTGACGAGAATCGGCTCGGGGGGCACCCAGGTATATAAAGTACGAGGGTGTGCAACGGAACCATTTCATCTTACGGTGATGGGTATTGGAACATGGGGGGCCGATATACAAGTCGGCCGGAAAAATAAAAAAAAAATTCGGAAAATTTCGGGCATAGCCGATGCGGCGAGCATCGAAAAATTTCAGGCATAGCCGATGCGGCGAGCATCGACTTAAGAGCGAGAGGGTAGTTCCCTCCAAGAGTACGGAGAGCGTCGGAAACACGAAAACGTTCTCACCGGAAGGTGCTTCGACTGCCGAAGATGATGAGCTGATCGATCGGCAAGGCGCAAGGTTTGGACTAAAGAAGCTCGGGGAGGGCGGCTCGTCACGGAATTCCCTCATTCTAAAGAGCCGATTTGTTCTAAATCGGTTGATACGACGTTGTGAGTTAGAAACCAAGGATGATTGACGTAATCGGCTCGTTGCTATTCTTACCTTGAAGGCCGGGGGGCAGCTCACTTTGAAGGTCTGCGCTCGGGGAGCCGATCTCGTTAGGATCGGCCGAACTCTGCACCGCAAGTTACCGAAGAACGGTGCCTATGTTGCAAAATTATCATAGCTTGCTTTGGATCGGCTGTATGGACCCTCAACGGAAGGAGGTAATCGGCTGGTGGCCTGCGGGGCAATTCTCTTGGACGGGGTTGGGCCCGCCCGAAATCTCAATGGTGATGATCCATCCTTTACCCTCGCCGTGGCTAAGGCTCGGGGGGCAGCTCGCCCTCGAGGTCTAACCAACTCTGTCAAGGTGGGCCCGCTCTTCGTGTCGGCTCGTTCAAAAGACGGTGTTTATTGTAGAGGAAAGCTGTCGGAGCTGAGCAGAGCAGAGTTCGGAGAGAATAAGGAAGAGGAGACTGACATTATTTCGGGAGGTTTGCCGCTAGGTCCAACATGTCATCTTGAATGAGATGCGTGGATTCGCGCGAATAAGGCTTGGACTTGTGTGGCAAGGAGTTTGGGTCTAGATGGATCTATCTCAAAATCTAGTGTGGGAGGCCGGCGCGATGCCATCGGCTTGTTGGGCATGGTCTAGTGTGGCAATCGGCAGAATCCGGAGGGAAGACAATCGGCTAAATTATCATAAATGGAATCGGCAAAATCGAGTTGGGGAATTTCTTCATTGATGAGCCAGATTTCTTACGAGAGAAGAGCTGATTGCCCTCAAAGAGAAGACCGGGGGATACATTGCCCCGTGCGCTACTTGCTAGTCCTATGCTAAGACCCTATCTAGGGGCCGCTGCTGCCCTCGTCGTCGTCGTCGTCACCGTCGTCGCCACCGCCGGTGCTACTCCCCGCCGGCTCGTCGTCGGCTGCTCCGGCGGCCGCCGATAGGACCCTCGTCGTCTTCGTCCTCTTCGTCGGCGTCGTCGTCACTTGTCGACGTCGGCTGAAGTTCCGGGCCAGAAGGTGGCGGCGTTTGGCCGGCGGCTCATCGGAGGAGCCGTCTTCATCCTCTTCCTCCTCTCCCTCTTCCTTCACCTCCTCGGAGGTGGTGAAGTCCGCCCGGGAGAGGCGGTCGTCTTCGCTCTCCACCACCGCTTCCTCGCCGGCAAGGAAGCGGAGATCGCCTCTCCCGTCGGTGCGGGATTTGTCATCCTCGGACCGGACGGAGGAGTCATGGTCCTCTTTGTCCCACTTTGTCGGGGCAAGGATGTCGTACGCCGCTTGCGTCCCCCACGAGGGCGTCGACTCTCGGATTGGAGAGGACACGTGGGAAGGATCCAGACGAAGAGGAAGAGGAAGAGGAAGAGGACATGGTTGCGAGAGGAGGGTTTTTGGAGTGCCACTTGCGGAAGGGGAAAAGAAGAGAACTGTTCGTTGCGGCTAAATAAAAGGAGGTGGGGGTTTTTAATTTCCGAGCGGTTCTCGAGGACATGGTGCCAAAGCTGTCAAATCGTGCGAGAGAAGTTGGGAAGGCAAGTCGTCATGATGAGGCATCTGCTGCGACGGTTACGCTCTCTGCAGTGATACGACCCCTGCGGGGAAAAAACGAGTGGTTTTGAAATTACCATTACCAAAACCGAGGGGGCATGTGTTATCACCAGATTTTGGCTAAATCGGGAGGTGGGCCGCGATCAAGATGGGCTTGGAAGATTACATATGAAAGATCTATGAAGCGGCCTCGCACGGAGAAGTTGGGCTAGTTAGCCCGTGTATCTTAGTAGAATAAATTATGTATCGATTTAGAAGTTAGAGTTTATCTCGTGCACGGTTTAGTGCACATCCA